>NW_025106673.1:1200000-1590900 GCF_013123115.1 Colletes gigas
CGTCTCTTCGACGGCTACCTCGGGTGCTCGGGACGCGAGTGATGTAATTTAAAACTTTTACGAAAGCGGTCGTTACATTTTATAACGAGACGCGTCACGCATTTAGCGTTCGAACCGCCTCTTAACTACGAGGATGTAATATTATTCAATTGATCGTTAAACATGGAAATTTGATGAATAATTGTTTTACTAAAGATTTACCGGAGGTCTTGGTGTAAATGTTAGAAAATAAGGGAACGTCATCTTGGAAATAATCATCGTAACAATTCCTAAATTCATTCACATTTTCAGCGACGTCATTAACAAGCTTTTTGTTCTCGCATAATCACAACTTGGGGATTTAAGTATACCGTTTTTTTCATATTTTGTATATATTGTATGGAAATCTGGTCGGAAAAAATGAGGTTAACCCTTATATCAATAACCAGATACCAGGGTACCTTTTCCCAAATTTCATTTAAAAAATTTGAATGTTCTCGACAATTCTAATTTTTCATATTATCAGTACCACATCCAAACTAGGTTGACCCTCGACTGGTTCGAATAAATGGAGTTCTATTGTAGTCTTAAACGCTTGAATTTAACGTGTACATTTCAGTTGTTAAAATTTGCAAATATGTTTGAATACTTTCGCGTATGCGTAATTTTATAAATATAATCGACAAAGCGTTTTGCGCGTATCGAGCACAGTGTTAAATAAATAAAACTATAGGTCATGGGAGATATGAAAGGATTGTGCGTGTTGTCTTTGATGGGAAACCCAGTTCTGAGGAGAATCCAGCTGTATCGAAAGACAATGATCCTGAAATGCAAGAACCTAAAATATTTGGACGACAGACCAGTGTTCCCGCGGGATCGTGCTTGCGCAGAAGCTTGGTAAATCATAGTTCATTTTGATAATCGATAAGCGTGGATGTTTCCCTTATCGAATCATGCTCTTAAGCCGGGGGTGCACAACTTAAATATCGACCGTGTTAATAATTAAGCAGGATCCAGTTTTTAAAATTTGAATATTAAACAAAAATATCCCTACCTCTGTTTAGAATTATTCAGTGATATGTATACAAGAATATTGCATTTCTATAATAGATTCACGTTTAATATCAATAGACGAATATTTCTGTCATTTTTTTTTTTAAATTGTCTGTATTTGAAATAAATTTGTCTTTTCTTTTCATTCATATTTAAGGGTAAATTATCTACAACGCATGAAATAGTTGTAGGAATTACTCTAAAAACTGGCGAATTACATTTCTAATTGGTCGTTTTACGTAAACATGGAATAAATTTTTGTGACTGTTTTATATTAATACGGAATAACTCGTTTTCTAAATATCAGTGGCACCCATTTGTATGGTTGCTTTCCATTTGTCTAATTGTGAATAGTAGTAGGTTATGCAGTGAAAGTTTATAATAAAGTATTAACCTAATAGTTTCTCTTGTCAAAAATCTGTTCCTAAGATAGTCGTTAAAATAAACAATTTCATTTTTATAGGTATCTGGTGATCCAAACTTTGTCATGCCAGACTTAACAGAGTTATTTCTTTTATTCAAAACAGGTCGTCGGCCATATTAAATCAATGCGGCGCGCCGTATGTTGTGCATCTCTGCTTTAAACAGCGTTAACACCCTTCGGTTTCTAAGAAACCACGAACAACTTGAACGACGAAAAATTTACATATTGCCTTAGCTGAAACGTGAAATATAAGATACCGACGTGAAACTGAAATGATTAATATTAACAAAAATGTCACCAAGACAGGATGCGTGGAGGACCAGACGAAGAAGTAGCCGAGAGGAGGCGTTGGATCGAAGCGGAGCAGAAGAAAATCAACGATAGCGTGCAAGGTAAGTAAAAATCGAAAGTTTCGACGATCCTCTATCTTTATTCGCCCAAGTATACAGGGTGATTCTAAACAAACATCGCAAAATTTACAGGCGTGCTCTGCACTCTGGATCTAAGAAAAAAGTTCTATTAAATATGAGTTTGGAAACCTTTTATTTCCGAAATATATCGTGTTTGTTTTCACTTATCCTAAGGGAATTAGTCGTTGGAGTAGGTGTTCAAAATGGCGTCCAATGCGAAGAACAAGACCATCCTCTTAATATTCAGAGTGTTTCTGATCATATTGCATGCACTGATTTCAAATGGATCTACAAATAGATATCCAGGAAATTTAAATCAAACAGCTAGTTAATTGGTTCGTCGCAACCTGTTTACCTTTTATGAAATTTACGATCAAGAAACATGAAACGTGAAACCACTTCTCTTTTTCTTTCTGATAACAGAATATTTTCTAATAAACCTAGAACGTTTTCTATCAAAATGTCCAACACCTCGCAGTCCAGAGATCCTCCGACGGACCCATCTATCCATCTTCAAGGACGCCTAAATGCTAACGGAGGTTTGATTCTGATATCATGATTCGATTTAAACACAAGCGTTATGGTAATTGATAATAGTTGTAAACAGCACATAACGGAGAAAGAAAGAATTCTTTACACATTTATTCAAACATCAGTGATAAAATAATAGTGCACTGGTATCCAGTATTGGAAACAAAGGGAGGGAATCTATAGGAACTTGAGTCCTTTCCTATCGATTAAAAGAAATATATTATCTGAATTTTAATCACTTTGAGCTGATGTCTGTCCGTCGACAAATGTTGTATAAGACTTTAATATTTCCATTTATAACTCCTGAGGGTGAAATTCTCGAATCTTCGAAATCTTAAATTTTTTTGTAATTTGTTGTTAGCCCTTCCCACCCATTTTTTGAGCTTATCTCAATTCACCATTGCTGGTATTAGATTCTAACAAAGCAATCTATTTTCATGCCCGATTCTCTACACAACGGAAACACTTTTATTTGTTGAAATTCTTCAGAAACTTCGGAGTTTATCTTCGAAAAAAAGCCTTGGACCCAAACTTTTGTAGCCATGTTTTTTAGAACGCTTTTCTCAGATTCGAGACGCAAAGTACACCTGCAAATCGTATGACGTTTGTTTAGAATCACTGTGTATATCGCGACGAGTCCTAGAGAAATGATAAATCAACCTAATCTATCATCCGTTCGATCTATCTCTGTTTACCCGTGGACCTGCGTCCGCCCTCGAAAGCCCTGATAAACAAAAGGAAGCTGTACAAACCGGTCGGGACGTCCGAAAAGGAGGCGGAGGGTAAGAAGAAGACGAAGGAGGACGAAGAAGTAGCCAAGCTTGTATGCACGAGCAAAGAACTGGTAAGAACTAGTTTTGTCAAGGTCTGGTACAGAATTCGTGCTTCGAATAATATCACCCATCGGCCCCATCGACTATTTGATCATTCACCACGTGAAACCCCTCGTGCCGGCTTGATGAACCTTCAAGCTCAACCTGGAGAAGAAGAAAAAGTCGGACGTCTCATCCTCCTGCAGTTCCTCCGCGTCCTCGTCATCGGACGAAGAGGTGGAGAACGATGGAACGGGGCAAAAAGGAGCTGAGAAAAGTGACGGAAGGAGGCCAATGGCGGAGAAAGAAAGGAAAGCCTACACCGAGATCGCTCCCGAGCTTTTGTTACCCCGGAGAACAGAGGTATTTTGGTGTTTCTCGCACTAATGCTTTCAAGTTCCATTTAAACCATGCCAAACTTAAACCAACATAAACTCGCTTTTCACTTGGAATTTTGACATAGATAGACTAAAAAACGCAGCCCTAAAGCTTCGATAATTTCTTTCCTTTTATTAAACATTTCTGCTTACCACGTTATGCATTTCTATTGTAATGTTCTCATTGAGCTCGCCAATCTTCAAGATCTTGACATTATTTCCTCGTATGTACTATGCTTTGCGGAAAAACTATATTATACATATTTTACAAATTAAATATTTATATTTACAAATTATATTAGTTAGAGGTACTATGTTTTGAGTTTTATGGTTTCTTCAATTGATGTGAATTACCCCTCAGACAATGACAAGTACGGTATAGAAATACCTGCCATAGTCACATCATCATCGAGGTAATTTAAATGCGACATTTGTGCACAATTCCGTAAAAATATACAAATAATGAATGAATGCAACATTAATAGAATTTTATACCAGTGTTTCAGTACTTTGTACTTTCGCCATTAACAAATATTAATTCGAATACTCTATTTGGTAAGGTGTCATCATTAAATATTTTTTATTATAGATACAAAAACAAATTGTACTTTTTAAATACATGTTTCACACTTGTCGCACTTTCCATTTGCCCACAGAAATGTAGTTATACGCTAGGCACAAGTTTTGATTATCCTAATCTTTGTAAACACCATGTTATATATTACAATTACTTACTAATATTATGTATTAGTGAAAATATTGAAACCCTTTTATTTTGCGTATATCAAACCGCGTTTGCTCGATGCTGGGTCCCGTTTCTTTTTCTAAGATATTGGAGACACCACCGAAGTTGATAGAAGAAATAACGGAGACGGAGGAATACGCGGTGGGATACGTTGATCCGAAGAGGCAAGGAAAGAAAATTTTGGACGAGCGAAGAAGCATCAACGATCCACGAGGTGGTTATGCTCTGGGAAGAGAACTGGCCCATTACGAGAAACTTGTCCTGGGGACGACCAACGAGACCGAAATTGCTCCTGGATCTTGCATGACCGACCAGAACAAGGACGACGATAGTAAATTACATACCATTTCCGAATACGATTATTACAAGAAAAACTTCGTTACGGCTCACGAAATATTTCGGGCGTTACAGAAACGCTTCGTGCTGTTCTTATTTGGTAATCGAGCAGTCGGCTCAGCTAATAATACTTTTTTATTTCAGCAAACGATCAAACGAAGCTTTTTAAAAGTTCGTCCATTTCCCGCGACAATTTGGACTGTAATGACATCGTGAAAAATAAGGAAATGAAAATTATGGAGAATCAAGGCTCGTGCAAGGACATCATAAACGATTATCAAAGAAAGAATGACAGACATCCTTTGAGCAGTCAGTTGAGCGGAATACGAAAGGACATGAAAGAGTTCTGTGCCGACATGGACAAGTTCGTCGAGGAGAATAAAATCTGCTTTAAGAATGGTTACGTTGAAGGATTCTGGGGCGAGAAAGAGTACGGTAATTCTCAATCTATGCCCGATACGAACGACAAACAGGAAGAGAAACAGTCTTCGATATCGATAAAAGGAGAGGATAATTTTAAAGGGTGGAATACGAAGGAAAGAAAGTCGAAGGTTGTGGAAATTATGAAACGAAGAGAAGAAGAAGCAAAGAAGAAAACAGAGGTTACAGTGGTTACCGAAGACTTGCATAACATTAGAAAAACTGACATCGTTGAAGATGATCCAGAAAAAGTTTCGGACGAACGAGCTTCGCAGAATAAAAGAGCCGAAGAAAAGAAGAGGGAAGTTACATCCTCGCAAGGAGTTTACGACATGCTAAATTTAAAGTTGTGTTCCAAGCTTATTATGCAGGATGTAAAAACTTACCCCGAAAATGAAGATAATTCCACGTTGTGTAAATCGCCTGCAAAAGAAAAAAAAGAAGAAGCACCTATGGCCGTGTTTCATTCTCTGTTTCACGAACTGGATCATAAAAATCTAAAAAACACTAAATTCGAGAGGGCGCCGAAATCGCACAGCTCTCACGAATTATTTGCTATAGAAGAAACCGAGGAGACTGCCGAAGAAATTGCACGAGATTCCAGTAGTGTAAGAAGATGCGTTTCTACCGGCACGATTCTGTCAAACACAAACAATTTAAAGACAGAAAACAAACGATGTTCAATTAAAAAAGAACCTGTTCAAACTGATATATTGGAAGTGAATTCTGACGAGGTCACATTTGTGAATTCGACCGATGACGATGACTCGGATAACGAATCCGTGAAAACTGTGATTGATCTCCATGAGAGACTCGTACAAGTTAACGAGGAAACGATGTGTTCTGTTAAGAAATTAGATGTTGTTGGTAATGTACTAGAAAAGAAGGAGTCTTCGATAAATGTCCAGGTTGAAAAAAATAAGGAAAAAGGTCAGAGTTCTGATATTCAGGCTTTAAATGCACTGATAGCTTCGTTCCGCGCGGATAAGTCGAATCACGTTTCAAAATCTTGTAAAAGAGCACACGATTGTGAGTATTTAAACGTGGCCAGCAAAAAGTCGCATTTAATCGAAGACGTGGATTCTGAAACAAATCCGAACGATCGAGATAATGGCAGAGACACGACGAATAAATGTAAAAAGCATTTAATGAGAGAGGCGAGAAAATTTATGAGAAAGGAATCGTCGTTGATCGACAAATGCATAGAGAATTTGATAACGAACAAAGCTCAGGGAAATTGGAAATCCACCGACTGCGATCAGACAGATTTTTTAACGAGTACGGCGGTAGGTTTAATTTCAACAAAATGTTCTTCTCTCGATATTTCAGAAAATTCTAGAAAACCTATTTCATCCAACGAACGATCGCAAGAAGAAGAATCCGTACGGAACGACAAGGGTAAGTACAAAATAAAATAATAATATGGTAGCATGTTTGTTAATTTGCAAATTTTAATTTATTTATTAATCTTTACCTGTAAGTACGAGGGTTCATTCATAACTAAGGCCTTCGAACCCTATAAAATATGCTTGAGATAAGAGGGATTAATGAAAATGATCTCAAAATAAAGTTTTTTTGCTTTGGAGACCTTACTTATTAATCAATCCCCGTACTAATACGTTAATATAAAATAAAATTCGCTTTGAAAGTTCAAAAATTTTAGAATACTTGGACGAAAATTTTATTTCAGACATACAATCGATCACGCAGCTTCTGAAAGAGTCTGAAATTGCCGAAAAACGAGATTCGTTGATAATGAACGGTCTGGATTTCTATCAAGAATTTTGTCAGCATTTGGAGCAGCTAAAGAGCGGCAGGAAGCTACTGATCGAACCAGATTTCATGAAGGGCAGCAAAATAGATCTCGAGGAAAAGAAACGCGACGTTCTATCGTCAAGGGAGACCAAACAGTCGAAAAAGAAACAAACAAAGCCATTGATCGAGGAGATTTCACAGAATCCAACAAACGTAGACGACATTGAAGGACTTGAAGAACCACCTGTCCATGCTGAAGATTCTACGATGGACACGGTGTTAAAAGATAGAATATTAAAGAGTATAAGTGCTCCAAAAAGCGAGGAACAAATGGAGAAGGCCAGAAAATCGGCTGAAAAGTTGATGAAGATTTCCAGGGACGCCATGGCCGTAAGAAAATCGTTCCTTCAGCAATCATCCGTCACCTGCAATCAGGAACTTGTTAGTACTTGAAATTTTTACCATTAATCTTTATTTCTTTTATTTTTGTTTTAACACTTTTATGGCCACGGTCACATGTACATGATTTAACTTTTTCGATCACTAAATCAACATCACTAATTCGATTAATTCAATTTGATTCAGATTTCAGTCTTGCATTCATTATGCTATCTATCTACATTTACGGTTTCTTATAATCACATTTCTAGCATTCTCGTGTGCCTTATTTTTGTGTAAAAAATTTGAATTCTTTTATTTTCAATTTTTAACTTATACAATTCCACACTTTTAAACTATTTTTGGGATAACGAGAAAAACTATATTTCCAAACGAATAATATTTGTTTAATTTTATTTAATTGTTATAGTATGTAGTGGAAATACTTGAGTGTTTATAAAAATGGTGAATTAACATTTTTTGAAATAGCAAACAGTTTAGAAGTTTTTATTATAACGTGCGACCGTCAAGGCGTAAACGTGTACATCGATATTGTAGAGAAAGAAATTTGTAATTCGTTGATTATGCTTACCAGATTGGCAATTTTATTAATGGTCTTAATATTCGCTATTGGGTTTAGCAATTCGACGATAGTAGAAAATTCTTCATGAACCTGATGCGGAAGGATCCTGTACAGGACATCAACGACGTTGATCTCGCGCAGTGCGCCACCGAAAAGAATGAATTGAACGCGGAAACTGAAAAAGTTGTAGAAATTTCGGATAGGGACTCAGAGACAAATGGAATACCGGAAGCACTATCGATCGACGATATTGGTAACCAGGAAAACGAAATTTCAGACACAAAAGTCTGGAAAACGAGGAAAAATTTGGAAATGCAGGTCGTTCAAGAAAAGTGAAAGGAATTTGAAAGTATGATACGATTCATCAAGAAATATTCTAACTTAGAAACCAACTTGTGCACGTTAAAATTGATAAAAAATAAAAAACATAAAAAAATGAGCAATTTTGTATATTGTAAGAAATGATTTCTTGCAGATAATTATCGTTCCGTAGGTTTTATAAGTTGAGTTGTACCGAAACTCTGTACTTCTTTTTTTGCGTTTTGAAATAAAACTGTTACCTTCTAATTTCCTGTGCGTTGAAATTACAAGAAAAAATAGATTTTTTAAGAAACTTCCTGTCATCGAATAAAAATTGTAGACCCTTTAAAATATGTTTGTTCTTCATAAAGGTGAAATTTAATCAACGAAATCGGAAGAAAAAAACAAAAACGTCCGTAGAAGAATTAACCTAAACGACGGATGGCAAAGTAGATGGAGCTTCTACTACGTACACTTTATTTTTTTCTTTTTGTCCACACTCACATCAATTATATAATAATAATAACGATGATGGCGATGATCTGGTGAACTGTAATTAATAGTAAGAATAATTAATCCGTAATTATGTGTAATGACGATCGGTTGCTTGCAAACGAAACAATAGTCTCCGACGTTCTTACGTCTTTCGTCGTTCCTCGAGGACAACGGATGGGAATTCTGCTCGAATCGTCCGCGTCCTCGCAAAAGCTTGGCAAAAAGCTCATGATAACTTTATACGTTTATATAGGATGATATCGGAACGAAATTTTTTTCCGTCGCATCTCGCGTCGAACCATTTTCCTCCGTTTTTTATTTCCTCCTATCAGCTGCCGTTCTTTTTGTTTCTATTCGACCATTTCCCTTTCCGTTCGTTTAACTCGTTTAACTTCGTAATATACGTTATACGATTTTTTTTTCTTTTCGCGTGCTCTTAAGAACTACGTTACTGCTTTCTGGCTCACCGCAGGAAGTAAAGAAACGTACAGATACATTATGCTCCACTGTCTCTATAATTATTACAATAATAGATTTATAAATGTCCGATCTCCCTCTCTTTCTCTCACTCACTCGCTCTGTCTTTCACGCCAACTGACATTAATCGAACGTGCACACTCAGTCGCAGAATTCTTCGTACAGCGTTTTTTGCTTTCATACACGCCACGTATTCGGTTGCTCCCTAATTGTAACTTATTTTCTGAAGTATACCGAGCGTCGAGAAGAATCCCGATCGACGATCAGAAACGAGACGCGCGGAAAGTTTGCTCGAGTGGTTCGACTTTGGGATCGGTTACCGACTTTTCGACTTGGCTTGATTGTCGATCGAAACTTTTCGGGGTTGCATCGTGTATACGTCTCTTTGGGCATATTTTTGCTTATTATCGTATTGTAATAGTGGTGGTTGCCTTTGCTTTAGTCGCAATTAATTCATTATGTGATGCATGACAGCCCTTACACGTTACGTTACAGAGAGAGTACCTTAACGCCTATGCTTTCAGTATTAAAGAGTTTCCTCGAATCGCTGTAAAAGTTTCGGGAAGCTCGCCGCTCTGAATTCTGTACCTTCTCCCTCCTGAGGGGGAAAATTATCAATTTCTTTTCGCGATCCAGAAGTGTGACGGCGACTTCGCGATGGGGATAAAGGACGATTAAAAATCGAACAGCGCGAATGGAACTGTGTGAGTATGCGATGGACCTGCGTACGTGAAAAACGCGAGCAATCGCGTCGAATTTGCAATCATGTCGAGAGGAAACGAACGGAAAAACCTCGTCGGGAACATCTTGCGAAAATTTCGAACACCCATCGTTCGAGCGCTTGTCAGTCTTCTTTATTCTAGTCCGTGAAAAATAACGTCGTTCTCGTTGATTCTTCGCGTACTCTTGATCCCTATTTTTAGACGAGCCTTTGCGCGTCGGTCCGCCTTTATTGTGCAAAGATAATGCAAGCAGCTCGTGCACTTTTCTTCCAGTCGAGTGCAACGAGCTTCTCACGGTCCCCGTGAAAATTACTCGTCTTTATACTACGATCGTTACGTTTTTTTTTTTCATTTATTTTTTTTAAGGAGGATTGTCATCGTGCGTTGGTGTTCTCGCGTCGCTGCGTGCGCAAGGTTCAACGGAATATTCCGGAAACGATGCATCGAGATGCGTAATACAATATAAATGCTTTCCAAAGATATGTTACGACGTATCGTTCGATCGTATTTTGAAAACGTTTTCGTACCGCGGATTAAAATTTTTTCCAATTTAAAATAAAATTTGTAACGAACGGCGAAAACTTCTCTCGACAAAGTTCAACGACACGTAAAACAATATCGAAACGTTTGGAATTGTTTTACACCGTTACCGAACAACAATTCTATCCGACAATTCCAATGAAAAATTATATCCTAAGTTCCGGTGCCAAATCACAATGTGGCATTATAAAAAGAAATTTAAATGCACAAAACAACACGGATTCGTCGTGATCCTTGTGTGACGATGATTTCTCGGAATCATTGACATGATTGCAAATTCGAACGAGTATGGCGGAAAAAATAAAATTCACGCTGTGCTATGTATACGACTCGCAACGCGTTGAAAAGTGTCTCCTCAAACAATGACGATCTACAGATAAAAATCTAATTCTCGAAAAGACAATTTTCTTGGCCAATGCCTACGATCATTGTAAAACATTTCGAGAGAAAAGGAAATTTCAACAATTTCGATGAAACGCGTCGTTCTCATTGTGCGAAGCAACCAATTCGCAAAGTCCGCATCGAATAAAAAATCATCGTACATTCGCGCACGAGTTCCCTTGAAATTGCTTAAAAGAATATTCAATTTCATTGAACATCGTGTAGAAATCTTAGCATTTCTTGTCTCTTTGGCATTCTTCTCTCGTGAGTTTTTCTTTGTTCTGTAAATCGACCCTAAATTTTCCAAAATTAAAGCCAAAACGCCGTTCTTCCGCGAGGGTCTCGAACGAAATCATTATACAAAGTGTACTCGCCGTAGAGTGTCTACAAAAGATGTACAAGAACAATTATTATGAAAAAACGTTATCTTGTAAACAGTGTTAAAATCTTAAGATAAACAATGTAAGACTATTCGCAACAGTATTGATAGAAATGGATCTGACTAATAGGATGCGCGATACTTATGTTGATTGGCCCGTCGATGTCTTCTTCGGTCGTCTTCGAATTTAATATTTCATGAACGAGATCGTTCAAGGATCGATTGCAACCGTTATTAAATTTGACAACGATCGCCATATCTCTGTTCACCGTATCGAGGGGAAAAAATTGAATCTTCGCTCGACGAGCACGCAAATTATTCTAAGCGAAAGTTCCAACATTTCTCTTTCCTCTGATTATCAAAAAAATTATCGTTCTGACGCGCTAAATTAGATAATCGGCCATCGTTTATAATCGAAGCGGCGTTCCTCGTTTGTGCACGTTCCCTGGAAATTTCACGATTAATTCTAATTTCTCGAGCGTCTGTGCGTAGTTCGACAGCTTAAAAAACATTCCTGTGGAAGTATTATCATCCCATACTGTTTAAAAATAGAAGAATAATGACAAATGTGTTGCTAAAGAATAAGGAAATTGTTTCATCAATTAACGTTTTGAATTACATTGGAACATAATGGTCGTAAGAATCTATTGATACGTTTAAAACAGCGTTCTCCCACCATGAAAATATTTTCTAAGTTGTCAAATTCTATCTTTGAATCGATAGAATGCGGGATGTGTCACCGTATACGTTTCTCGTGACAATCAGATACCTCGATACGTTTGCGTGTACACGCAGCGGGGAAAAAAGGGAACATAAAGAATAATAGTCTCCGGCGATTCTGATCTCTGTCTCGCATAGAAATCATCCAGCATCGCGGTGGATCGCTCTGATCGAATGTATTGGTCGATTCGTGTTTCGTATTTCATGGATCTCTACGCACGATTTCCCTGAAAAAAGCACGTGGCGATATACAGATACAGCTAGGGCGATACCTAAGTGTACAGAAAAACATTCATCGGGCGACGATATCCTTAACCGCGGTTTTGGAACGAACACGCTGCGCCGCGCATTTTTTCTCTAACTTGTTTAGCTACTTAATGGCGCGAATGGCCTCCGGAATGTGCTGACCTCCAAAGGATCGTTTCGAGACCGTATTCCTCTCTTCCTTTCGAACTTTTTATTCGGCTTTCGTCGTAGCGACGTAGGACTACCTCGGAACTCGGGCCACGCTACGTTGTCCGCGTGTTATTCTGGGAGTTCGGAGCGCTCTACGTATAGCACCTGTCGTACTTTTGTTGCTCCCAAGGGTAGGTCTTCTTCCTTCCCTCGTTTCTTTCTATTCGAATCCATGGAAAAAATGTTCTCCCACGGCGTGTCGCATGAGTGACGATGACGATGACAGGAACACCCACGAGACTTAAAACGTATCGCGACAAGGACCAAGGACCATTGTCGTCGAATTCATGAGAAATCAACGCTTTCCTGGAGAACACGGACTATAGTTTCTACGTTCACAAGGACAGTAAAAACACGGGAATTGCCGTCTTCGCACCCTGTGAAAGCAACGACCGCGAAAGATGATACTCGAATGAGCTAGTCTAACCGTCGATAATAATTTATCATTATTATTGTTGTTATTATCATTATATGTATGTATATGTATATATACATATATACTTTTATATATAAAAAAGTGATGAAATTCTTGTAACTATCTATCATTTAACAGTGATTTCGTATGTCTCTCGGTTGTCTTTTGTTGGTTTTTGGGCGTACATGTCGATCCTTCCTGTTTAATCCTCTTACAGTTACGTTTCATTTTTCACCGTCCTCCGTGTTACTTGGACACGTCTTGCCGTTCAGCTTAACAGCAGATAACGCATTATTCATACGTCTCTTTGTGTATATGACACACGTTACTACATGTATATTATGTGTATCGTACTTTGTATTCGCTCGTAACTCAAAAGAGGCAGTTTTCTTGATGGCTTTTTGTCGTCCATCGTAAATGACTCTTGTCGGCATCTTTCCTTTTTTCCCTTCGTTTCTAGTTTCACACCGCGTGTCCAACGATTTTCACATTGAAATAGAACCCAAGAGAATTCCCTCGATCTCTTTCCGACCGATCGGAAAACGGAAATCAACGTGAACGGAAGCCGAAAAAATTAAGCGGAGTCGAGTGTATCGTTCAGAAGATGTCGGGGTGATAACGAAAGCCGAGCAGCGGTAAAAAAATAACTAAAACGCCACGTTTCATTTTTCCAAGTACTTTTATTCACCTTTATGCTCTTACGATTTAAAAAAAAAAAAAAAAAAAAAAAAAATTTAAAAAAGAAAAATTAAAAAAAAAAATCAAAAGACTAATTCCTTCGTTTACTTATCGCCGCTAATGCGTCACAATCGATTCGATAATAAACGTGTGTTCCCATGTACTCGACAAATTAAATGGTTAAAAACAGTTCTCGCATTCTTGTTCGTGGACGGGGAGACTATTTCGATAAAAATCAAATGAAAGGGAAAACTTAAAAGAACGACAATGTGTTCTGCTCACAAACTTCTGTCTCTCCTTCCTATTTTCCATTTTATGCATTCCCTTGCGCATGCCGTTACTATGACTAGAGACTTAAGAAATCGTTAATTTTGCATGCTATTCGTCGACAGTATATGCATGTGTATATATACACACACATATACATACGTATACTTGTATTCGTAAAAAGAATAAGAAACCATATTGCTCCTGTGGCTCGAGGCTTCGAAATACAAAAACGGGAAGCCTCTTCCGAGAGGCCACGGAATCGCGAAATACAAAAAGCACAAATCTATTTCCATATTTCCCCCAAAGTACGCTTCTTCCTTCGTCTTGAACTCTCTTAATGTTCCGTAGATTGAATAGCGGTCACTATGTGTTTTATTTGTTCTTGTTTTGAAACGGTGGGTCGAATTTATCATCGTAACGTCCGAAGGAAGAAGGTTCTCTTTTTTTGGTTGATGCAGAGAAAAGATCGTTTTCTTTTGTCTAATTGGTCGCTAGAAGATACAGAGGCGTGTGACACAAGCGAGATTAGTCGAAAAAAGTTATATTAAAAAACCGATTATTAACGTTACTGTTCAAGAAAGAGAAGTTTCTCTTCATCTCGTAACATGTAGTAGAGTTAACGTCTTTAGATTCTCGTCAGAGATTTCTTGGTTCTGCTCTTAACGGTTCTTTAGTCAGATTACGTACTTGATCTGTTAGGAAAACAATTGTTGCTATTCGCGTTCCGAAAGCCACGCTTCTCTTTGCTCGCGATTCAGCTCTTTTTTCCAACAATCAACAGCTAGAATATTTTTCATGTTTTACTTAAAGTTATCTAAGAGCGTAATAAACACTCGTCCAAATAAAAATCTTATATTGTTCACTTCGCGAATATCAAAGGCCAATACGATACAATAAAATATACAAAAAGAGCAACACTGTTAGGAAACCGATGAGAACAGTTTATTTATAAAAAAAAAAAAAAAAAAAAAAAAAAGATGGCGAGATAGCGTGGTCGCCGGAAAGCGATTGGGTCATTAGTCTACGGTACTGAACAAGTGGATCCATCGCTATCTCCTTAGATACTTATATATTAAATATTAATAATTATAAATTACAATCATCATTAATATTAATATTAAACATTATCATTAATATTATTACTTTAAATGCATACACAGTTTAAACACCTATTTTTTTGTTTCGACAGAAAGGGGACAGAGAAGGTGAAAAGGGGAATGACGAGGGAGTAAACATAGATGAACGAGGAAAGTCGACGGTACAAGTAAAAACACAATCGTACGAAAGAATCGGCGAAAAAATAAAACTTCTAAGGAGAGGAGCTAAAGACAGAAAAGAAGAGAAGAATACGACGAGGGTGAGAGAGAGTTTAGTCTCGCGGTCCATAGCTTCGATTCGTTATTCTTTGGGTCCTATTTCAAAGGAACTTCTGGGACGACATTTTCGTCGAGAACACGTGCCTTCCTCGCAGGTTCGAGAACTCTTCGGTGTTGGACCGATACTGGAGAAAGATCTGGGACTCTGCTTTGGCGAGAGTATAAGAGGAACTCTTCTCGGTCTCGCTGCTTCTATATAGAGGAATAGGGAATAGAGGCTACAAACTAAACGATTACACGTTACATTAAATATTCCCTTCTCTTCGTACTTTATGCTGGTCCCTCGCGTGTGTACGTAGACTCACGACGAGGCGAAATACATAGAATTTAGGATATCTCCGTTTCAACTGGCCTTATCGCGACATTTTCTTTTCAACGATGTGTCCTTTCATGCATGACGATCCAAATTACGACGAAAAGTGTGTAACAATCGACCGGAGGAACAACTTAGGAGTATCATTATTATTTGTTTTTGTCTCTCTCATTTGGATTCTCATTTTGATTGGCAATGGGCCGCGCCTTCGAGACCTTTCGCTCATTCTTGCACATCCGAACTCGTTCACTCTCGAACAATATTTCTTAACTCGAACATTCACTCAACTTTTCAAAACAAAAGAAGAAAACAAGAACGTATAGGATGGTCTATATAGCAGAGGTCTATACAAAATAAATAATGATACATCTATAAAAATTAATCAAAGGTATTAATGCAAACTCGGCGGATACAGATACAAGAAACGATGCAATCTTCGCCAATCCTTTATCCTCCGTTTCTGTTCTTTATTTTACGTCTGACTTAGCCCCTCAAAAGAGGATGAGATTTACGAAAGAGATCGAAATTTGAAGAATAATACAAAACAAATAGTAAAAAGAAAAATTTAACGTGATCAAGAAATAGTGACTTATACATCGGGGCTCGTGGATGACCAACTCTGTATACTTAATGGCAGATGCCTTTTGTTTACGATACTTCGCGTTTCTGTGCAAATGTATGTATGTAGTTTCCTATGTACGTATTAATACACGTGCGTACGGTGTGCGTGTAGGTTGAATGCAATATGCGAGATTATCGTAACCTTGGCTGCTCGTCGTCGACATACGTATATGTATATATAGTTTTCATGATCGCGTTTGCTTTTGTGCAGTGCACGAGCGACTGTTTTCGTTCCTTCATTGTGTGACTTGGTACGACTTGGTTCGTGCGTGTCGAAAAGAACATAAAATCTACCGCCGGAGCAGCCATGTCGGCGCTTCATCGGCAGTGAACGCTCGGAACCTTTTGTTCGAATAAAACGCTTCCAACGACACCCGACCCACGGCAGTGCCATCATCGATTTCTTGTCTCGACCCTCGAGGCAGGAAAAGGTCTTCGAGGAGAAGCTATCAAGGTGTGAAACAGCACGTGCTCTTCGGAGGTTCGCCGAGTGATTCTTGAGAAAGGGGAGGAGAAAAAGGAAGCGTGTACACGACACCAGAGAGATTTGGCTGTCAGCCTTGGTGCTCCTCTCCGTTCTGTCGATCTTCCTTTCGCCGTGCTTCTTTCTCAATCATCGTTATATACGTTCGAGTGTCAAATGAACGATATTCATACTAGAAGCGTTGATATTCGCGAGTGATTTTATCGCCGACTTTGCCACGTCGCCAGCTCAAATCGACGACGCGCCTCCGGTAGTCTTTTTTGCCACCACAACCCAAAACGTTTTTAAATTCGGTGCTGCTGCTGCTGCTGCCGACGCTATCGCCTTTCTTACTGCTTTTCTTCTTGCTGTTGCTGCTGTCTATCGGATGTTCAAACTTTCTGATCAACGTCAACTCTGGTGAACCTGGCGAGTAGTTTGACTCCATCGAGGATACGGGCACGCCGACTTCGGTGGTCAAGTGGTGGTACTTAATGCTTATACTGTATGCTGATTGGCTGCAGTTGGTTCTTTGGAGGAACGTATTGGGATGAACCCCAAGTTAGTTCCAAATACGCAGGAACGAGTCCCAGGAGCCCGTCGCTATCGCCATACCATCCTCCGTAACGCCCAGACAAGACACGCGATTATCGTGGCCAGCAAGGATTCCTACAAAATAAAAACGAAACACTTCGCAAAGATCTATATCTCGACACATCGAATCAGAGCAGGGCGTGCCTAGAATGGAAAGTGCCGTATATATATAAATAAGGTAATATGAAGATAAACAAATTTCTATAAACATTAAAGAAAAAGGAAAGAAGAGCATCATTCTGCAAGAGTGCAATTTCAGAGACATGGTAAGACGTTACAAGATATTCGGACAAAAAATCTAATAACAGAAAAATGAACAGAGAGAGAAGGGCTTGAAAGAAAATTTCTCTTCTCTCCTGAAATGTATTTTATTAATCGAAGCAAAAACGCACCAGCTCGTTCGGCTTTCATAGAATCCCAAACGTTGCAGTTGAAGTCGTCATATCCGGCCAATAATAATCTACCGCTCTTGCTGAACGCTACACTCGTGATACCGCAGATAATATTGTCGTGGCTGTACATCGCCAGTTCTTGATCCGCCCTAATGTCGAAGAGTCTGCAAGTAGCGTCATCCGAACCCGTCGCGAAAGCGTATCCATTCGGGAAGAACTACACACGATAAAATGTTTCACATTGAACATTATGTCGAATTTAAAAAATTTTCCCTCCAGTATGAAGGGTGTATTCTCTTGTCGCCAGGGTCAAAGATAACAACCAAAATACTGAACGTGACGAGAAGCAACGAAAGATATAGAAGCTCGATATTAAAAAAGTCAAGCTCTTACCGTAACAGCGTTTATATCGCTCTCATGGCCTGGGAAGGTTTGCTTGCAAGATCCCTCACGAATGTCCCAGAGTTTTGCACTGGCGTCACACGCGCCAGATACGAATGTACGCGTGTCTGGTGCCAACGAAAGAGACATTACATCGCCCGTGTGTCCGATGAAGGAGGTACACTGTTGACCAGTTTCTATGTCCCACAGGGCACTGTTTGAAAACAAAAAATGTGCCATTGTGTCGCGGTTCAAACACTTTTCCGAGCGACATAATTACCGATAGGAGAAGGAATACCCGTGGGAATCAAGGGAAAGGATGAATACTCGGAGTATACTTTTGTCATACATTCAATGTAACCTTTGTTACTACGTTGCAGAGAAATTCCCTAAACTGAATAAAATTGTTCTCGTTGTTTCAATGCCTAATCAAATTTGTATGTAGATAATAGGAATTGTAAGTAGTAACTTTTTACTTGATAGAGAATTATAGATATGAAAAATGATTCTTACCAAGTCATGTCGCCGGAACTAGTGACAATCTGGTTGTCATCATAGAATCGGCAGCAGGATAAGTATCCAGAGTGACCTGGGAGTTCTCTACTAACTCTTACATTTCCTTCTCTAGTTTTAAGACTATAGATGGAGCAAATGTTATCTAGCCCACCGCAAGCCACATAACTACCCGATGGTGCGTATGCACAAGTCATTACCCACGAAGAGCGTAAGGGAATCGCATGAACTTTGTTGGTGGTGTAACTGTCCCAAACTATCAGTTTTCCATCTTGCGACGCTGATACTAAATTTCTATAAATCAAACAAAATAAAAACGACATTTTTATTTAAAGTTTTGGCTAGTGAAATTTCTATTGAAATCGAGTCTCATGGGTCAAGTTACCTTGAGTCACTGCCCCAGTGCATCGCATAAATCTTGGCTAAGTGACCACGAAGCGTGCGTCTCGTCCGCATCTGTATCCGGCCAATAGGCTCCATGCCCGACGTGGCCTGGACCAACGTCGTGTCGCATGCTGCTTTTCTGGCATCCTGGAATAACAGAAAAAGAAAAAATTAATCAAATAACCAGCCTTTTCTGTTTGTCCTTTGAATTTCATATAAAATAGGAAAAGCTTAGTTGTCATGTACTTTTGCAATGAGAATGTAGCTTGACGGTGCAGTCCAGATGTTACGTAGACTAACATCGGCATGTTATTTTTTAGATGTACACCAATTGAGTTGGTTAATGAGTTTCACGTGAAAATTTCGTTCAAGCACATGGTGCGCGTGCACAAATTTAGCCGACGAAAGGTCAAATGTCGTATTCGAACGAGTTACGTCAATGAAACAAGCAAAATGTCGAAAATTCCATAAATTACTGGGATTCAATAAAGAAATTCATGATCTGGAGAAAACGAATTTTAGAGAGTCAATGGTACTTTGGATTGACCTTTCGAAGTAACACAGAATGCAACAAGCGTGTTCATAGATTGCGTTTGCGATCTGCTTGAGGAGACTCAATTGACAGTGTTTCTCATCGATACGAGAAACGAACGTTTCCAGCAGAATGCTTATGACTATTTTTCTACGAGGTTGCGTTTGATCGTATCGAATTGGATAGTAAATGCCAATAAATAGGAGAAACGTGCGAATCGTTGAAATATTGTCGCGAGATGTTAAAAACGTTCATTCTATTTATCGCAGCCGCATATTACCGTACACGCCTGACGATGCGTGTAACTTCACGTACGCTAGAAAAAGGGAGAAAGAGCGAAACATGCGGAGAGAAGAAACAAGACAGAAAGCGCGCGCGAGAGAGAGAGAGAGAGAGGAATGGTGGCGTATTGATCAGAGAGAAGCGACGGTTATGCCGCGCCCTACCACCACCACACACCACACCACTACCACCTCTGGCTTCTACGTTTCCACCATACAGGGAACCCACCGATTGCCATCGATGAGGATATTCCACCAGCAAGAACTTCTAATTCGCGCTAAATCCTAACCGCCATGCTAGACAATAGCCGGTTGATGACTATGACGACAGTGATAAAACAAATTGATCGAAAATTGCCGGTTTTAAAAACCGTTTTATGGTTACTATGGGGATGAAAGTTCTAGCGCGAATTACTCTTTTAAATGAAGTATAAAGGAATAGCATTGTTCGGATCATACATGCTTGAATAGGATAAGTGCCACGCAGCCCAATTTTAAGGAGATTTGAAGGGGGTAGAGCAGACGATCTCATAATACTATTTATAAAGGGATTCTGTCGTGATAGCGAATATTGATTTTAAGAGTTCGAAGAAATGAACATACCCGACCAACACATCACACATGTGTAACAAGTATAATATGATGTAAGTAAGAGAATAAGAATTTCGAATAAATAAAACCGATATCAGTGAGATGGATACGAAAATTGCATTAAAAAGAATTGACAAGTACCAGAAAAAAATATGTGCCAAAATTACTTTTTTTTTTTTAAATAATGTTTATGATTTTATTGAAACCCCTTAGGGTCGAGCACGGTGGAAAATAAAAAATCGCTGACTCGTTAGGAGGAGAATAGGGGTCGGTTGTTTAATGCCAAGTGCACTTCGAGCCGAGAGACGTCCTAGACTTTTTTCTTTTAAGACAATACACCGCTGTTGCATGGAGAACTGTTGCTTTGTCCTCGATGTTTCACAGATTGCCAGCAAACATGGAGAATGTGTGAAACTGTCGGCCGATTTTCAGCAACGGACCACCGTGTCTGGTAACAATGAGCGAACGAAATTATTAGAAAATCGACGTGGTTCCGAAATCGTGCAAAATTCTGGAGATTAAGATCGAATGAATCACTGCTTAATGCTATCAGAAGTCACTATCGCTTATGGTTTAGAGATAATTCGTGGACAGGAAACTGTTGCGATATGAAAGCCCGCTCTACAATAAATACAAAGCAGTTGCGTGGTTCAGAAAACTAAGAAAATTCCCAAAACCTCATTTTATAAATTAAACTACTATAGACGATAAAAAATCACTTGATCGAACAACTTTATCGCTTCAACATATTAAATGTCATTGTTATCAACACTTTTCACTGAGAGGCTAAAAACGTTAAGTCTCAAAATGAGGTATTAAAAAAACTATATCTAGATAGGGCTCGTGAAGTTATGACGAGGTAACAGAAATAAGTACCACGACAGATTTTTAGTTATATAGTCTCCAACCGTTTAAAAATAAAATTTTGGCCTCGTAGAAGATTTCACAGGTATTTGTTTAGCAGTCAACGCGTTAAACGTTCAAGGAAAATATTATACAGGGTGTCTCAGCATCGGTGATACAACCGGAGATGGGATGATTTTGCATGAAAAAACAAATCAAAAATAAACAACAACATATTTTCATTTGAGGTTTCGTTGTCGAGAAAACTAACTCTGAATATTCACCGAATACACGCGCATTTAACTATGGCTTAGATGAATAGGTTTTGATACAGATTTTTATTATGTTTTTTTGCATTTTTACACACTCATCCCCTCAGCACGTATCACAATTTTATTTATTGTCTTAATATGTTATTATCTTCAGTTTTGACTAACCATAACCCCCAAATTTGACACCCCTTGATTTTTATTTATGGGATCACGTTCAAATAAAAGAGTATAAGAAGAATACTTTAAGCATTCCTCAATTGAAAACAAGAATCATTTGGCATTTGAAGATTTTAAGATGCAGAATATCTTCTACAAATCTAATTCAGAGAGTACACTGTTTATGCAGCAAAACAGTGCAAAATATGCAACAATTTTCAACAATTTTTGTATCAATTAAGTTAGTTTAATAAGTAAATTACATGCACTAAATCTATAAGCAAAGATAACATAGCACATCATGTTGATAGTAATGGTATTAGTGCTATTTGTATCACGATCCATCCATCTAATCCCATAGTTATACTTTATTTTTTATTTGTTTTTTTTTTTCATGTAGAATCACCACCTCGTCAGTTGTACCATCGATGCTGAGACACCTTGTATACTTATTTGGATCTGACTCTCTCAAATTTATCGAACTGTAAATTCATTTTTGTAACGCACGCTCAAGAGAATTAAAGGATCACTCGACCAACGCAACATTATCGTACAATAAGATATCCAAAACATTAAAAGCTCCGCTACAAGTTACATATATTCAACGGTGTTTCATTCATCCCTGGTGCTTGGTTCATTCTTTCAAATTATCAAGCGATCCCCTAATTGTTTTCAGCATTGTCGACGTATTGTACGCTGAAAATAGCTTGAACATCTAACAAAGTATATAGCAACAATCAACTTCTTTTACGGAATAAAGAAGGCCAACTTACTCGTATGGCATTCTTCAACGCGTCCGCCTCCTGACGAAGGTTTTCGAGCTCGCTCATGATGCCTGTCTAGCGATACGCCAATCGTGTGAGCACCCGGTTAAGGGTGAAAAGGGTGTCTCGTGAGAAGCAGGAGGTGAAGAAGGAAACGATGCACTCCCAACGAAGCTTAAAACGTAGTTCTTGAGGGATGAGTGGCTCCTTATTTCGCTTGCCTTCTCACACGAAGGTGGTCGGGGCCCAGTGTCACGCCGCCAACGCTTCTTCCGGTGGCCAACGGAGGTTCTCGAGCTTTCCACCACCAGGAACGGGAATAAGAGGAAGAAAAACGAGAAGAGGAAGATCGAATCTCCACCTCCAGCAAGTTCCAACGGCCTTTCCCAGTCCTCTCTGATCTGCTGCTGTCGCGGCTTCCGTTTCCGCCGCTACCACCGGAACCAGAGCCAGGCCACCGCTGACTCTCCCGCCCCTCGCGCCAGCTTCGACACCTCCTAGCGAGACCGTTGCCACCCCTAATAACAAATTCAGAACAATTATTTGTTTAAGTGTTCCGGTTGTTGTGTACAGTTTTCGCTTCCACAGGAAAACATAGAATAGAGATTCAAATTTAACCTGCTCCAAAAATGAGCCATGCAGATTTTTTTCTGAGTTAAATATTTGATAATGGCCGCCCTCTACACCTCTATTTTTAAGCGTTTGATTGATTTGGTACAGCCACGAAGTGCGCTATAATAAAACGAGAAATTTTATAGATTTAATCTGAGATTCAAATTTAAATTGTATGTAACCAATATAGAATAC
Source organism: Colletes gigas (assembly GCF_013123115.1). Classification (NCBI taxonomy): domain Eukaryota; kingdom Metazoa; phylum Arthropoda; class Insecta; order Hymenoptera; family Colletidae; genus Colletes; species Colletes gigas. The sequence goes on from NW_025106673.1 coordinate 1,222,920, forward strand.
ACGTTAATACCACTATAATTCATGCAAACATCAAACGTGATTTCGAAGTACTCGATAAATAAAAAATAATATACCGGTTGCTGTATATTAATTTTTATGAGCATTCGTTCTTTGGGTAAAGGACTAGTAACATTATTAACATTTCGTAAAAGTGCTATAATTACTAGTACAGCTAACTCGTTTTTACAGTTCTATTTTCATCCACCTTGGCACATTCATGGCACGAAGAACATATTTTTTCGTTTATACGTTACTAGAGTGTCATTAATCATTAATTGCTGGATAAAATTAAATAGCATATTGCTTTCAGTTTCTACCAATATTAACCCTTGCTTATCTATTCTGAGCTTCCAAATTCACTCGGCTTACTTTACAAAAAGAGAAAAAAATGTGTTCGAAATGCGTGCACGAGAATATCGTGCTAAACGTTTGCCTGCTATTTTTAACTAACGACTGCGTCCAAACTACGGTTAATCTATGAAGTTTCCGGAAACTTATTTAACAAACGTAGTCGTCCGACGCTCTGAGAAAACCGAACTCACCATCTTCCTTTCGATATTGAACATATTTTTCACAATTTGTTATCAACTTATGGGAACAGGCTGTTCACTCTACCAAGTGAGTAGCTTCTTCCCAATCGGTTAATTTTTTAGCCTGCATCGGAATTCGGTGGCAACGAGCGTCCTTCACCTCCAAAAGGTCTCACAACCCGGGGAATCCGAGGGTTGTCGATCTAACGCAAGGTGTTCTCATTTTCCGGAACCAACAGAATCGCTCGGCGCATGAGCAATCACGAAACCGACTACAATACCGGGTGTTCCGATACTAAAAACTCCGTCACCCTCGGAAACTGATAATATCCTCTGCCTCGAGGGTCTCTAATAAAAACCACTCGAACGAAGCATTTTAACCAACTTCCATAGCCCTGATAAACTCCCAAAATACTTAGATTAATATCACAACGTACAATGTCCGAAAGCTCTAGCGGAGCACACGCGAGAGAATTTGAACGAATCGAAAGGAGTAACGAAAATCCAACACTTACACGCTCCGTCCGTCTTCCACTCTTGTCAGAGCGTCATGGATCTCGAGCGAACATAACCTCTCTGCGTGAAACGTTCCTACGGAGGGGGCGAAGAGCAACCTCTCTGAACCCGACTTCTACCGCCAGATTGCGCCGTCGATGGAACGCCGGAAATTCCCGCGAAGATGTTCCGTCAGAAAGCCGAAAAGAGGAGCACTTCTCTACCACGGTAGATCCACACGTATACACACGTACGAGGACCGGTAAAACGCGCCCATTGGTGCGAGTTCTCTTTTCATGCCGCGTTCACAGAACCGTCGAAGCAAAGAATCGATGAACAGTCGTGGCTCGCCCCACTCGTCTGTCTCTCTCGTGCTCTGACCCTCTCCTCTCTCTCACCGTGTCTCGCTCTGACGCTAGTACTCTACCCTACTCTCTCTCTTCGTCTGTTGCACGTTACCCTCTCGGTAAGGGCACGCGGCAGCGAATCAGCGTACACGTTCGTCACCACGCTCGAGGTAGACACGTTTGAATTTATTCGAACAAGACACGAAACACACGGCTTGAAAATTGTACACGATCTTCGGACGCGGTTTCGAACCACACCCAGGGAGGACGTGGTTTCGAGAGAAGACCGCCTGGGCGGATGAAATCAAAAGGGAAGGGATAAGCGACACTGGCGCCACGGCGCCCGCGTACCGGCTGACTACCGGCGTCGGCAGGACGCCATTGTCGAGCGTGTGACAGGTTGCCGTTGGCGGCACACCGTCATGATACTACGATAACCGTTCCGAGTTCGAAAGCTTGGAACAGGAATCGACTTAAAACGGATACTGAGCACAATCGTCGGGCCGGGTTTACAAATCTTTCACCCCTCAGTTTTACGATAGAAGCGAGAGTCGGACGTTGTTCGATCTATTTCTTGAAATAATAGAATTATTCACATGGATATTATGACATCCTATGCTGATTTTAATAATACTGATCCCACATAGAGTAGAGTTCTTTTTACACTCTATGAGATCGCCTATCACCGTTTTACAATGCAGAGGAAGTACAGCTTATTTGAAATACTGGTTTGTTTAGGATGAATAGAAAATTACAGTAGAGGATAGAAATAAATAACACTGCATAATATCATAAAGGGACGATTTTTTTAAGATGCATTTGGAATAATGATACTCCAAATAACCTTAATAAAATTTTAAAAACTAAGTAGATAGTAAAATTATTTTCCCTTATGATTTAATCAGGCACAAAAACCACAGCATAGAAACAATTATCTTAAATAAATATGAATTTTATCTAAGTCCTAAAATTTATTTCCAGTAGTCAGAAGTGTAACTTTCAAAGTCACATCCAGCACATTCACAATGTACCCACACGAAACACATGAAACACAGCACCCATTTTTCTCCTCTTTTGTCTTTACTGTAATTCACGTTGCAGGAAAGCATTGCTATATTTTGGAATATTTCTAATTACATTCATCTTCAGTATTCTGAATTCGCAACACGCCATTGATATTTAATATTTCATATTACATTTTGTATTCTTGAAATGATCACAAAATTGACATCAATCATAAAATGAATCTGTAAACGAATAGATTAAATAATTTATTCTAGAATTTTATACATATATTAATCATGATGCAACGATTGAATACTTGCTGCAAAATATTTATACGCTGACATTTTTTTACTTTGAAGACTGAGTCGAAAATATCAAAATTACATGTCATAAGCATAATTTGTTAACTGGTCATTCGCCCCTCTTATTTGGGATATTACAAATTAGATAACATTAGTAATTTGTTAGATACTTTACTATACTATTATTTCACAAAGAACATTGTATAAAAGAAAAGAAAAAAATTAGGCAAAATCAGATATTAATTATGAAAAAATAGAGGATATATGCCATCTATAGCTTTCTAAAATAAGAATAAAACAAATAAAAAAAAAAAGACTATTTAAAAAACCAAAGAACATGTAAGTTTTTAACATATGTATATATTTAACTGTACTTGGATACAATTCTTTTCGAATTTCTAATCAAAATTAAATTTGGAATTAAATATATTTCAAAAAGTAGAAAGTCGAATATAAATAAAAAAGTAGACTTTGTAGTTAAACACATTTCAAAAGGTAGAAAATAGAATGCAACTATTATTTGTCACTTAAAAATAAGCGCGTATGTTTGTGAAAAGCTGGCCTAAAAACACTGTCATCGCTAGAAATACCTAGCACATTAGATCAACTCGTATCCAATGGAGACTTTCGGTCAATATTAACTCGAACGGGATTAGATGCAATAGTTTCTGGAATTTCCTTCACTGTTTTTTTTTTTTTTTTCTTAAAATATTAGTTATTAGCTATGGGATATCCACTTAACTGGTTTTTTCTATATTCCTTGATAATTAGCCCTTACTATCGAAAACTATTCATCGAATCTTACATTATAATCAGAGAACAAAATTAAAAAAACCTTACATCTCTAAAACTAAATCCATTAAAATACTTAGAATTTGCATAAAAAAATATATAAATTATTTTTCATGTTTCTGAAACAATGTAATGTTTTTCGATAAAGTAAAAGTTAATTTATTTAATTCGAATGATAAAAGTATTATGTGAATGAAAGTCAAATATAAAATACAATAAAAATAAAACAGTTTTAACGATAAAGCATCGATACTGAGGAGGTTGTATAGTAATTAATGAAGATAACAATAAGGAATTTATCGATATAATTATAACAAAATTAAGTATCTTAATATTTTACAAAACAAACTTGCAGTTTTCTACTGAAAAGTGGCAACCGTTCACTGTATATTATTTTCTGTACAACGACTTAAAATTATTACATACGCCAACATAATTGTTGAATTTAAAACTGTTTGAGCATCCGAAGTAATCAAAAACAAAATAAAACTGTTTTTAATTATAAACAAAATTTTGTCATCAATAATAAGAAATTAGTAGCAGCTATATCCAATCGTTAAAAAATTGTTGTTTACCAAAGGATATACTATTTCTTGTAAAGCAGTATTTTGTGTTCTCGTTTGAGCAACGAAAGAAATATTTTATATCTTTGAAAAAAAGCACTTAACGTTTTAACTGTCCTTCGCAATCCTCTTCAGACATCTAATACCTACATGGTATAATTTATACAATGTGTTTACCCACTGGTGGTAAATATTTTAGGAGATCAAAAACGTGACCGTACAGGTCAAAATAAGAAGAAAATCGAGAATAATGAAATTGTATTGAGGCTTTCTAACTTTCCACTTTATAAAGAAAGTATCGTGCTTAAGAAAAATTTCGAGAAAATTTTGTTTCCAGGCAAACACGATGTAAGCCTCCCTGATCATGTTTCGACTAATAAGAACAGAAAATATTTTTTATATGTACGTATGTACGCATGTTTACACGGCTGTTAATACGATTGTGTTTAAACAGCTGAATGTACTTAAATGAAACTTATATTTAAATTTTATATTGTATATATTAATGATGATTGCTTCTTGTATGTAATTTATTTTAAAATATTTTTAGAAAGATTTAAAAACACATTAATGAGAATTACATTTTTCATAAAAAGGTAAAATAAATTTTTTGAAAGAAATCGTAATTTTTTCACGTATTATCAGCAATTCATAATTCGGAAATAAAGCCACAAATACAATTTCATCATGCTTGATCTTTCTCTGTAGAATCATTTCTTAAAATATTTATCATCAGCAAGTAAACAACCACTATATGTATATACAAATTTAGAAGAAACTCATAATTCAAATCAAGTAAAAATGTAAAACTTAAACTTACAGTAATAAAAATTCACGAGTCGCAATTGTTTTATCTGTACGTACTAGTAGTATATACTTTCCTGACAATTTTATGTATAGATAATAATAACTGGGCACGTGTCCGTGACTATGACAAGTTAAAACTGGAAATAACTAATGTTATACTATTTAGGTTACGGTAAAAATTATAGCAATAGACAAAGAAGGAAATAAATTTTGTTGTAATAAATATATGTCATTTCAAAGCTACTATTTTTATTTACACGATGAAATTTCAAACACAATAATTATGAAGAATATTTGTGGATATGATACTAAATGTGCAGTATTTGACAAGTGGGAAGTTATATTAGATATTACGTGATTGTTATAAATAAACTTGAAGACAGTAGCACATAATGTTGATAAAATGATTAACGATATTTGAATTGTTCTTATATTGTGCATTGTCTGGCAGTTATTCAACAATTGTAGTTAGTAGACAGAAATATATATTAAATTTAAAACATCGTTTACCATTTTACCAACATTATTTACTATTGAAATGAAATTTGTTCTAACCAAAAATGAAATAACATTTAATTCAACTTTCTACTTACGAGTAATAAGGATAAAACAACAAGAACTTCTAATAAAGGATTAAATATTTTTTAACAATATTCGTTTAATTTTGTAGATAAAATTTTGAAATTATTTTGAGCAGAGTATCATCGCCCTTCGCATGTCGGTTCAAAATTAGAATCAGTTTTGAGCAGTTCTTCAATGTGTTACTTGGAATTAGGAATATCATCGCTGGTTGCGGCCCATCAGGCGCTTCTAAAATTCTATTAATTTCTGAGTGACTGGTATTGTGTATCGACCACCCTTGCAAAGAAACAATCTCGGGACAATTCAGTTACGGAAAACTAACATATCTTCTGAAAAAAGATAACAGCGTTGTTAGAAAACTTTACCAGCATTAACTTAGAAAGCATACAATTTTCTTGCTTTTAATATTCCAAACTTTTAATTAAAAATTTAGGACCACAGAAGAAAAAGGATGAGAGTTAATTTTTGCTTTTGAATTTGTACACGCACGACCGTTTTTTCTATTTTATAATTTATTTTTACTTTTAGAGAAATATCTCAGTTATTGTTATTTCAAAAATACTTTTGTATTTGTTTTGCTTTTAGTGAATTTCTCTCCTTGAGAAATTGATTTTCCGGTTATTTGATAAACTATTTCGTATCAAAATATTCATAAACGAGAAATAACGGAGTCGAAGGGTTGATAGCAATACTTCCCCTGTTACGCTATTATAGTGGCTCATAAGTTACGTTCTTCTTTTTTACTGAAAATATACTAGCAACAAATGACGATTGCTATTAAATGTAAACATTATTATATTCCAAAATAATATAGTAAATATACCAAAAAATAAAAAAAAAACTCTTTTTATGCTACACGAATTGGAGCATCCCATTCACCTTACAATTCACATAATTCCTTCGCCGTTGTTGGTTCGATTTCCTGTTACCGGCAGGTGTCTTAAAAGTACTTTCAAACTCGTTTCCTTCAAATATTTCGACCGAAAGTAACATAGAATAAAAAAGAGCATTTTGCGATATCACCCATATAAATGAAATATTTCGATTGAAAAAGTTATGCAAATATTAATATCGAAACAAAACGAAAGAACTTATGGATCACCGTAGTGTAAGATAATAGAGGAGAAAATAAAATATACAAACAAACCGATAGTGTCTCTAAATAGTGTGTAGAAATCTGCAAACGTATATTCTTGACACTCAATCTTCATAGGCAGAAAAGAATCCGAGGAATGTGTAATTAACGAAGTAGAACGCGTTTACTAGATTCAACATAGAAAAACTTCATCCTAACGCGTTTGACCTACATTCCGCTTATCACCCTTATCAAGGAAAACGCAGAGAACGATTCTCATGTAATATCTGTGCGAATCGTCTGACTCTGTCATTCCTGAGGCATTCGAGGCTGATGGGGAGGCTCGTGGACCTATCTAACAGAGGACTCCTCTATCATCGGGATCCCTAGGCCTTTCTACACGCGTTCCCGGATGCACGAATGGGAGCAACAGTTGAACCACGCGGGTCAACGTCCAATACGATCTCTCTCTCTCTCTCTCTCTCTCTCTCTCTCTCTCTCTCTCTCTCTCTCTCTCTCTCTCTCTCTCTGCGCCTCTGTGTGTGTGTGTGTCTCTCTCTCTCTCTCTATCTATCTATCTATCTATCTCTCGCACTTCCCATCTGTCTCGAGCCGGGTGTATACAACCGCGAGGCTGCCAAGTACCTCACACCAAGTGTGTACTTCGACCAAGTCCCTGGCACGGCCCAACGGTCTTTACAGCTGCGTGAAAGAATGGGAGAAGCCACCAAAGGTCTACCTAATATACAACGTGCCGGCGGTTGTCGTTGGACGCCTGTTGGAGAACTGCACCTGCCAAGAATCGGTTCCAACAAGTGGGTCAACTATATCCTTGTTTTTGCTATAAGCCTCTGTTTACCTATCCACCGTGTTTCGATATCTCGAGGAGTTTTCCCTTTCGAGAGAACTGCTCCTAGGTATTGGAGAAACGGCACTCCGACAGTCTTTGTGTTCCATGGATCCGGCCATTGTTCCCATGCTTCTTCTCTACGAGACAAGTTAATCGTTGCGTTTTAACTAACGACGATAGCATCAATGTCTGTACTCTCATTCTTTACGAACGCTGTTTTTCAAATGCACAGAAATATAGATACGAAATCGAGTTTCTTACGATTGATATAGTAATCTCAAATAGAAGAATGATCCTTTTTTCTGTTGTATATTCCAAAATTGTTACACTTGGTGAGAAAATAATTCCTACTTTAGACTGATTGGATAATGAAAACATTAACTTATTAGTAACTATTTATTAATGCTTTGTAGAGATGATCGTTTGAAGTTGTTCGCTCACGTTTTTTACTGCACATTATATCGCTCAAAACACTCCAAGGTGCCAAATCCTGATATTTAAATGTTTTTCAAATTTGTTACTAGTGAATTGTAATATTTCATCCTGTATGAAATTCAGGTTTAATAATATTGTGTTCATAGTTATAATTTCTGTTAACAGTTGCTTACGTGATTATTAGAAAATAAGATGTAATCAAGTTTTGTATATGGCACAGCCAAAGCGTGAATAAGTGAATGCATACATTCACTACTTTCACCGGTTAAAGCACACATGCGCATAAGTAACAATACTTTCACTAGTGAACGTATACACTGACTGTTTACAAAATGTAAATCTATACATATATCACCGCATTTAATAACTCTCATCGTTTTGGTGGAATGTTATTCACAAAAATGAACCAAATTTTATTCGAATGTACAATGAAAAAATTCCAACGTATAGCAATTTATTTACATTCGTTACTCGAAATATATTCCAAGTCTAACCCTGATTTAGTCTTTTAACCGTTTATCGAATGTTTTCGTCTTTTTATTTCTGATAAAGAATTAAGGTAGGTACTAGAAATAAGTAGGTATTAATTAATGGCGTTGATTCACTATATTTCTGATCAGGAATGGAAACATGACAAAATTCGACAAACGGTTAAAATCTGATGGTCTGTTTTGGTGCTCTTTTAAAGAGAACACTTACGAAACTATATATAATTTCTATGAAGTTCATAAATTTGTACGAAGTATCTATTAATATTTATGTGTGGTTAAAGTTGTATACTTAGTATACGTATATTCACTAGTATACAGGGTGTTCGGCCACCCCTGGGAAAAATTTTATTGGGAGATTCTAGAGGCCAAAATAAGACGAAAATCAAGAATACCAATTTGTTGATGGAAGCTTCGTTAAGAATTTATTGACGGTTAAAATTTCGCCCGTAATGAATTTTTTCTCGAAAATATGTAGAATTTCGGGGGTATGTATATTCACCCAAACTACTTGTATTTGACCCCAAAACCTAGAAATAATTTTTTTAGAACGATTCGAATTTTTTTTTTTTTCGCCGAGAATTTGGGCATCTACCCCTAATCCCCCCCCCCCGTAGATTTTTCTTAAAAATTCGTTTTTCATTTTTAATAAATTTGTTTGACGCTCTACAGAAAAGTTGTCTAATACTTTCGTGTAGGTACCCAAGGGTTCTGCTTTAGAAAAAAATTTCATTGAAATATATTCACTATTCTAGGAGTTATGGACGTTTGAAAATTGGACCAGTTTTAGGAGGCTTTTTCTCACTTTACGGTGTCAAGGAACAACTTCTTCAATATTGTTAGAATTTCTACATATTTTACACTAAAATACGCGTTGTTTGCTTTTTGAAACATTAAAAGCATCCAATCCGTTCAGGAGTTATGATATTTTAAAGATTCGCATGAAAGGGTATAGCCGAATAAGGTGGTCAAATGTGCCCTTGAACGAAATGTGACATACGATGGATCCATCGATAGAGTATCAAGAAAAAACGTTCTGTGCCAAATTTTAACCCTCCATCTTGTTTGGAAGGTTAGTTATTGAGAAAATTCGGATTAACGAATTTCTGCCTATTTCCCCTATTTAATCGAGTACAAAAATTATGAAAAAAATCTGGTGCATTGTGGTTATTGAGATACGTGTTTGAGAATTTTTTCCGATTTTTCGATTCCAAATCCTAAGTGTGAAAAATTGAAAACGCAAAAAAACACAGTAAAATACGGATTTCGTATTGAAGTTTTCGAGACATTAGATTTTTATAATTACTGTTGTGGGATCGGGAAGATAATGACTCCGCTCTGTTCCGTTCCGCACAATTGTATTGTTGCTGTCGTACAACGACGTGACTCGTGGTGCGGGTTACGCTCGACTCTCTGGTACGATCATCGCCACCGTACCAAGAGGCCTTCAAAAACAAAAGACGGTCAGAGACGACAACGGCTTTTCGGCTCACGCGGCTCTGGTCGTCTCGTGTGCAACCATCGTCTCGTGTGCAACCATACATTGTAGCGGCTTCGAACGGCTAAGGCGTATGTGGTGCCTTGGCCGCCACACTGTAAATACGTATTGTCATTGGTTATCTCCCTGAATTTTTTCAGATTTTTTGGTAGGGTGCGCCGTAGTAGGAAAAATCAAAAACCGATTTTTTCAACGTTTTTCGCGTGAAAAAGCATCTTATACTTTGAATTTTTGTATTCTCTTTAATAGATAACTATATTGTATGGTTTTAAACATTTCTATGTTGAGCAGAACAGTGTATACAAGAAGAAAAGCAAAATTAAGTCACGAAATAGAAATTGCTAAGCGCGATACATACAGAAGTATCAACGGTATTTTCAAGAGCTGCAATGGTGCAGTGAGTAAGATGCTTGACTGTGAGACTACTGCAAACTTTTTGACGCGCGTTCGCGCCCTGCTAAAGTACATTTTTTTTATTATATTAATTTTGTTTTTTTTTTCAATTACTAACTAAACGACAGTGAAAAACTATTTGTTTATTAATATTTAAAAAATATTTTCACCTAAAATATACGCAAAAACAATTATGGAGCAGTTTCTATTCCATCATTTCTCTAGTCGTGTATTTGCTTAAATACCCCACTGTTTAATTTTTTCTACGTTAAATGAATATACGTAGTTAGTTTTAAAATCGCAAATCTTTAATAAGTTTGAATAGTGGAAGAAGATTTCTTGAATAAAAAGAACATTAGCAGTCTTTGTATATAGTTACGGATATCATGATGACAAGGTTTATGATGCGCAGAACGGGTGTTTGAAATTGTCCATGTAGAATGTTTACATCTATTGGCAGTCTAAATTACTTATTTTAGTAATGCTTAATGCGTAATGCTTAACCCAAGACTCAGGTGGCTTCATTGCTTCTTCGCAGTATCTCTTTTTATTCAAGAATCTTCTTCCACTATTCAAACTTATTAAAGGTTTGCGATTTTAAAACTAACTACGTACAGTGGGGGACAAAAGTATTCGTACACTTGGAATATAGAAATAAAAGCAACAATATTTTCTATATTATTAATTATATTCAAACATTTGTTGCTGTATATCATACATAACACTTATAACAACAAATTAGTAAAAAAATAAAGGCAATAATATCATTTAGTAACTTAATATGGATTGAAATTCACACGACGGTCAGAATTCGCTGGGACAAAAGTATTCATACATTATCATTTATGTTGATAAATACGATAGTTACGATGAAATCAGGACATCCCGATTAATGTTAATATTACATTAGTAGATTTCACGTTGGTCTGGGTTAGTACTAGTCCTGACGGGTAAATGTTAATATCAGATATTTGCAATATGGGGAGGAAAAGTAGTGAAACAACGTTAGAAGAAAGAAACCTTGTTATTCGGTTATACCAAGAAGGGAAATCATATAAAAATATATCAGAAATATTAAAAAGAAGTCGATCCACCATACAAAGTATAATAAATAAATATAAAAAAGAAGGAACATTACGGAATGAAGAAAGAACTGGTAGACCCCGAAAACTAAGTACTAGAGAAGAGCGTAAAATTGTTCGAATTATTAATCAAAATCCAAATACCAGTGCATCGGAAATTGCATCAAACCTTCAGCAATATATACACAAGGAAGTACATCCGAAATCTGTACGAGGAGTGCTGCATCGAGCAGGATACAACAGCAGAGTTGCGAGGAGGAAACCCCTTATTAGTAAAGTAAATAAAAAAAAGAGATTAGAATTTGCAAAAGAATATATAAACGCTAGTGACGACTTCTGGAAGAATATAATATTTTCCGACGACTCAAAATTTAATATTTTTGAGTCGGATGCTAATAAAAAAGTGTGGCGGAGAACTAATACGGAATTGGATCCCAAAAATATGCAACCGACGACGAAATACGAAGGTGGACGTGTGATGTTGTGGGGATGTTTTGCTGCTTCTGGGGTCGGTAAATTAGTGATAATAGATAGGATAATGGATAAACATTTATATTTAAACATTTTAAATGAAAATTTACAAGAAAGTGCAGACAAATTAAGTATTGGCAGATCATTTTACTTTCAGCAAGACTGCGACCCGAAACATACAGCGTATACATATAGTGCGTCAGTGGTTGTTATATAATACTCCCCACATGTTAATAACTCCTCCACAATCGCCTGATTTAAATCCCATCGAGCACGTATGAGCGAAACTTGAAAAAAATATACGAAAACACGATATAACAAGTAAAGAACACCTGAAAGAAATATTAAAAAAAGAATGGTATAATATAGAACCAGACTGCGTAAAAAATTTAGTGTTGTCAATGCCTAATAGATTACAAGAAGTAATTCGCCAGAAGGGCTACCCTACAAAATATTAATTTAAAAAATTAAATGTATGAATACTTTTGTCCCAGCGATTTCTTGGCTGCGAGACTGCTGCAAACTTTTTGACGCGCGTTCGCGCCCTGCTACGGTACATTTTTTTTTATTATATTAATTTTTTTTTTTCAATTTCTAACTAAATGACAATGAAAAACTATTAGTTTATTAATATTTAAAAAATATTTTTACCTAAAATATACGCAAAAACAATTATGGAGCAGTTTCTATTCCATCATTTCTCTAGTCGTATATTTGCTTAAATATCCTACTGTTTCATTTTTTCTACGTTAAATGAATATACGTACTTAGTTTTAAAATCGCATACCTTAAATAACTTTGAATAGTGGAAGAAGATTTCTTCAATAAAAAGAACATTAGCAGTCTTTGCATATAGTTACGGATATCATGATGACAAGATTTATGATGTGCAAGGTTTATGAATGTTTACGTCTATTGGCAGTCTAAATTACTTATTTTAGACGAGAAATTGTTCTCTTATTATCCATTTCCGTTACACATGTCCACATTTCAACAAAGGTGATGCATAATGCTTAACCCAAGACTCAGGTGGCTTCATTGCTTCTTCGCAGTATCTCATCTGAGGATTCCTATTAATAATACAATTCTTTATATTTTTGCTGTCAATAAATTCAAAGCCTCAACTTGACATGTTGAGAACACGACGAATATAGGCAAACAAAAAATAGTAAAATAGTAGCTAGCTGATTGCTTTCCGTGCTGTTTGGAATTTCGTCCAAGACTGATTCATTTCTACGTCCCTTTCCTTGGAAGAAGTCATTTCACAACCGGGGGAGAGTTTGGGGTATTTCAAAAATGTAAACTGCTATTCGTGGATGGAATATTGTCCTGTTTTTATTGGTTGATTGAAAAGGTTGAGTTCAGTTGTATAATCGCCCTCGAAAGACCACGCTTTAGCAGGTAGTCACCGACCGTACAACTAATTACCTAGGGACTGCATCGACGCTAAACATACGTAATAAAATAAATGGTCATTAGCCGACCTCTGCCGCGAAGACTGCTTAGTCTTAAGCACACTCATCCAACGTGGCACACAATCACTGGATTTTAAAAACTGGGTTTATGATACGGTCGCCAGGTATGCTCTATTTTTGCTCTGATCACCTACTAATACGAGGGATTAAAGCGTTAAAAATTGCTTTCCTGCAATATATATTTTGGCTTTGTCGACCAGATACGCGTTTAGTGTCTTACCACCTCAATATACATAGGAATTTCCTTCCCATTCAACTAAGGCTGCTTATATTCTTTTTATTGAAGAAATCTTCTTCCAGTATTCAAAGTTGTTAAAGGTATGCGATTTTAAAACTAAGTACGTATATTCATTTAACGTAGAAAAAATGAAACAGTAGGATATTTAAGCAAATATACGACTAGAGAAATGATGGAATAGAAACTGCTCCATAATTGTTTTTGCGTATATTTTAGGAAAAAATATTTTTTAAATATTAATAAACTAATAGTTTTTCATTGTCGTTTAGTTAGAAATTGAAAAAAAAAAATTAATATAATAAAAAAAAATGTACCGTAGCAGGGCGCGAACGCGCGTCAAAAAGTTTGCAGCAGTCTCGCAGCCAAGCATCTTACTCACTGCACCATCGCAGCTCTTGGAAATAATGCTGATACTTCTGAATACAACGCGCATAGCACGTTTTTTTTCTTGACTTATTTTTGCTTTTCTTCTTGTATACACTGTTTTACTCAACATGGAAATGTTTAAACCCACAGAATATAGTTATCTATTAAAGGGAATACAAAAATTCAAAGTATAAGTTGCTTTTTCACGCGAAAAACGCCGAAAAAATCGGTTTTTCATTTTTGCTATTACGGCGCACCCTGCCAAAAAATCTGAAAAAATTCAGGGACATAACCAATGACAATATGCATTTACAGTAATTATATAAATCTAGTGTCTCGAAAGCTTCAATACGAAATCGGTATTTTTCTGCGTTTTTTTGCGTTTTTAATTTTTCACACCAAGGATTTGAAATCGAAAAATCGGAAAAAATTCTCAAACACGTATCTCAATAGTCGCAATGCACCAGATTTTTTTCATAATTTTCATACTCGATTAAATAGGGGAAATAGGCACAAATTCGCTAATCCGAATTTTCCCAATAACTACCCTTCCGAACATGATAGAGGGTTCAAATTTGGTACAGAATGTTTTTTTCTGATGCTCTATCGATGGATCCATCGTATGTCAAATTTGGTTCATGGGCACATTTGACCCCCTTATTCGGCTATACCCTTTGTTAATACGAATTTTCTCAATAACTACCCTTTCAAACAAGATAGAGGGTTAAAATTTGACACAGAACGTTTTTTCTTGATGTTCTTCGATGGATCCATCGTATGTCACATTTCGTTCAAGGGCACATTTGACCCCCTTATTCGGCTATACCCTTTCAGGGAAGCATTTCTGGCCTCGCATTAGATTTTCGTTAAAGAATTTTTTTCTCGAAAGTGCATAAGATTTCGAGGTATGTCTATTCATCAAAAATGCTAGTAATTAACCCCTGTAACTAAATATAATTTTTTTAGTATGATTTGAAATTGTTTAATTTCGTCTAAAAATTTCAGTACCTATTCGAATTTTTTTCTCGAAAGTAGGTAGGATTTCAGGGGTATGTGCATTCATAAAAAATGATTGTAATTAAGTCCCGCAACCAAAAATAATTTTTTCAGAATGATTTGAAATTTTTTAATTTAATTTTTTAATAACTTATTAATGAAGCCTCAATCAAGAAAATGATATTCCTGATTTTCATTCTATTTTGGCCTCTAGAATCTCCCATTAAAATTTTTCCCAGAGGTGGTCGAACACCCTATATGTACATATACCGGGGATAATATTTTTCTTAAGAGAAAGCATCGATCGAATACGCGTTACCCCTCCACCAGATATATGTATATCCCATTGCTCCAGCTTTCAAAGGTGATTTCTTCTATCAAAGTCGATTTGTGTCTTTACACTCTCTTCTATAGCGATCGATTCTTGCACACAGTAGATAAAAATAGTATTTAATTTGTGTCACTCCGTGTAAATGGTACGTATAATAATTTATACTATTCCGTCTAAACAGTATTAGATTAATATTACTTTGTCCAGAGTAATAAATAATCGTCGTTAATAATTATTGAGGTGCAACCGACGCGACACTGTACTTTATACACATAAAAAAACACTAACGTATAGCGATTTATTCAAACGTTATTATTCTTTTCATTGTTTTCTTTTAAACATATGTATAATAATAAAATTAGTAAACATTTTTGTCAAGTTAAAGAAGCATCGAAATTCTACGTCTCATAAAGAAGTTGTGCCATAAACTTGATAACCTTTAAGTAAGAATTTTATTTCTGTAATCTTTGTTTATAATTAAATATTAATTAGTTGGTTCTGATTCGCTTGATTACGACAGTAGCATCGATCTTGGGCAAATTAATCGCGAAAATGATCATGGCGCTGTTTCTTCTTGTACAAAAGAAACAAACATATTTTCTTTCAATTTTTTCACTCGGTCAACCTAAGATTCCATAAACATTGATATTTCGTTGGAATTAGAAGCGTTATTAAACATTTCTAATTTTGGAGTAGAGTGTATTAATCAAACGAGCTGTAGAGTTTCAAAATTTGATGAAGAAAGTGCAAAAATTACATTAAAAAACCTCATTTTTATAAGTTACGTCGTCGAATCTGATTTTTTCACTTTTTTAGTTAAACTTTGAAACACTATATCTCCGGCCCTTTTCGTCATAGAGAATTCCGCAGGTTCTCATTTTTTCGTAGAAAAATAATTACAAAAAATTACTTCATCTTTTTGCGAAATTCTGCATAGCTTTGGAGATATATACAAAAGTGAAAATGTTCTCTTATTTATTTTTTGTTATGTCTTGTAAACTCGTTTCTACACGCTGAAATACGCGAAATTCGCATCTATGTACACTCATTAACGTTATAAAACATCTACGTCTAATTATTGCATCTTTTTAAACCTTGAGAACTGGTCTGTACACAGGAAGTGGGTTAAGTGAGTTTTTTAATTTCAACGTTCAAGAAAATTGTCTTTTCCCTTTGCATTTCTCGGAAGCTCTATGAGTTGAAAATATGTTTCTGAAGTATTGAATTGTAATTCGAAAAAATTGACAAAGTTATGGGAATTGAAATGTAATCGAAAGAGCTTGCTTAAAGATTTAACAGAAAAGTGACGTGGTTTATTTTTTGGTATCCTTCGTCGCATTCAGCGAAGGTCGTGCTGCGATCAAACTAATCACTGAATTTGAGTAGCGAACTTTATTGCAGTACATATATACAATTGCTTGCGCGAATGAAACCGTTGCTTGCCGCAGTGCCCAACTTTAACGTCGTTTTTCTCAAAACTTCTCAGTCCAAGCTGGCGTCCCTAAAAAAGTCCCAACACTAGTGAACCAATCTTCATGAAATTTGGCACACGGAAGTAAGTGTATCTTAATCACATTTTTCTATGTAAAATTAACTTTTTCCCCTCTAAAAGGGTATAGCCGAATAAGGGGGTCAAATGTGCCCCCAAACCGAATGGAACAAGCCACGAGTCATTCGATAGCAAAAAAAAAAAACCCCTGTGTGCAAATTTTTAACTTGAAATCTCGACCGTGGGGGTAGTAATGGGGTGAAAACGAAAATCATGTTTTTGTACAATTTCTCTTGACCTATTGAGTAAAAAAATGTAAAAAAATTCAGAGACATTTCGGGTACCGGGGCACATACTTTGGGAGATTTTCAGATTTTTTGATTGAAGAACCAGGTAGTGAAAAATAAAAAACAGCAAAAAATGCCGAAAAATGCCGATTACGTATTGAAGGAGGCCCGGAACTACTTTTATACTTTTACAGTAAACAGGTATTACTATTACTATTATTCTCAATTTTTTTCAGATTCTTCATTTTGGTGCGCCGCAGTGAAAAAAAATAAAAACCGAGTTTTTCCTCATTTTCTGCGTATTAGAGTAACTTACACGTTGAATTTTTATGCATCCTTCAATATATAAGTGTTTTGTAGACTGTTTAATGTTTCTACACTAAGCAGAATTACATAACAATTGAAACAAATATAATAAAGCCAACCGTTGAGCGTAATATATCCTAGAAAATCAACTATATTTTCAACGGCGTCGATGGCGCAGTGTTAGAGTGTCCGACTGCTGAACCGCTGGAAGTTTTTTTACCGTAGGTTCGAGTCTCTCTTCTGGACTTAGTATTTTTTTTTTTAAATTCTAACTATATAACAATGCTTTATATTTATTTATAAATGTTCTGAAAGCATTTTACAAATATTTTAACCTGAAATATGTATAAATATAGTTTTGGAGTGTTTTTTGCGTTTTTATTTTTTTTGTCAACCACGATTATTGTTTAACATCTCTTACACTGAAATTAATGTGAAATGTTAGTTTTCAAATCTCTTACCTTTGACTATTGTGAATGGATCGGAGCAGAAGATTGTATATTGGCTTACTATTACTTCTTCTCGCCCTTCGATCAAGCAGGTCTTTCCTTCTTTTTCTCTTTCTGTGATAAATATGAATGTTTGCTACGGCTTCAGTATCTAACGTAGACATGTAAGGGTTATTATCCTTTCCTTACTGCTGGTTTTAAAGATAATGGAAACACTTGTAGGTCCAACCTCTACGGACCATGCCAAGTAATTATGTATAAATCCCATCGCATACAGTAGCTTGAACTGAGTAATTAAAAAATACATTGTGAAACCCGAATGCGACCATCACCCATTGACCTGAACGGTCTGGGCCCACACCCAACGAACCTTTATTTCCTTCGTAACGCAGGTAGGACAATTAATCATTTTTCCCCGTGGTTTCCATCGAGCAATGATACTTCATTCAAAAATAAGCATGAAACGATCAAACTGGTACTTAAAAATGGGTTTATTAGAAAAAAGTATCATTGGCAGAGAGTGGGTTAATAGATTTGGCGTGGAATGGCCCTTACATGTCTACGTTAGATACTGAAGCCGTAGCAAACATTCATATTTATCACAGAAAGAGAAAAAGAAGGAAAGATCTGCTTGATCGAAGGGCGAGAAGAAGTAATAGTAAGCCAATATACAATCTTCTGCTCCGATCCATTCACAATAGTCAAAGGTAAGAGATTTGAAAACTAACATTTCACATTAATTTCAGTGTAAGAGATGTTAAACAATAATCGTGGTTGACAAAAAAAATAAAAACGCAAAAAACACTCCAAAACTATATTTATACATATTTCAGGTTAAAATATTTGTAAAATGCTTTCAGAACATTTATAAATAAATATAAAGCATTGTTATATAGTTAGAATTTAAAAAAAAAAATACTAAGTCCAGAAGAGAGACTCGAACCTACGGTAAAAAAACTTCCAGCGGTTCAGCAGTCGGACACTCTAACACTGCGCCATCGACGCCGTTGAAAATATAGTTGATTTTCTAGGATATATTACGCTCAACGGTTGGCTTTATTATATTTGTTTCAATTGTTATGTAATTCTGCTTAGTGTAGAAACATTAAACAGTCTACAAAACACTTATATATTGAAGGATGCATAAAAATTCAACGTGTAAGTTACTCTAATACGCAGAAAATGAGGAAAAACTCGGTTTTTATTTTTTTTCACTGCGGCGCACCAAAATGAAGAATCTGAAAAAAATTGAGAATAATAGTAATAGTAATACCTGTTTACTGTAAAAGTATAAAAGTAGATCCGGGCCTCCTTCAATACGTAATCGGCATTTTTCGGCATTTTTTGCTGTTTTTTATTTTTCACTACCTGGTTCTTCAATCAAAAAATCTGAAAATCTCCCAAAGTATGTGCCCCGGTGCCCGAAATGTCTCTGAATTTTTTTACATTTTTTTACTCAATAGGTCAAGAGAAATTGTACAAAAACATGATTTTCGTTTTCACCCCATTACTACCCCCACGGTCGAGATTTCAAGTTAAAAATTTGCACACAGGGTTTTTTTTTTTTGCTATCGAATGACTCGTGGCTTGTTCCATTCGGTTTGGGGGCACATTTGACCCCCTTATTCGGCTATACCCTTTGTTATTAAGAGCTTTTACAAACAACGAACTTATACCAGGAAACTACAAAAAACTACAAGAGGTAACCATCATTATCTGTGGACCGATTTTACTCAAAACTTGTGGTATTTCTTCGCACACTAATTAAATTTGAAAATCTAGGGGCATGAAGATAGTGTGTTTTTTTCTCTGAAGCACCTTTCAATAAATTAATATTTCATTATGAAAAAATATACGTTTTCTTGAAATATGCATAAATAAATATGCAAAATTTCAGGAAGCTGTTACCAATGATATTTGAATAAAACATTCAGAAAGAAGTGCCTTTTTAAATACTTCGGAGTAGAAGATTCCCTTAGCGAGACCATAGAAGTCGATTGAGTTTCTTTTCTGCGACCAAAGCAGTGACAATACAGTTTCGACTATAGCTGTATTTACTTAATACTGGTTCTTGGTGGGCACACGTGAAACGCGCCAAGATTAGTTTCGTTTCATGGGCTTGCCATGGTGGCGAGTACAATTTATGTCCGTTTTTGCAATCGATGCTTTTAAAGGGAAAAGGCGTCGAACAAAACGAACAAGTGTTTCTCTTTGCGGTGCAGTTTGCAGATTGATTGATAGATCGATCGGTTTTGCGTCACGGCTTATTTGAGGCGAACGTGTTCTTTATACGCGTCCTATTCCGAGACTGTGTGCCAAAAGTCCAAGACTCGCATGGAAAGTGTTTCCTTAGAAATGTCGAATATCCGCGTGGTAAATTTCGCAATCCGGAACTGGAAGTGCCGATCGTAACCGATTGTGGAATTTGTTGGTGCGATCAGAAGTAGTTCTCAGCCTTTATTTTTGCTGATCTTGCTCAAATTGGCAAGACGTTTATTAACACGACTAAAAGCCAGGCACTTCGTATTACTACTGGAAGCTGATCCTCTCCGATTCTACGCGTTTCAAAAGTAGGTCGTGGTGATGTGAATTGCAGTCATCAGCTGTAATACTAGTATATCATTCTTTAGACAGAACCAGCACACAGTAACGAAGTAGCTTTATCTAAGAATACGTTATAATTAATATCGTTAGTATGCATTCGATCGTCTTTTCTATTAAATTATTCATCACACGTGCGATCGAACATTTTTAAAATTAGTTGAAATATTCAAACAATGTTATATTTTCCAAAATGGTATTCTACATTAGACTGAAATCCGATATACGTCAGCAAGTGTTTTTTCTTTTACTTTTCACGTTTCCTGAAACTGTGACGCTTCATGAGAAAATAAGACGTGTAAAATTTTAGTACGATTGAATAAGAACCCGTGTAGTATTTGAGTTAAAGTTGTTAAATTTGAATGGTTTCACGTTTCGAACATAAATATGTTTCACTATTACAAAAGTATCAATAAATATTTATTAATAAAAGTATAATTCCTTAGATGTATAATATCAACATTTGTGTATGACTTTCAAGTATAACACATCTGCACCCCTGTGTACTGTAACGTGAATCAGACTAAAACACTTCTTATGTATGTTACAGTTAGAATACTGCACTAAATGTATACATTTACTAAGGATTTTAGTAAAAGTAAACACTGACACATGTAATCCAACTTTAAACTATACAGGTTGTTCGACCACCTCTGGGAAAAATTTTAATGGGAGATTCTAGAGGCCAAAATAGAATGAAAATCAGGAATATCATTTTCTTGATTGAGGCTTCATTAATAAGTTATTAAAAAATTAAATTAAAAAATTTCAAATCATTCTGAAAAAATTATTTTTGGTTGCGGGGCTCAATTACAATCATTTTTTATGAATGCACATACCCCTGAAATCCTACCTACTTTCGAGAAAAAAATTCGAACAGGTACTGAAATTTTTAGACGAAATTAAACAATTTCAAATCATACTAAAAAAATTATATTTAGTTACAGGGGTTAATTACTAGCATTTTTGATGAATAGACATACCTCGAAATCTTATGCACTTTCGAGAAAAAAATTCTTTAACGAAAATCTAATGCGAGGCCAGAAATGCTTCCCTGAAATTTCATGCGAAACTTTAAAATATCATAACTCCTGAACGGATTGGACGCTTTTAATGATTCAAAAAGCAAACAACGCGTATTTTAGTGTAGAATATGTAGAAATTCTAACAATATTGAAAAAGTTGTTCCTTGACACCGTAAAGTGAGAAAAAGCCTCCTAAAACTGGTCCAATTTTCAAACGTCCATAACTCCTAGAATAGTGAATATATTTCAATGAAATTTTTTTCTAAAGCAGAACCCTTGGGTACCTACACGAAAGTATTAGACAACTTTTCTGTAGAGCGTCAAACAAATTTATTAAAAATGAAAAACGAATTTTTAAGAAAAATCGACAGGGGGGGATTAGGGGTAGATGCCCAAATTCTCGGCGAAAAAAAAAAAAATTCGAATCGTTCTAAAAAAATTATTTCTAGATTTTGGGGTCAAATACAAGTAGTTTTGGTGAATATACATACCTACGAAATTCTACATATTTTCGAGAAAAAAATTCATTACGGGCGAAATTTTAACCGTCAGTAAATTCTTAACGAAGCTTCCATCAACAAATTGGTATTCTTGATTTTCGGTTTATTTTGGCCTCTAGAATCTCCCAATAAAATTTTTCCAAGGGGTGGCCGAACACCCTGTATACGGATCTTCGTACACAAATATGGATGCGTGTGCGTGCCTAGAGATCAAGACGATCAAGATTCCCTAGAGCTGAAACACGACCAGTCAGGGTAACGAAGCAACCTAAAATTCGTGCATTCCCCTTAGTCTCTAACATATACTCACGGCGAGACATTAGGATGAAAGGATAGAGAGGCGAAGGGAGGTCGCATAGGGTTGACGAATTCCAAGCGAGGCAGAGTGGGTCGGGCGATACATTGCGGAGAGACGACGGCAGGTGAATGACGTCAAAAGGCGTATCGTGACGTCAAAAAGTAACCTGAATACGGGACTTCTCCTATTGGGATTTTCTTCCCATGATCTGCACAATTTCAACAATATCTCGTCGATAGATTCACCTTCTATGGTACGTATTTAGCTCGTTATTAAATATCGCGAATTTACAATTCATTTTTAAGGAAACATTTGTTGTGGTTTAGCGTCTGCTTGAACGCAAACTCCTTGATACAGTGTTAAATTTGACCCTTTGAGCTTCACTGCACCACGACTCAGGTTAAGTTTTATTTATACAAACCCAAATTGAATTAACGAATAAAATTTTAATTACAAGCATTTATACAGTTTTGCGAAAGAAAAACCAGAAGATACCTTAAAATTATTGGTCGTTTATATTAAAAAAAATCTGAGAGTGCAAAGGATTGACGACTAATCAACGGCAATCGAGAGAGCAGGAAAAGTATCGTGGAACAAATTCGATGGCATCGGCAGTATCACGAGGATGCAGGACCGTGTTAAGAAATTAAGCTGCGAACAGACCGTTTCGCTATTTTTACGAATCATTGTGACGTCAGAGGAAGGGAGCGAAGCGAGCACTTGAATGTTTGGATTATCCAAGAATCCAGAAGGCTCGTGGACCAACTTAGAGGAAATTAGATTCTTGTAGAAAGAGATATGGTTGCCTGATCATCCTAAATCCGGTCACTATCGCTGCTTTGGCTGTTATGTTCCACTTAATTTCGCTTCCAAATTAATGACAAATTGAATTCTTAATTTCCACATTCAATTAAAGCCTTCTGCCGATTCAAACTACTGTATTCTTGCAGCGATCAAATTTCTTCGCATCTTCACGGCCCACCGACAAAATTTACAAGAAAATAGTTGCGTTAACGATCCAGAAACTCAAGAAACAAACTCTTTAAACCTTCCAAGAATAATTCAACAACTTGGTAACTTCGCGCCTGGAGTTCAACTTGAACTCGAGCAGTCGACCGTACTTGTGCCTTTAAAATCAACAACCCTTTCTCCCGTTGGCTCGTTTTCTACTAGCTGGTAGAATTGAACAAGCAGAAGAAGGGACGACCTATGGCGAACGAGGGGAACGTGTAACAGGACGTGACCCCACAAATGGAGAGGAGGGTTGGAAGGTGACAGGAAGGAAGGGAACAGGGGTTTGCTAGTGGAATACATCATTGGCATTGCTTTCGCGTTGGCTAAGTAGCTGGCGACCTACTAACCGTCCTATGAAACGCGATCATCATTAGAGATCGTGTTTTCCATCGAAAAGACATCTCACCTACGCAACGCACGCTGTTATCACCGAGGATTTTGACTGGCCCGAACAAGCAAGATAAGCATTATTTACACACAGTAAATTCTACAGTATTTGCTGAGCATTATCACAGTTGCGAATAACGTTTGCACCTATCGTTTAAGAAAACAAAGTGCATACTTCGCAATATTACTCAGAACGTGTTCGGCACTCCTGCTCAACGTTAAATAAATTTTATCGAATTTTTTTCCCAGTAAATGAGAAAAATAACCAGATTGATATACATATATAAAATATTATACAAGGGTACTACATCGAAATTTTAACAACTTACAAGTGGCTAGTTCTGTAATTACGTTTGTTAAACCACCAAACAAATATAAGTTTTTATTAACATTATTAATGGAATTAATATGTCTAAATCTAGAGTAATTTAATCACGGTTTTAACAAAAGAAAAAATTTTGCTGATCGTCTAAGACCATTTAAAAAATTATACAGAGTTATATAGTCAAACAGGAGGCTCGATTTTATTAATTTTTTTGAACTAATTAAAAGTACAGTTCACAATTAAGAAAAAAAAATAATGCAATAGTATATCTTGGGTTGTTGAAATACCCCACGATATAATTGATACGAAAATTGATTTCATCCATCGATCATTAATGATCCTCTTTTTGCCCTCCACGATTTCGCGGCTATCTGCTAAATCTGTGAGTCACTTGCGGTCGAACGCGATCGATTTCTGCCCAATCAAAGGTGCAGGCACCGATAAAAGATACTATCGTCGGCGCATCTCTCGAGTGGAACGTCGGCAATCGAGCAGGGGACACCACTTGTCTTCGAGACTGCGACGACTTTATATTTCGAACCAATTAAAGACGATTAAGACAGCTGCCGCGGCAATTGGCCGGCCAATCGCGACGCGAAGCTCGTCGTGTTCTGGTTAGCCGTCTTTTTTCTACTTTGTCAGTATTCGAACCGACATGATCGCATTGTTTTATGTGCATAGAAGCCAACCCTTTCTCCGGGTTAGTCGATTTCATGAGAAATCACCGGAGCTCGATCGTTCGAGACAATTACGTATCTTCATACTTGTATGAAATGTCAAAGAAAATTCGACTTCACGCAATGCTATACCGTACTGTTTACAAATAGCCAGATAGATAAATATAGAATACTGTTGCGGATGCGCTGGGCTGGACATCATGTTTAATTTTGGTTCGTGAAACAGAACCAATGATAGAACAGAAGAAAATTATAAACGTATAAAAACTGCAATGACGATTATTCGATGAACACGTCAGTGCCTCTGATATCGCAGCATTTTATTAAGAATCATTGGCCAAGTCGTTGGGTAACGCTGGAAGATCCAGCGTTGTACTCGGCTATTTCATTACCTTTGTCGTACATTTTCTCTGTGTGACTCATTGACAAAGTAAATAATGTAGCCGCAGAAGTCCATGAAAAGCACCGCAACGATAACGAAAGCAGACACATTACGTGCAATTCTGGTCGTTCGCATCCCTTTCGCTATCGATCGCTTTTAAATTGACTCCAAGACAGGAACATTGTTTTTGTGGTTCTCAAGAACTCGACACTCTGTACACTAGTAATTTCCAATCGTTTCGAAAGGTGCCCACGCCCCTAAAAAAAAGAATTTTTGCGTACAAGATTTAAGGACAAAATATACTTGTTATGTTTATATTAATATTGTAAATCATTTTTAAAGAACTTGTAATTAAATGCAATCCATACAAATCTCTAGCATTAATAAATAAATTGTATCCACTATATTCTATATTAAAAATAAGTAATATATTTCTATAATATAATTTTCTTCGACGAAAGTTTAGAAATGGAAGCACTTATTAAATGAGATATAAATACTGTTCAAGTTAACCAAATTTTCTTTCATGACCCTTTTGGATTGTAAGACTCCTCCCCCAAGGTTGCGCCTTTTACTTTAAAGACACCGCCGTAGACGGTAAACCTTGAATTACAATTCTTGTAATTTTATTGCAACTCTTCCGAACGTTACATATTTTTGTAATAAAAATGTGAAAGCGAGGATATATATGGGCGCACGATTAATAATCGTCAACCAAACTCATCGGTCGTCCGATACGTAGCCCCGAGCAATAATTATAAAACATACCCGATGATGAAAGTGTCATATTTTTGGAGAACACGTGTACTAGATGTACAAAGAGACTCGGCGGTATTTTTATCCGGCGGATTCACGTTTTTGCAAAAGCGGCGCGGCGCCGCGCTGCCGATACCGATGGTTTGTTTTCGCGCAAATTTCGGCCTCGTCGCATATTATGCAAGACACCTTTTATTGCACACGTCGTGTCGTGAGATAACTCGACGCAGACATGCTCGTAGATAAACGACAATAACACCGTGTCACGGCAAAATTATATCCCGACATCTTGTCGTTAATTTCAGGCCGCGAGTCACGTTAATTTAGCACAATTCTTTGGAATAATTATGAATCGTGACAAGTGATGTCGATACGTGACCTAAAATGAAAAATTAAACATAGTCATAGTTAGAAGCACGAAATATGTATTTTGCAATGGTAAATTATTGTATGCAGCCGCTTAATAATGACTTTTCAAGATTTTATAACAATCATACTACTTTCGTTATTTCAGTCGGTACATATTATTATTAAAATGTTCTTATATAAAATACGCGATAATAATCAATCTCTTGTTTATTCTTAACGTTCTGTTAAAAAATCACGTAAATATTTAAGACGCTATTAATAGAAAGACACGATAAAATTGTTGTCCTCGATGCGTATTTGCCATATCGTGTACGTAATGCGATTTATACCATTTGAATTCACAATGAAAATCACTCGAACATGTTGATTATTCATGTATTAGAACAGAAAATGATAAACAGCGCGTTTGGAATATTTTGCTATGTAGTATATAATATACAACGATATATGAGAGTTTAACAGTTGAAACATCGTTTATTCTACGCTATCGTGAACAGGAAAATTGTAACTTCGGAAAACCGACACTTCGCGAGCACCAAGCTAATAAATACGAAACGCAGGCGAGCATTAACAGATAATGAAATACCGACGCTCGCACCGTGAATTAATGGCTATTGATCCCCTATGTAAATTTGCAGTAATCTTAGATATCACCAGCCAACCAGAGCTTCTGTTAAAAGGCGGTTCGCCGCGCAATAATTCTGTGACCGCTTGCTACGCTCGTTAACAGCTTCCATCTCTCGGTTACTTTTATGTCGTGAAAATTCTTGAACGAGGAAAGTCTAGCTTAAGCAGGAAGAATCTCATTACCGTCATGTTCTGACTCACGAACGGAGTCGATAAAATTTTCGATCTTCGAGATACCTCGCATCCGTGCTGAAAATATTTCCAACCGGAACACTGTCAAATATTATTGCGGGACAACCAATCGGGAGAAATACAGTCTCGGGTGTTAAAATAACCGCGATGACGGAACAGGAAAATTTGACAGCGTAGCCTAGGTGGCCGCCATGTTTGCTGCTCGTATCGAGTCGAAGGGCCGACCAGGGCCGCCGCTATAAAGGCGTTTTATGCCCGAACGAAAATGCGATAAGAACGAAATATCGACGATGAAACTGAAACGATCGTTATCGTACCTGGAGCTCCCTAACGGAGCTACGATTGCCAAAATTCCCGGCTCGATGTATCGGCCTCTCTGTTCCACAAACGGCACCTCTCTCGCTCTCTCCCTCCTGCTGCGGCGGGCCTTCTTCCTAGCCTCGATCTCTCACATCGATGACTGTGCACTTTCCTTTTCACACGTCTCCGTCTCGAAACACCGTCTCGACGAACAGAGCGAAAACTCACTCGACGACGACAATGACGACGCCTAACGACCGAGACGAGTCTCTTTCCACCACGGGACTATCTCACGACACCACCGCAACCGTCACTTCTTTTAAGGTTAACCTAGTCACTGCGTGCTATTGAAGGACACGAACACGAGCACAACGTATCCGGCGTTACGTTACGACCAGTCGAACGACACCGGTGTTCAGGCGATTGTTTTCATGAATAAAAACTACTACACGAAGCGAGCGGAGCTGCTGTTGCTGCTACTGCTGCTGCTTCACGGCTCTGGCGGGCGGCAGGGCGGGGCTCCGTGCTTCGAGTCCCGTAGACCCCGTACACCCCGTAAGAAGTCGCCGGTTCACGAAGAAACCCGAACACCGGTGGCGCTTCATTCGTCTACTCCCGCACGCCGCCATTTTCGAAATATGCCCGGTCTTCGGTTTCTAGTAACGCCAATTATGACTCTACCAATAACAAAGTTATACTTGCATATATAGAATATAGAAACTAAACAAACCTACAAAAGCTGATACGTTGCCTAAACATCAGAGAAATAGAAATATTAGTGATATCTCGAAATACAGGAATTCGAAAGAGATATAAGGAGCTGGAAACACCCAACGGCCGAATCCACTATGTTAAATAAACATTTATCAATTTCTTATTTAGCATAGAATTTAGTGTTATCAGAATCAGCATCCATTTTACATCAGTCTAGACAGAGAACAATCATAGGGTATCAGAATTTTAAAATTTATGTTCGAATTAAGGAAGTCTCGGGATTATATGTATGTAACGACGTCATTAACGAATTACAAATGTCAAAAAAAGGTTAAGAATCAAGGTCAAGATCGACAAGTATACGTAAACATGATTTAAACTTTAGCATCTAATGGAAGACTGTCACATGACTCGGTGTGACTCAGAGTTACAATGTGACAGAAAAATACACATCTGTACCAGAGCCCTCTTACCGTAGCAATGTTAAATACAACGTTATTGAATTAGAGTAGAATATAAAATTTGCATTATTAGCGACAAAGATTGAAACGAACAGTTTCAGAAAATAGTTTTCGATTAAGTAAGCTTTAAGTGTTGTTTGTGCCAACCACCGCTAGATGCCTATACCATTTCAATGTACGTTTCTTTTGTAAATAGGTTATCAATAGACTATTATCGTAGGCAATGTATAGAATAGTCGTTAAATAGACTTTCTGATTTTTTATCATTTCGGTGACACATCCAAAGTTATCGATTCAGAATGGAATAAGATAGCAGTGCTATCAGCTATGAGAATTTAAACTAAATGTTGCGAAAATTACGATTTGAAAAACTATATGGCATTTTATAGTGTTTTGCATTAATTTCAGAAAAAAAATATTAGTGATTTACATAGGAAGTTACATTACAGTTATTAATAAAAATAGTGGGCTGTACATATTTACATAAATAATTTATTCTCTTACTGATGATATTAAATTCAATAATTCTTATTTTAAGGCTATTATAATGTTAAGGAATTTTTAAAAATATTTATTTACTCTACTTGTGAAGTATTAATTTCTATGTTATGAATACTGTAAATATTGAACTTGAGTATATAGTAGAAATTAATAAGAATTATATAATGAATTCGAGTTCGAACATTAAACGGGATTGATTAATTATAATTATGAATATTTAAGCACAAAAATGTTTTTAAAATGATGTGTAGATGATCCACTCGTGAATTGTCTTCACTGTCCAACTATTGGATAGCAAAATAATTATGTTAAGTTATACTTTTCTAATTGCAGTTAATACTGCCTAATAGCTATTTTGTGAAATGAAAAGATTTATCTATTAATGTTTTCCATTCGCAAAAAATTAATATTGGTTTAAACAACGAAATATTGAAAATATTAATTTTAAAAGATGAAAATACCGTTTTCTGATACCTTGTTACGCGAATATCTATAAAGCAGAATAAAATCGTGATTTTGTAACTCTTTATTTTATAATTTAAATCAATGGAACAAGTGTTATATTGGAATTATCAATAATATTTCTGCGACTTACAGTTAGTTATTTTTGCACTTGGCTGTCAAAACATAAAATATGAATTTTTAACAATTTTGTTACATTTATTATCATTTTCACTTTCGAAGCCTGACGTTAGCTTCCTCGTTTTGATAGAATTTTTTTTTATTCTTGTATAACGAACAGTTCTGCTTTCTAAACTTGTGTTACATGTCGACACGCTACAATTTGTTTAGTGAGAGCTCACCGATCGATAATATGTCGTGTGCAATAATCCGCATTCAAGTATTACTAAGAATACGTTTTCAAAATTGTATGTATTATTGAGCCGTATTTAAAAAATATATTAATTTATTTTTGTATTTTAATACTGTGCAAAATATTCATAGAAATGGACAAAATTCTTACCTACGATTACGTTTTATAATATAACATCATATAATCAGGCCTGGGTATCTGCATTCTCTTATTAAATGTGGCAAGAGTTATTGCGTTTTTGATTTAAAAAATGATCAAAATGTTGATCAATTTGGATTTTAAGAAGAAGCTACACTTAATTATGAGAAACTATACGAAGAGGATCGCAGTCAATTTGCTCATATTATTTACTATAGTATAATTAATAATTATATTACCCAAGTAAGACTGATATGATTATTAATTACCTACTAAATAATATTGATTGCCTAGGTCTCATCAACTTAGAGGTTATCACGAATGGAAACCTGTCCTAACCGACTTCAGCCACCTTTCATTTATACGAAGATTTTTTGTGAGAAACGATTGTGTATAAATCGATGTTCGAAAACACAATAAATGAAGATCTTTTCAGAAGAACGAGAGCCTGATCAAGACTTATCGAAACAAAAGACGATCGAACACAGATTAATTATAAACGAGCTCTTGCATTTGTAAATAAAATTAGCCTTCTTAACATAATGACTAATATATGTATAATAGATAACCAAACATTACAGTGCTTCCCTTTTCTTACCCTATGTGATTATTATACGAGTCTGCCTAACTATAAATCTAAATTGATAATAAGACGTATATAAAAATTTTTGAAAGATACATAAGAATGTATCCTAATTAGATAAGTAGGATGTAAATGTTATTAGATTTATAGTTAGGTAGGCTCTAACAGTATGTTTCAGGTAGAGACAATAATAAAAAACATGTTTTCTCGTATTTTATTTATAGTTAGGTAAGATGCAAATGAAATTAGATTTATAGTTAGGTAGGTATTTGGTTAGCCATTACCTTAGGCAAGCTGTTTCTATTTGAATGTAAACTCTGGTTTTGGTTCAAATAGTCACAGTGGATGGAATTCGGTTACGGCGGGTCTCCATTCGCAGCAACCTCCACGTGGTGAGACCTAGGTAATATTATTTAGCGTTTAATTAATAATCATATCACTCTTAGCTGGGTAATGCAATTATTCATTAAAAAGTAAATAATATGAGCAAATTGGCTGCGATCCGTCTTGCAATAGGTCATCATAAATATAGAGCTTCTTTACTAAGTTAGTTTTGATTCTCGTAATTGGTAGCGCTGCTATCTTATTCCATTCTGAATCGATAACGGTGGACTGGACACCGAAATGATAGAAAGATTCTCGAGTATTGTCACAGACGAAGTATACGAGTAGATCTTTCACCACAGACGAGGTATACGAGTAGACCTTTCACCTAATGTATTTTTTCGGCCCATTTTTCTGGGGCTCTAGAGCCTCATTACCATTTTCGTGTCACTCGCAACGTTATCAACAGATTTAGAAATTAACACAAGAGGAAGTGAGACAGAAAATAAAATTACAGAAATTTTAGTATTTTTTAACGGAATGAAAGCTGTACGGTCCATCATTGGACAGTAATCGATTAATTTCATTGGAGTAATCAATCGATTAAGATTATTTAAAAATTTCAAGATTATTAAAATACCTAAGGATGTATTTCATTGATACGTACACCGCAAATTCTCTATTTTTTATTTTAAATTGTAATACATCATTTATTAAAAAAATAACTCGGCAGAAACGTATTTGCGACTCGAAATCAATTTAATCAGACTGTACATCGGGGCCCCAGAAACTCCTCATTCCTTACTTTCGCACACTATGCCCAATTGTGTGTACGTGAGCTCGTTGAGTTTCGGAAGAGCCGAGAAGAACAGGCTGATACTCGCTTTCCTTCTCGCTCTTGCATCGCTGACGTCGCTTACATTTCTCGAAAGCAAGCTTGGCATCGCCACCCGTTCGAATCGTCAGTAAACGACAAAAGCCATCGTGACTGACAGACCTTACATTTCTCGAAATCGGACCTGGGCGCTTTTTGAAGATTCATCGACATATGATACATATAAAAAAATGTAAGAATACTGTAGAATTTTTGCAATGGAGAATTATTGAAGGAAAATGAATTGATTATATACATATGTGTATATCGGACACATCCCTCGCAAACACGCTGCAAACATTAATGAGAACAAAACTGCAAATCTGTCCTTTTTTAAAACCCCGCAACTGATCTTTGACTCGGAACTCGTCCTCTTCATTTAGCAATTATAATAAACGTCGACTCATTAAAATTCGTAAAAATAACAAAGTTATAGCCATTTAGAGGGAAGAGTACCCAACGGTTAATAATCATACCAGAAATTTTAAATGAGTTTTTCTCGAAACCATATTTTCGAAATTGGCTGACATGATATCACAAATTCATATTGATTAATGGATTTGAAATTTATAGAGACATGCCTGTATGTTAGAAATTTTGCCTTTGACGGTTCTGGGGTAAGTCCTGTGCCGTTCCTCACAGTGCTCTTACCGGAAGGTCCCACGCCTTCCCCACTCCGTGGCCAGATCCTTCAGGACAAAGTCTTCATTTTTTCCAGCAGTACGACGTCAGGTCGTCTGCCTCTTTTAACTACTCTCTCTCTATTCATAAACAATCAATGCCTCGACACGCGCTACCTGGAGACCCAACGCGGTCGTCCGCTATCGCGTCACCCGTTGCCAGGCCTGTTTAGTCTCATTCGCTCTTTAGGCCACATGCACCCCAAAACTCTGTCATAAATGTATCGTAGACTGAGCGTCCTTCAGTGGTCCTTACATTCGACTCTCTTGGAAAATACATTGTCGCTAGCGTTTCTGGAAAACAAAAGCCGATCCCCTATTTCGGGGGAATGTCCACGCGTCGCGTCCAACTATTGTTGCCGTGGCGAAATCGACTTTTTTGCCTTCGCCTTCGAAAAAGAT
The DNA here is from genome assembly GCF_013123115.1 of Colletes gigas. Taxonomy (NCBI): domain Eukaryota; kingdom Metazoa; phylum Arthropoda; class Insecta; order Hymenoptera; family Colletidae; genus Colletes; species Colletes gigas. The sequence goes on from NW_025106673.1 coordinate 1,255,516, forward strand.
TAAGCAAAAGAGTTCTCTTCATTGAAAGAACAAAAATTTTCCAGTCCTTTATTTTCAGTAGGGGCGGTCTCAACTTCCATTCATTTTCATATGATTGATTTTAATGAGTCTGCGTTTTTTTAAATTGCTAAACAAAGAGGACAAATAGGACAGTATTCTCAAATATTTTCAGATTAAAAAATTTAAAATTACAGTGAAATTTATTCAGTTGTTTAGACCCAATAGTATTAATAGTATAAATATATGAACGCACGTCCATAAGCATAGTAAAAAAATGTATTTTTTTTAATAGTTAAAATATGATCAAGGGGTCCTAAAACGTGTATTTCCGTAAAAAAAATTTTTGAAATTTTTGTTTCATTATGGTTTTTGCTTATTTTACCATTTAGCACAGACGAGATATATGAATAGACCTTTCACCTTATGGACTTTCGCGGCCGAATCTGACTGCCATACCGACCTGAAAATTCGGAGGTGATTTTAGCGGCCTCTTCTCATGGATGGCGGTCAGTTGTAAAACTAGGCACTGAATTAGTATTGATGGGCAGCCAGCTCTAGGTGTGCGTAAATACATGTGAGTTGACTATGGGGGGGATTGAAAAAGACAGTGCAGTATTATCAGATGGCAGACCCGTGCCCAAAGGGAGCTGCCCCACCACTTACACACACTAATGCCAACCACCTTGTATATGAGTTCTGGCGTTTCGTATCTCTTCGAGGATTCGAGAAAGGCGGCGAATGTCAGTCTATCCTTCTTGCTCTTAACACAACCGAAATTCGATCTATGTAGGCGTATACAATGTATAAGCAAAATACCATAATGAAACAAAAATTTCAAAAATTTTTTTTACGGAAATACACGTTTTAGGACCCCTTGATCATATTTTAACTATTAAAAAAAATACATTTTTTTACTATGCTTATGGACGTGCGTTCATATATTTATACTATTAATACTATTGGGTCTAAACAACTGAATAAATTTCACTGTAATTTTAAATTTTTTAATCTGAAAATATTTGAGAATACTGTCCTATTTGTCCTCTTTGTTTAGCAATTTAAAAAAACGCAGACTCATTAAAATCAATCATATGAAAATGAATGGAAGTTGAGACCGCCCCTACTGAAAATAAAGGACTGGAAAATTTTTGTTCTTTCAATGAAGAGAACTCTTTTGCTTAATCTTTTTCGAAGGCGAAGGCAAAAAAGTCGATTTCGCCACGGCAACAATAGTTGGACGCGACGCGTGGACATTCCCCCGAAATAGGGGATCGGCTTTTGTTTTCCAGAAACGCTAGCGACAATGTATTTTCCAAGAGAGTCGAATGTAAGGACCACTGAAGGACGCTCAGTCTACGATACATTTATGACAGAGTTTTGGGGTGCATGTGGCCTAAAGAGCGAATGAGACTAAACAGGCCTGGCAACGGGTGACGCGATAGCGGACGACCGCGTTGGGTCTCCAGGTAGCGCGTGTCGAGGCATTGATTGTTTATGAATAGAGAGAGAGTAGTTAAAAGAGGCAGACGACCTGACGTCGTACTGCTGGAAAAAATGAAGACTTTGTCCTGAAGGATCTGGCCACGGAGTGGGGAAGGCGTGGGACCTTCCGGTAAGAGCACTGTGAGGAACGGCACAGGACTTACCCCAGAACCGTCAAAGGCAAAATTTCTAACATACAGGCATGTCTCTATAAATTTCAAATCCATTAATCAATATGAATTTGTGATATCATGTCAGCCAATTTCGAAAATATGGTTTCGAGAAAAACTCATTTAAAATTTCTGGTATGATTATTAACCGTTGGGTACTCTTCCCTCTAAATGGCTATACCTTTGTTATTTTTACGAATTTTAATGAGTCGACGTTTATTATAATTGCTAAATGAAGAGGACGAGTTCCGAGTCAAAGATCAGTTGCGGGGTTTTAAAAAAGGACAGATTTGCAGTTTTGTTCTCATTAATGTTTGCAGCGTGTTTGCGAGGGATGTGTCCGATATACACATATGTATATAATCAATTCATTTTCCTTCAATAATTCTCCATTGCAAAAATTCTACAGTATTCTTACATTTTTTTATATTTTAAAATTTTCCCATGTTATTAGAAAGTAGAAAGTTATACAACTTATAATTCCTAGCATGTATAACATGTATATGTATGTAACGCATGGTTTCTTCGTATGGAAAGTCAATGAATCTTCAAGAAGCGCCCAGGTCCGATTTCGAGAAATGTAAGGTCTGTCAGTCACGATGGCTTTTGTCGTTTACTGTCGATTTGAACGGGTGTCGATGCCAGCAGGCTTGCTTTCGAGAAATGTAAGCGACGTCAGCGATGCAAGAGCGAGAAGGAAAGCGAGTATCAGCCTGTTCTTCTCGGCTCTTCCGAAACTCAACGAGCTCACGTACACACAATTGGGCATAGTGTGCGAAAGTGAGGAATGAGGAGTTTCCGGGGCCCCGATACACAGTCTGATAACACTGATTTCGAGTCGCAAATACGTTTCTGCCGAGTTATTTTTTTAATAAATGATGTATTACAATTTAAAATAAAAAATAGAGAATTTGCGGTGTACGTATCAATGAAATACATCCTTAGGAATTTTAATAATCTTGAAATTTTTAAATACTCTTAATCGATTGATTACTCCAATGAAATTAATCGATTAATGTCCAATGATGGACCCTACAGCTTTAATTCCGTTAAAAAATAATAAAATTTATGTAATTTTATTTTTTGTCTTACTTCCTCTTGTGTTAATTTCTCAATCTGTTGATAACGTTGTGAGTGACACGAAAATGGTAATGGGGTCCCGGGACCCCAGAAACTCAGGCCGAAAAATTACATTAGGTGAAAGGTCTATTCATATACCTCGTCTGTGGTGAAAGGTCTACTCGTATACCTCGTCTGTGCTTACACCTTATAGACTTTCGTGGCCTAATTTGACTGCCATACCGACCAGAAAATTCAGAGGTGATTTTAGCGTCCTCTTCTCATGAATGGCGGTCAGTTGAGAAACTATTTACTGAATTAGATGGAGGCAAACAGCTATCGTGTGCCTAAATACATGTGAGTTGATTATAGGAAGGATTGAAAAACGCAATCCAGTGTTATCAGAGGATAGACCAGTGCTCAAAGAAACCTGCCCCTCCACTTACATATAGTAATGCATAGCCACTTTGTATATGAGTTCTGGCGCTTCGTATAGTTTCGGGAATTTGAAAAATTAGGCGAATGCGAATATTCCCTTCTTGCTCGTAATACAATTGAAATCCGATCTTAGCATGTATAATAAGTATATGTATACAACACACTGTCATCTTGGTTTGGAAAGTCAACGAATCTTCAAAAAAGCGCTCAGGTTTGCTTTCGAGAAATGTAAGCGGCGTCAGTCACGACGGCTCTTGTCGTCTGTCGACAATTCAAACGGATGGCGATGTAAGAGCAATGAAGAAAATCTCACATTTGCCTTCTTTCTTTACTCCTTAAAACTGTCCAAAGTGCCGCGTTCAGTTTGGGTAATTTCGAAGACTCCCAATTTCATAGAAATCTGCTAGATGACTGAGCATTTGTTTGTCCTTAAAGTCAACAAATTCCTGGTGCACCATCAAACGTCCACCGAAGTATCTTGAAGCGCAAAATCATCACAAATTTTCGTAACAAACAAAATATCAGTAATGGAAACAATGTTTAAACATTATTCGTAGTCATATTTGTCGTTTTTAATGTGACTTTATTTACGACAAACGATTGTAATTGATTGTATATCTGCAATGATCTGTTCAGTTTGTATCGTATTTAAAAAACATTATTAAAGTATTGTACAAATGCTGTACTATATGCACGATAACGCGTGTAGTTCATTTACAAATAAAATGCAGATATTTAATCGTAGAAGCTTACTGCTGTTTTGGGGTAAAGTGCGACCGCGGAAGGCTATTGTGCTACCCATAAACGAATTCGTTTAATCAATATGCCAATCGACTCGAAGTTTTCAGTGAAAAATGTGAGTTCTATCGTTTTGCATTTTTTTCATTTCTTATTTACGGGTACCGAAAATTAAAGTTAGAAGTAATGGTATGTTTTGCCAGTATTAGTGTGTTTTTTTTTAAAGCACTTGTATCGTATCAGACATGTACCATTACATAATATAATAGAAATATACATTATTTTTGTCGACATTTAGGATTTCTTCGATTTTTAATTCATTATCTCGGATGGGTTTGAAATAACTACGATTTATCATGGAAGGCTGCATCACGGTAAAATGGCTCCACGCCAATACCGGCCGTAGTTTCTTGGAATTCGTATTTCTTCATATTCGAACGGTTCCTGTGAAATACGATGTTTCAACGGAAGGTGTCGAAATGGTCGACGTTGACACAACGCTATCGATAAACGATATCGATAATGTGTCGGGGATCACGGAAATCGTGTTAGACGCATAGTTGTAACGCATAATTATTGGTGCAGTTATCGTGTTATCAACAACAGAAAAGGAGAGGAAAATAATATCCATAGATGTTCACGAATATTTGGTAAATTGATATAATCGTCTTCGTTTGGGGATCGTTATTTTCAGATTGTACGCTTTTGACCCATAGAATTCACCAATTAACCTCGTTGATCTGCAAAATGGTAGCCAACGCGAATACTGTAACCGTTTGTCTCGACGACAGCTAATTTACGCTTGTGCGCACGTTCTTTGTTAGAATGCGATCGTTCGCAACGATTTATAATTAACCTTGCATTCGTACAAGAAGCACAACAAAACGTAGGCGCGACGGTTGAATGAAAAGAGACGATACGGTGCACAAGAAATGCAACAGAGACCGGAAATCTGCGTGCTAATCGAAATAAAGTAAACAATAAAGCTTTCGCGGCTAGCAATTTCATTGGCACTGAAATATTAAACTGCCCGTCTAATCGCTTCTTTCTCGTACTGATCGAACGATCTTTCAGCGATGTGTACATATGTACGTACAGGGTGGTTTACAAATAACGCGGAACCTAGGATTGAGATTTTCTTTTTATTACAAAATTGTACTATTAGTTCGGTAATTTTTACTTTCTGGCCAATACGGGAGGAAAATTTTGAGAAAGTTTCTCTGGTGAAAAAACGCATTTTAAACCCTTGTAATCATGTTTCGAGTATCGAATGTAATTATTTGTTAGTTTACATATGTACGTTGGGATTATGTATGTCTGTCAATACTATTGCATTTAAACGACCGAATGAATTCCAACAAAGGACAATGTTAAGTCATAGAGGGGTTTACTGACCCAAGAGCGTACAGCATATGCTATACACCGTTGGAAAGGTCTCGCCAAGGCGAATCGACTGATACCATTTTTGGATCAGTTGTTTTTCATGAAGATAATATATTCATGGTATACAATTCGCAAGGTATAAGTTGGGTATGTGCAGGTTAGTATTCAGACTAATGCGTCACTTACAATAGTGAATGGAGTGACATTTTATTGATTGAACGAAACATAATGATGTGAATACTGAATACTAACCTGCACATACCCAACTTATACCTTGCGAATTGTATACCATGAATATATTATCTTCATGAAAAACAACTGATCCATTGGCGATTTCGCCGTGGGCATTTGGAACGGGGCCCATGCGGCAAAACGCAGGCCCAACACGGCACTGAAATGAAGGTGGTGGGGCACATTTGCCGTCCCAATCTGCTAGAGTATCGCTTACACCCCTCGGTTTTTCTTCAGGTGCCTACCCGAGGTCCCTCAGGTCGGATGGGCTTTTACTACCGGTTTCTTTTGTTCAAAACCGCAAAATCTCGAACTTTGAGGCCATTTTTCGACATTATCCCAACTGATATCGAAGTTAAAAATGTTATCAGTCGATTCGCCTTGGCGAGACCTTTCCAACGGTGTATAGCATATGCTGTACGCTCTTGGGTCAGTAAACCCCTCTATGACTTAACATTGTCCTTTTATATTTAAGTGTAATATTTTTAGTAAACTGGGTTGTTTGTTGTATTCTCTGGTATACATATGTAAATCTTAGAGAGAATTAAATTTTGCATTGAAAAGTTAAATGAACACTTTCTCTATTATCTGATTAGAGAAGAAACTAGATGAAACTTTATTCGTTTCACACTCAAACCACGTTAATAAAACGCACCGTAAATATTGTTCGATTAAAATAGAATTAATGTTAATTTTTACTCCGGTTTTGGGTGACGTTATTACGCGATGATAGGAGACTTCGAAAACGTTATTAACGAGGACGTATCCTGTTATTTGCTGTGTCTAATATCGTGATCTTCGGCAGCCACCCGGTCGCTTGGATGCCAGACTATAATTCAGTCACTGTTGGAGCGTCAGACTAGGAAGAAAGCGCGAACAAACTGACGCAATAATTAAAGCGATAATTTCCCCCATTCTTTGCCAAGAATCCACATTATCCGCGACTTGCCAGTGGCCGTGCATCCGGCTGGATTCCAGCGGAACGAGGACGACACGGTGCAGAAAGGGACGCGGGACCTTATCAATATTATCACTGGCTGGCGAGGGGGTATGAAAGGGCGGCGTAATCGGGTGGTGAGTGACGGTGGTGGGGAGGGGCGTACGACGCAGGCGCTGCGAACGACCCCCCTAACGTACCGTCGTCGCCGGCGTCGTCCTCGTCGTCGTCGTCGTCGCCGTCGCCGAGAGAGACGTCGGCCCGTCGTGCCTCCTCGTATTTTCAGTACCGACCGAACGACGGCGACTAACGAAACCACGGAAAATCCCTCCCAGAAGAAGCCACTGTTCGCGTCACTCGGCTGGTTCGCTCGGCACGCGGGTTTGTGACGCCTCTGGACGCCGGTAAACGCATCCGATTAAACGTGGGAGCACGCGGGAAAGCAACAGTGTTTAGCCACCTAGCCCGAGTTGCCAGTGCCGGGTTGAATGGGACTCTTCTCCGACGGAACGTTCGCTCGGGCAGCAGGATACCCTCGAGGACGATCGGACGGGCAGTGACGCAGGAACGTCGATTTCGGTATGATCCGCGAGGCGTGGTGAACCAGGGCAAGGATACGGTTCGCTGACATCGTTCGAGGAGGAGGATCGTGACGAGGAGGTTTCTCGGAAAAGGGTGGAGCAGCTTTTTCATCGTTTTTTATCGTCGATGGTCCCGATTGGATCCGGAAGAGAAGTACGCAGCAGGAACGAACGAACGAACTGAAAGTTGTGTCGCGGATAGATCGTGAAAGAGTGGTTTCGGTGGGCAGTGTCAGTGGCCGTCGCCAACAGGTTACACGAACCCGATGAGTATTTCGAGAATTATCGGCGAGAAGTCGTAAGAGTCGCGCTCGCGCTGCCAAGTTATTGTCGCGGAGAATGAAGAAGAAGTATAAAAATAACTGTCCCTGAGCTCGAGCTGAAATGCACAACCGGCTGACCCCCGCGAAGCAGGACATTCGATTCAAGGGAGCGTGTGTTACAGCGTATCGTAGCGGCCGGGGTTCGTCGCAGTGAATCTCACGGATCACGGCTCGTCGTTACGGATAAACGCGAGCGCATATCCACCACGTGCCTTTTCTCGTCGTGATCGAGATCCACCATTATTCTCTCGTTTCCGGCATCCACCGTTTTACTCCCCCACCGAGACGAACGGCCATGACACTCGCAATTTTTTACCATCTCCCGGTACACGATCTCGCGGTCGAGAAACAGGTGACTAGGTTCGGAAAGTCGGTAGCGTGTCGTCATTAAACTCGTGAAACGCACCGCGAAGCACGTTTACCAGTTACTCACCAATCGCCACCATCAACTCCCACGTATCCCTCCTCATCCTCCTCCTTCACCACCTCAGTTTGTGGAAATGTCCGCACAATGCGCGTCTCTGAGACGTCCGTTGTTGTTCGTTCCTCCGGACGTGGAGAAGTTTGACTTCGAGCCGACGAGGTCGAATCTCTACCGGATTCTCTGCGAGGCGTCCGTCGCCGACAAGGTGCGGTCACTCTGGCCGAAATCTACGAGACAGCTTTACAATTTCTGCGAACACATCGAATCGTTGTCGCGGTGCTCGCGATACGTTGTCCTTTGGTCCTGGCAATAGATCAGAGGGAAACGGAATTGAACACGGAAAGGAGAATCCCAGGTTCGAACGGCTGGTGTAGATTGTGCGCGCAGTGTCATTCGGATTTGAGGATAAAAAAGGGTGTTCTCGTGCACAAACGAAGCTCGAGATCGTTAACGGTCACGCGTTTCCCAGATTCGTCGGTACCTTGTTCTGAAATTTGTGGGAACACCGTGTGGCGCAGGGTACATCGACTATAAATAGATGTTTTCTCGCGTGGATCGTACGTCTTCGGCCGGGGCAGACATTGGAACGGAGATACGTACAGTGGGGCCTCGTGACACGCACGTCGCGAGAGGACGCGATACCGACCTTCTCTGTGTCCTTGGATCAACGGGTAGGAATGAACCATAAGTCACCGCTGCTGCAGCCTGCTCTGATCTTTAGATATATCTAGGATAGACGAGAACCGGGTCCAAAGGAAGTCGAACCAAAGACATCCAGCCTTTTTCAAAGGGGCGTAAGCGCGCTGACTCTGTCCAGAATTGTATGCCCGAATTTTCTACTATCGAAACACCAGGAAACAACGATCGTCTCGCGTAGAAGAAGCAATTTAGGGGATGTTCCTCGAACCGAGAGCCAAAGGCACCACACGTCACAGTTAAGTGGAAGTTCCTTGGTGGCCACTTCTCCTCGTTTACTATCCAACTTCTTTTGTACGTACGTAACAAGTCTAAAAGCTGAACGAAAAGGAATACTGTCGTCCGACTAGCAACGAATCTTCTTCTTCTTGTTCGTTTTTTCGTTTCTCGCCTGTCGTTCCTTCGCCAAGAACACACAGGGCACAGAAACGAACTGTGACGAGCGTCGCCGTTATTAGCTGGTGCTTCTCTCTGTCCTCGATAATCATTATGCTCAACTCGTGCTGTGCTTTTTTCTACCGTGCTTGTACGCATGCTGCGAGTGTTTTCTCAGTGCTGTAGTGTTACGCGTTAATTATCACACCGGGCTTAACGAGCCCTCGATCGAACGCCAAACGTCTCGTCGGCCCAGGTACCTGGGAATATTCCTGAGATGCCTGTTCGACGAGGTCACGTGGCACCTAGGACAACGATCATCGAAACCATCATCAGAAAGTTCGACACCCACGGTGAGTCCTCAAACTTACTACTTTCGCGCGCAGTCTGTCGAATTTAAATAAATAAAGTTCAACAGACTGCTCGGACAAATATCAATGTCCATAGAATTACACCGGTAGTCGTCCAAAGCAATTTAATATAACGTTCTTGATCCTCTTTAGTACTATTTTAATACAATTAAAATACTTTCAGAGTAAATGCATAAATAGATTGTGGACTGACGTTAAAATATAGAACGTTTAATTCCAGTAAAAAAGATAACTAACCAACTATGAATTAAATAAATTATGTACAGTAGATTCTTTCGACGATAACAATGTCCTTCTGGCAAATTGTGACAAGTGTAATTGAAATATGTAAGTAAGTCCATAATCGTAAGAAATTAGAAACATTGATAAGAATGTGGAGCACAATAAATACGGTAATAAATACAGCGATAAATTTAAAAACACAACAAACGTTTCGTGTTTTCCTTTGTCGTAGATAATGTATCCTAGATAACTTTTGTAACTTCTGTAACGCGAAGGATAAGAAGCAATAGTAAATTACATTATACAATTTCGCAAAATTAATTTGAAGAACGGGGTGGAGTTTTGGTATACTTTCTATGAACTTCTAGCAATTGTAGAATGAAGGAATTTGAGCTCATCTTCTTGACTTCTATAGAAGTTACGAAACCTTACAATATACTTTTAAACTGAGACTGGTTGTCCTTGGTTCGTTTCAGTTTTATAACTTTCTATCATTTGTTATTGTGCTTGAGCTGTTGAGTAATGTAACGATTCAAGAAAGTACATGTCTCCATTACCTTCAATGCACTCATCTTTTTTCCAATACGTGTCTGTTTAAGTAATGAGAAATAGTTTCGTACGTCTTTCGTCAGTGACAACAGAAACGTATTATAAGGATAGAGAAAGATTAAAGTTCTGGGTTAAGGGAAATGTGGTACCAACCACATGTGGTACCATGTGGTTGATTTTTCTTCCTACAATAACTGTACATCAAATAATTTTCCAATAATGTAAGTCAACGAGTACGTGTTCGTATCAAGTTCTCAATTAATTCATCACGTGTTGTATACACGCAATCAAATAATAAAATTTTATTTAATTGTGGACGCTCAATTGTACGGTAGAATTCGCATCCATTCGCGCATCCTTGTCTTTCTATTTTAATTTACAAAATTGAATATACATTTACCACAGTCTTTTTTGCTCGATGTAAAGATACTTCATTTACACTGTGACTTGCAATGTGATTGATATATGCCGGAATGTGGGGAAAAATAACTAAAAGTTGCTCGTTTGTAACGTTTGTTAATTTTCTGAATTGAAATATCTGCTGTCAATCGTTTACAAACATTTGTCCTTCATTAGTCGTCGGTTTAGTTCATTTTCAAAAGATGCAAACTACAATGACATGGAATGGAAACTATTGATTTTTCATCGTAAGCAAGGAAAATCTTAACGCGCAGCTGCAAAAATCGAATCTAAATAATCGAAACGCAGAATTCAGTGTAATGGATATTGTCTGTTGAACTAAAAATCAGGTTTCAACAATATCGTACAGTAAACAAAGAATATATAAAAAAAAAACTGTTATCTGCAGAATGGAGAAAAACATGCAGTAAATGCATTAAAAATTCAGTAAAATCGATTAACAGTCATTTTAAACGAGTGAACAATACAAAAAATATTCTATAAAAGGTTTGGTTTATATATTTCTAAAATTAGCATTTATATTTTTAACGTAATGAACCGTACGCGATTTCTATTGCGTGATTTTTTACTTGTTAGGTCATTTCATAAGTTCGTGCTGAATTTTGAGCTAGAATCTATAATAATTCCTACTTATTTTTTCGACAGAGGCATTATTCAATCTCTATAAAACTTTTTTGATTTTCTATTAAAATGTTATTCAATACTAGCATTGGTAAAATATTACTTTGTTTCTAATCAATAATCTCCCAACTTTTGCATGTAGTAATTTTGGTAACTTTGCTGATTGGTCAATGTTTATACTAGACGTAATAATTTCATTATTTGGTCTCAAAATAGAAAATGTTTCTATGATTTCACCAAACACGTATAAAAATTTTACGAGGACGTAAACTCAACTTGGGATATCGTGATCGTTCTTATTTAACAATGTTTTTATCGAAGAATGTCGTATAAAATCCATCTATCTAGTTTCTAGATACCTTGGAAAATGTTCTTTTTTATTACATGCGAGCAAAGATGTGCAAGCTGTTGTTAGACGATTAAATCGTTTTCACTCCATAAGCTAGTGTGAAACCCGTACTTTCAGCTTCATCATCTCCATTTTTTCCCAAATCTCTATAATTATTGATGTTGGAAGAAATATCGAAACGGTACATTTTATTTTCTCCTACTATGTTACGAAGCTAATATATTTACACACTTATAAACGTTGTATTTCAGTAATTATTCCAAGAAAGGGTATAGCCGAATAAGGGGGTCAAATGTGCCCCCAAACCGAATGGAACGAGCCACGGGTCATTCGATAGCAAAAAAAAAATAACCCCTGTGTGCAAATTTTTAACTTGAAATCTCGACCGTGGGGGTAGTAATGGGGTGAAAACGAAAATCATGTTTTTGAATTATTTCTCTTGACCTATTGAGTAAAAAAATGTAAAAAAATTCAGAGACATTTCGGGTACCGGGGCACATACTTTGGGAGATTTTCAGATTTTTTGATTGAAGAACCAGGTAGTGAAAAATAAAAAACAGCAAAAAATGCCGAAAAATGCCGATTACGTATTGAAGGAGGCCCGGAACTACTTTTATACTTTTACAGTAAACAGGTATTACTATTACTATTATTCTCAATTTTTTTCAGATTCTTCATTTTGGTGCGCCGCAGTGAAAAAAAATAAAAACCGAGTTTTTCCTCATTTTCTGCGTATTAGAGTAACTTACACGTTGAATTTTTATGCATCCTTCAATATATAAGTGTTTTGTAGACTGTTTAATGTTTCTACACTAAGCAGAATTACATAACAATTGAAACAAATAAAATAAAGCCAACCATTGGGTATATATCCTAAAAAATCAACGATATTTTCAACGGCGTTGATGGCGCAGCGTTAGAGTGTCCGACTCCTGAACCGCTGGAAGTTTTTTTACCGTAGGTTCGAGTCTCTCTTCTGGACTTAGTATTTTTTCTTCTTCATTATTTTTTTTTTCAAATTCTAACTATATAACAATGCTTTATATTTATTTATAAATGTTCTGATAGCATTTTACAAATATTTTAACCTGAAATATGTATAAATATAGTCTTGGAGTGTTTTTTGCGTTTTTATTTTTTTTGTCAACCACGATTATTGTTTAACATCTCTTACACTGAAATTAATGTGAAATGTTAGTTTTCAAATCTCTTACCTTTGACTATTGTGAATGGATCGGAGCAGAAGATTGTATATTGGCTTACTATTACTTCTTCTCGCCCTTCGATCAAGCAGATCTTTCCTTCTCGTTCTCTTTCTTTGATAAATATGAATGTTTGCTGCGGCTTTAGTATCTAACGTAGACATGTAAGGGTTATTATCCTTTCCTTACTGCTGGTTTTAAAGATAATGAAAACACTTGTAGGACCAACCTCTACGGACCATGCCAAATAATTATGTATAAATCCCATCGCATACAGTAGCTTGAACTGAGTAATTAAAAAATACATTGTGAAACCCGGACGCGACAATCACCCATTGACCTGAACGGTCTGGGCCCTCACCCAACGAACCTTTATTTCCTTCGTAACGCAGGTAGGACAATTAATCATTTTTCCCCGTGGTTTCCATCGAGCAATGATACTTCATTCAAAAATAAGCATGAAACGATCAAACTGGTACTTAAAAATGGGTTTATTAGAAAAAAGTATCATTGGCAGAGAGTGGGTTAATAGATTTGGCGTGGAATGGCCCTTACATGTCTACGTTAGATACTAAAGCCGCAGCAAACATTCATATTTATCAAAGAAAGAGAACGAGAAGGAAAGATCTGCTTGATCGAAGGGCGAGAAGAAGTAATAGTAAGCCAATATACAATCTTCTGCTCCGATCCATTCACAATAGTCAAAGGTAAGAGATTTGAAAACTAACATTTCACATTAATTTCAGTGTAAGAGATGTTAAACAATAATCGTGGTTGACAAAAAAAATAATAACGCAAAAAACACTCCAAAACTATATTTATACATATTTCAGGTTAAAATATTTGTAAAATGCTTTCAGAACATTTATAAATAAATATAAAGCATTGTTATATAGTTAGAATTTGAAAAAAAAAATAATGAAGAAGAAAAAATACTAAGTCCAGAAGAGAGACTCGAACCTACGGTAAAAAACTTCCAGCGGTTCAGCAGTCGGACACTCTAACGCTGCGCCATCGACGCCCTTGAAAATATCGTTGATTTTTTAGGATATATACACCCAATGGTTGGCTTTATTTTATTTGTTTCAATTGTTATGTAATTCTGCTTAGTGTAGAAACATTAAACAGTCTACAAAACACTTATATATTGAAGGATGCATAAAAATTCAACGTGTAAGTTACTTTAATACGCAGAAAACGAGGAAAAACTCGGTTTTTATTTTTTTTCACTGCGGCGCACCAAAATGAAAAATCTGAAAAAAATTGAGAGTAATAGTAATAGTAATACCTGTTTACTGTAAAAGTATAAAAGTAGTTCCGGGCCTCCTTCAATACGTAATCGGCATTTTTCGGCATTTTTTGCTGTTTTTTATTTTTCACTACCTGGTTCTTCAATCAAAAAATCTGAAAATCTCCCAAAGTATATGCCCCGGTTCCCGAAATGTCTCTGAATTTTTTTACATTTTTTTACTCAATAGGTCAAGAGAAATAATTCAAAAACATGATTTTCGTTTTCACCCCATTACTACCCCCACGGTCGAGATTTCAAGTTAAAAATTTGCACACAGGGGTTATTTTTTTTTTGCTATCGAATGACCCGTGGCTCGTTCCATTCGGTTTGGGGGCACATTTGACCCCCTTATTCGGCTATACTCTTTGACATATTTTCGTTATATTGTCTAATAATCATCATCGGACGGTTCCGTGTTGATTGCACACATGTTTTTATTCATACGCGACGCATTATTCAGTGAAAAACACACAAAAGAGACTGGTGGACGATTTTCAGTGCGAGCGACTGTTTGTTGATTAAATTAACGCGACGTTCGGGCAACAAATCTAATAAAGTAAAATTGATTCCATCGTTTATCCTCGAGAGTGCATTGACGCTTCTTTTCATAATATCCGGGGCCGCGCAAAGTTTAATGAAACTTTCTCAAGTGGCAGCGGCGTTCCTTTCTCGCAGAAGATTAAAATAAAGTTAGTTACTTCGGAGGATTGTCGTTCTGGCCAGCTCGATATAATCGAAGTTTTTAGAAGTGCTCCACCTGGGATATGGAACGAGCAGGCATCGAGCCAGAACTCCGTTTTCAATATTATTTAAAACATCTCGACGGAGGCGAGGCTGTATGGTAGGGGAGGGTTCGGTTAAATGGAGGAAAGGGGTAGTTCTGTTTCACAATGGGACAATGCATGTCACTGGCAATATCACTCGAGGCATGCTCCAAGTCCTTGCAAGGGAGCAAGCTTGGAGAAAACCGACAGGGTTGGGGTTTAGATTGATTGTGGAGGAACGAAGGAGAGCCGGCGATTTCTTTCGCATTGTCGTGATTCACTGACGTCAGTTTTCTCAAGGAAGATTAGTCGTTGGAAAAATTCTAACCCGAACTTAAGAATCGCATTTTCGCTCGAAAGCGTCGTCTGTTTATCGTCTTTGTTAAGAGCAGCGTTGACGAAGCGTTCTCCACGTTTCATTGTCTTTAAATTAAATACAGGTAAACAAAATAAATGTTTAATTAACGAACATCCTCGCGAAAGAGGCAAATTTACGTTTATATCCGATCTCTGAAATAAATTCTGCAAATTTAACTTTTCCTGCTATATCCAATCAAGTAAAAACATTTAGTCCTCGGAATAATCCCTTTAGAATTTCTCTGGTAGTTTCAGAACCATTGTTTCCATTCAAGTAGAAAAGTTCAATCGCAACAGCTACGCGTTCGAACGACGGAAATAAATAAAAAAAGAACGTAATATTTGATGGAACGTTTTCTCGTTGAACAAAATCGCGAAGAAATTGAATTAGAAACGAGAGAGCAGAGAAACGCGGCAGCAACGATTGTATTTCGTAGATTATTACGTCGCGTTGAATGTATCGCGGATTTAAAAGGACAGACAAATTCAAACGTTCGCTTTGCATTCTCGTTGATTAGTTCGCTTTCTACGTCGAGTAATGTACATACAAGGAAGCACGGATCCGTCAATAACAAGACGGATGGTCCTTGTTCGTGTCTTAGTGCGGAAGAAAGTTAAACTAATGGCATCTGGATAAAAAGGCCATCTGAAAAATCTTGCCCCGGTGGCGTGGTTTTGTTGCATGCCCGAGAAAAACAGTGTGCGCCGAAGAATTTGCGTGGCGGTGACGTGCTAACAAAGGCTATAAGTCGATGATAAAGTGCCGAACTCTCATTTTTACGTTCGTGTCTTACGCCCTTAAACGTACTTCCGAGTTCTCTCTTCTTCGATCGGTCCAACTTGCACTCGGTAAAATCGGTCTTCGGGTTGCGATTTTCATTCGGCGATATTTCGCGATAAATGTAAATTCAATAGTGTCGCCATAAGTTTGGAAAAAAAGGATAATCACAAACGAGTTGTTAGAATCTGTGTGGAATCGTAAAGCGCGAGACAGTTTCTTACGAGGGTGATATATTCTAAATTTTGTTTATCTATTTCGAAGAAGTTAATTTTAAAAACTATCTAATAACCGATTATTAATTAAAAAAATTAAAGAACGAAAACATTTCAGAATTTTAAGCGTTTTTATTTACGTCTTTTTAAACATAATTTAATATGAAAGAATAAAGATTAATCAACGAAGATTTGAACGAAGATCGCAACTCGGTAGAGGAATAAGGTTAGAGGGTACAAAGGCTTTTTTAGCCGATTGTAAATTTAAAGTTTCTTTTAATGTAATTGTATGGTACGCTCGATGTTTCAGTTTGCATAATGTCCGAGTCAGGGTTTTAAATTGAAATTAATTTCCATCACCGTCGACAACGTATACATATTCGCTAAGTCGTTGAGATACGAGTGCATTCATAGTTGAGCTTGCGCGGATTAAGTGCTTAAAAGAGCCCGTAATTCTTTGCATAAAGCAAGCGTGGTGCCAAAAGATGCGATTCCCAGCAAAACATTTTGTCGCTTCAACGAGCGGACTCGTTGAAGCGTCCAAATTTGGAAAAGAAAGATCGTGACCTACTTCGTGTGAATTTGTTTCACTTCGATATCTGTTTATTTTTACAATAAATTCATTACTTACTTATTGCAATTGTGATCGCGATGCCGGCAATAAGAAGAGCAGTCATAAAATTATCGTAGCATAAATAATCTCTGATAGTCCGTTTTGTTTCTGTTGGAATGTCGCCATCCTAATTAACGATTTCCATTTACGCAGAGAACAATTTATACAGTAGAGACACGATTATTCGAACGTCGTCTATCCGAATGTTGGGTTATCCAAATACTATTCGATCGTTTGATTATCTAAACTTCAATTCACCGAACAATGTTATTTAGGAAACGAAAACTGCATCCTGCTTTACACTTTATACCTCGTATATTTTGAAAATTAGACGAAATAAAGGAAATGTTCGCAATTTTACGCAACATGCCCCGGCGTAGAAATTGTAACCAGAGTGATGTAAGTGAATGGACGGGAAAACAGTCGGATCGATAAAGAAGAAGATAATTCTAATAATATTCGTACACGCTTCTAAGCATTTACTGCTTTAGAAATAGTTTTGGAAAAGTATTCGACCCAAATAGAAGTAATATTCCATCGAAGCAACGATGTTGAAAAGAATATGTCAGATGAGAACAATTGGGAAATGGGGACGACGAACGTGAGAAATTGCTACATTTTATCTTGCTTCGAAATTAGAATATAATATTTCTCTGTGTAAAAATGTAACTATCAGTTTATAAAAAAAAGAAAATTGATTATCCGAATATTGTGGATTTGATTAGTTCGGATAACCGAGGTTCTACTGTATTTCATCACGAACGGCCTTGTTTGCTTGCTCTTTTCTGTTCCAATTTGCTCCTCATCTTCCACGAGAAAATTCAGGAAGTGTTTAACACAAAAAAATAAGTTGATGAGGTTGAGTATCATCGTTCGTTGACAAAAGCTGGGGCTGTCGTACAGAAGGGCGCACGGTAATAGGCATTAACACGATAAATTCTTGGGAAACCTTTGGAACGCCAATTTATATAATAAAAAATATGTATGCCAGCCCCTTCAGGGTGGGCTTTTGTCCCAGTGGCATTGCTGTCCGTCAAGCCTTGGCTTCTAATCTGACGTCCTCTCTATAGCACAGTACATCCAACCGCGTTCACTCATTTTTTTCCCTTCCACCTTTCTCCGCTCCTTCCTCATCAGCCAGCCATCTTTTCGATACTCTTCAGCTGTCCTCTTGTATCGTAATCGAATACGACGTTGGAGGGCAATCTATCTCGCACGCAAATGCCGACAAATTGCATCCGAGGGCCTTGAAAAAGCTAAATAGTTCCTAACGACGACTGCGTAATCGATGAAGCGTCTGTAACGCCAGGATTTCTTTCCCCGAATGACAAATGAGTTCCGTTGACGACTTCTCTTTCGACTACTCCAGACACTTAACCATAAAACGGTGATCTTTGTCGCGTTTACGAACAAAAAGAAAAGAGTTCGCCTCTCTTAGCGTCCACTCCGATCGCTTTGAAGTTAAATCATCATCTGTGCATCTGTGTATCAACGTTATAGAATTTTACTTTCATTTTATACTTATTCTTGAGTCGTTATATAATTTTGCTTGATATGGGCTTAAATCCAAAATATTTCAAAGAATAAAATAATTCTGTTTCTTTATTTGTTCTTCTAAATAATTTCATACCTTATTCGTTCAATTGTTATTGATCGAGGAAAACATAACTATGCGGTCCTTTATGATTGTTACATTTTAATGAAAGAATAGTTGAATAAGCCTTATTGATTTCGATACTTTTACACAACAATCTAATATGAAAATAGTATTCCCTTTTATTTCGTTACCTTTTGAAGCAACATTTTTTATTTGTCACGTTCTTTATTATTTGGTATTAAAAACAATATATAATACTGTTATGAACGAGAGTTAATTGAAGCTTTCAACATTTTGTTCTTGTTGTAGACTCCCTTCAGGAAATATTACATGGTCAAAATGAATAATAATAAGATTATCATATACAAAAAGTATCAACGGTAGTTTTGTTATCAAATATTAGAAGTACGATGATCATGATATAGACTGATATGTAATGCATATTTCAAGAGACAAGGCGGTTGAATAAGAAATATCACTTTACTAAATTTACATTAATATTTAAAAAAAATGAATAATAATATTTAATTGAAAATGTATGATCTAAAATATTAATGGAAACATGCAAGTTTCGATCTGCTAATATGGATTTTCTACTTTTCGAACAAACACTTCGACTCACGAATCTTGTTCCACGTGTCTGCAAATTAATAAGATAAAACTTTGAAGAAAAGACTTTCCGGTTCCGTGATAGTTACAGACTATGAATCGTAAAATTTCGTGGAATTTTAAAATGATATTTGAACGAACTTCAATTTAAACAGAAGTGTCGCATGAAATACGGTCGGTTCAGGACGCTAAGATTAGGGATTATCGTGGTATTAATCATGTTTAGGGGGTTATTCGTGTCAAGGACAGGTGGTTCGTTAAGCCCGCCCTGAATTGTGTTCACGCGTACACGACTCGGTCGAAAATGTGACACCAGGAACCTGGCACAAGCTTTCGTTTTCATGTACGAAGCTATTAAAGGTCAACAATTGGTACCAGCGGTGCTTTAAATTGTACTTCGCGGCAGGAAGCTGATATCGTTGTTGTTGCTTATAAATTTTAGCTTATCTGAGAACGATTTAATTTCTTTCTTTTTCGTGGTTATAAAGGCGGGTTCAACTTTTGACGAAATTGTCAGAGGAGAGTAAATCCTTGCGTGATTTTTCAAAGTCTCCATAGATTTGTTAGCGGGCCAGGCTATAGCTCTAATTTAAGTTGGAACAAAATCGTAGAGGGAAACTTTGTATAGTATGTAATCGATTATCGCACAAAGCAAAACAGTTGTTATGGACTTGTCCACTTTATTTTTTGGGCAATTTTGTTAGATAGTGAACCGATGCAGACTGGTTGAGCGTCTGAGTGATGTAGAAGTTTCCAGTGTTTTGTTTTGAAGAAATATATATATGTATAAACTTGCTAAATCTATACAGGTTGTTCCGTATTTTCCTGTACACACTTTAACAGTGTGTTCTACAAGCAAAAATAATACTAAAGTGTTATATATCAAGAAATTCATAAGTGCTTTGTTAAGAAGTTATGACAAAAATATGAAATGTGATTTTTTTTATTTATTAAACAAACAAATTTACTAAAATTTTATTTAAAGAGAGTAACTGCTAGTTGAAGCACGAAAAGATATTTTTAACATAGAACTATGTGGATGACTTAAACATTTCTTTACCAGAGTTTAGTTTCTATCATTTACCTTGGATGCTGAAGTATTCTTTCTTCGATAATAACTTTTTGTTGTCATAAAATTTTAAACTATTGTTCAAGATTATGTTCAGTAAATTACAAAGAAATTCGCGTTATCGAATGCTTACATGAGATTGATTTTACTTTATTAAAAAGTTTTTTTTTTATTTTAATATTCTGAATCTCAACCGAGTTTCACAGTTCATATTTTTGTTGTAACTTCTTAACAAAGCGAAACATCCTGTATATTTAGTGATGTAGAAGGATTGTTTAAGTATAGGCGTTGATAGAATAGGTCGAGATTTAGCAAGTTTCGTAAGATATAGGAGGTAAGATGATACAGGGTTCGTAGGGCACGGAAGACACGGTGCTTTCGGTTACGGATGATAAGGTGTCTACTAGGAAAAAGAACTTAAAACTGGAAGATATTTGTACAGATGAAAATTTATGCCTGGACATGGATGGGTATATTACAGGTTTAATGATCTCTATTATCCTTTAATACGACTTTTTCCCCAAGAATATCGATGCACTTTTTTGTAAACATTTTGGGGTTAATTTCCACCCTTTAAAGTGAATTTTCGTAGTAAAGAATTGCATAATACATATCTACCTACCTATACATTTTCAAAATTGCAAAATTTGTTGAGTTTCCGGATCGTGGGATTATTCCTTATTACAACAAAGCTCTAATCTAGAATCAATCTATGCATAGAAGATAATCACGTAACATTTTGCACGCGCGAGTTTATCCAAAATTCCCTATTTTCTCCTGTGTTCGAGATGGTCTATTGAAAATTAACCCTCATTTGAAATCGTTTAAATCAACTTATCAAATTCACGAGAATTAGACTCCCCAAATTTACAATCGATCTTTGGCGCCAGGGGGTGCCAAAACTTGAAGATATCAGTCTTCAGGTCGATCGTTCACTCGTCGACGTCGTTTGACGCTCTCCTCTCACAATCCGTCGAGTCGAAACGCTTGTTCCCGTAGAGCAAACAGTCCGACGCGTTCAAATTCATAAATTCCAATTGGATCGGTGATTCATCGACGACAATGGACCATAGTTAGTTAGATCGGGATCTCGAAGAAGCTCTCTGACCCACTTATCCCTTTGCTCGATCTCGAAAATTGTACGACGAGGTGAGGAAGAAATGGCTTTGTGTGCGTCACACGGCTTTAACCGTCTTCCGAGAGGTTTCTTTCGGACGTTATCGCTAGAAACCGACTTGGATAAACGGAATTCACGGAAATTACAATGAACCGGACAACAGGCTACCGCGTCCGTGCTTCTGATTTCCTTTTTGTTCTTCGGCTTTTCTTTCCTCGCCGTTCACGTGCGCCGTACGTGTACATAATAATGAGGATACGTGTGCTCTGCCACGCGATAAATTCGACCAGAAACTTTGGGCTGTTGCCAGGATGGATATTTAAAATTCTCCGCGGTCCTCCACGAACCCCCTGATTTTTTCTCCTCAGTGGAGGCATAAGAGGAGGAGGTATCGCAATCTATGGATCTATAGATGCTAATGGATCGGCTCATCAAGGCGGTTGCCAATCGAACCGATTGCTATAATTACTCCAGGTTGGAATGCATTAGCCACAGTTACCTGTCGTCGAGACGATTATGAATAATTTTATAACACACTGCTTTTTAACCGTGAAAATGTCTGATGTTATCGCTGGTACCTGTTTTTGGTTATTCTTTGTCGTCCGAAACGTTAAGAAGATCATAAGCTCGTTTTTAATATTGACAGACTTTATTTATTTCGATTTAAAATTTTTACGTCATTATTTCACGCGACGTCTCAGACTAAAACGTTCGTGAACAATTGTCTGGAAACTGTTGAGGTGTATGAGAAACGTCTCTAAAGGTATGTCTTCTACTTACAAATTGCACAATACTTGTAAGTTTTGGCTTTGCGTAATGTGTACTCACATTTACTTTCTCTCGGCTGACTCTCAACTGTCTTTTAACGAAATGCATACTCTCGCTCGTTCTTCCGTGTAAACAAAACGACCCTTTAACATAACTCGAGACTAATTAAGGCTGGGCTGTCGAATAAATATTTTTATAAGTCAGGTCTCGTGGAGGCTCTTTTCCAACGACAGATGGCCTAGACCGCCAAACGTGAAATCTCGCGATGCTGCTACGAATCCCGTAACCAGAACTCGGAAAAACGTCGCCAAAAATAATACAAGCCGAGTCGAAGCAGGAAACATTTACGAAATAATTGCTTTCTCAGTATTCAATACTAGATTTACGGATATTAATTGCACATATTTTCATTAAAACCTGCCACGTTTACGGGTAGTTTAAAATGCAGTACTTCTTTTAGGATATATGTTCGTATTGTTGCATTAATAAAACATAAAAATGAAAGCGTTAAAGACAACAGCTGAATGATCGTTCAACACCAAAAAAATGTTCGACAATATGGTGCATATTGTGTTAAGAAAAGAATCTACGCAAAGAACACCATTTTGTATTATGTAACATCAAGGTTATCAACTACATAATTAATATCTACTGTTAAGAGATTTCGTAAATCGACTTTTCTCCGAATAGAACTGTTGTCCTGGTGAAACGATGCGGAAGATACAGTGATCCCTCTGTGACTGTTACTTCTGTTAGGCTTGATCGTGAGGCGAAAGTGAAAAACACTGAGAATAAGTAAAACAGAGAGAAATATCCAACGTTTTTTTATTCTACAGATTCTAAATTCGTTGAAAAATCAAAGTATATATCTAACGTTTTTATAAATTGTACGGATGATTTGTTAATAACGTTACACCGTCTAACGCATTCACCAATCGTCAATTTATTTCGTATCGCATTTTTAACTGTTTAATGCTTATTTTTAAACTTCGTTTCCCGTGTTTTTGAAAAAGTATGGTTAGTCTTATCTGTCCTCTTCTCTAAAAAACGATGGGAAAGGGATGAAAAATGAGTCGAAAGTATAAATATGATGGTCGAAACTACTTATATATTAAGTTTTAAATGTTTTAAAAACTATAAGAACTTCCTTGGCAGATAAAGTGACTCTTGAATAATGTGGAATTAGAAAACTACTTTTCTCTCCATATATACAGCAATCGCATGAATTATTTGGGACAAAAATATCTTTCTCTATATACGGGCTGTTCGACCGCCCCTGGGAAAAATTTGAATGGGAGATTCTGGAGGTCAAAATAAAACGAAAATCAAGAATGCCAATTTGTTGATTGAGGCTTCGTTAAAAAGTTATTAACGTTTAAAGTTCCGCTTGTAGAACGGCAATCTGGGAACAGCTGCTTACGCGTGATAGTGGTTCTGACTCACAAAACTGTAAGACTATCGATACGTCAGTAAGTAGAGTTTCTCATGCTGAATGAGAACCACTATCACGCGCACGCAGCTGTTCGCAGATTGCCATTCTACAGGCGGAACATTAAACGTTAATAACTTTTTAACGAAGCCTTGATCAATAAATTGGTTTTTCTTGATTTTCGTCTCATTTTGGCCCCTAGAATCTCCCATTAAAATTTTCCCCAGGTGTGGCCAAACACCCTATATGTTAAGATACTCTTCTTTACTTAATCTTTTCAAAACGTGATCTCATAGACATCCAAAAATGCACTTACTGAAAATAACACTGCGATTAATATTTAAAGACACAGGTGAATTCCTTATAGCAGTTTGTTCTACATTAGAGTTTCGTTCAATGTTTTTTTCAAAAGCTGACACTTTGTGTCGATGAATTACCACTGATTTGCCACTGTTTGTCAGTCACGCAAATCTTATTCATTTTTCCGTCACTATTTGCACAAAATTTTTGTTAGGATTCCGACCGATTTAATCCTCGCACTATTTGAAGCTACGATTCAAACTAATGCAGCAAGACTGGAACGAACGAAAAGAAGCTTTAGCCTCAAACTCAATATTACTTAATTGTAACACGAAATCCTCGACATAAACAAATATTTGAGTGCGTGAAGATGAAATAATCATACGATAACGAACATCACACCTTACAGCCAGCGCAGAAGACACTTGTGATTGTTTTACTTTTTATAAAACTACAGTAATATCTCTTTATTTTGATCTTCCACTATGAGACTATAGATGTACTACTTTAAAAATATGCACATGTATGTATTTTATGTCATTTTAACTATTTTTGGACATAATAGTACAGTAATCTCTTGTTAACGTTCGCTGGCTTGGTTCTGCGACGCGAACGTTATCGAGGGAGATACATACTTGCTAATCGCTACTATTATTTGTATTAGGTTTGATCGCATTGCAGGCGAAAGTAAAAAACACTGAGAATGAGTGAAATAGAGAAAACTATTCAACGTTTGATTATTTTGTAGATTCTGAAATCGTTCAAAAATCAAAGTATGTAGTCTTGTTTTATAAATTGCATGATTATCGTATGATAATTCAACTTAAAAATAATGAAGGTTGATTTGTTAATAACGTTACGTCATTTAACACATTCACCAGCAATCATCAATCTACTTTCTATCGTATTTTTAGCTGTATTCAATATTTCCTTATGTACGTATTTCTTCTTTATTTTTAAATTTCGTTTTTCTTGTTTTCGAGAAAGTATGGCTAGTCTTATGTATGAACATTTAACGACCAGACTTGCAACGTTCACCTCGTCGATACAATTCCAGAAATCGGTGGGGATGACTCCGCGAACAATATCGAGGGAAAAAGCAGTGAACGTTAGCGAGGGAATACTGTATTTCTTTAATGGCGATACACAAACAACATTGCGTTGCGAGATATCACGTCCATGGTTACGAAGCGGTTTTAAAGCCAATTTCGACCGAACGTATTTGTGGGTCGTGGACCATGAAGCACGATAGAATTACGTTTAAAGTCGCGATCGCTCAGACTTTTCGAAATCTCGCCGTCTGACAGCATTTTTCTCAGCCACGCTACTAAGATTGCCCGTAAGCTGTGTTTCATTTACTCCTCGAATCCCGTACTCGCGTATTTATTTCGTTTAAACTATTTTTAACCGTTTCGAAATATACAGGTGTAATTCGCGCGATTTCTTTTCCTTTTCTTTAAGTAAGTCGTCAAATTTTCAACATATTCTCTCCTTCTCTCGTTCCGACGAAGATTACGCGATCGAGCTTAACGTCTGCGAGAACGAGCTTTGGTAGAATCGAGGGATCCGTGGACGTGGAAATAGAAGCTGAAATTGTTCTAGCTAAATCGGGACCACCCGGTCTGTCAATTTATCGCGGAATCAATTGGCGCCTCTGATTTTTGTTTCTTTTGCGCGGCGATGACGTGCTCCAACATCAGATGAATCGGTTTTGTTTGTTTTGCTGGATAGTTCGAGTGACGGATAAGAGATCATTAATTTTGGAACACTTTCCGCTCCCAGGAAAGATTCGCCGGCTTTGAAGATCGCACCGCGCAGTGCGTTGACACGTATCTGTGGAAAAAACGGCGAGTTTTGTGGAAATTTATACGGTTGACCGTAGGCGGACCAGTGAATTCCTACGCTTTCAGATTGTTTACACTTCCCGAACGATGGCCAACGAATAAAACCGATCTACGAATTTGGACAACGTTCAGCGGAATCAAGTTAATTTTATTTATGGACAACCGATAACAATTTTAAATTCATTCGTTACTTGTTAAAGAAGAATTAAAATTTTAATTGTAGAATGATATATCATTTGTTATTCGAATACCATTTTGCCTATCTCTGATCTGTAAAGGTCCTTGATTTATAGTCCGTGAAGTCCATGCCTTAATTTGGTCCCGATGTTCATATTTACTGTCATATCGACTAAACTGTTTAGTCGAGTCGAGAACCATCTTATTACTCGAGTAGAAATTGAGTTTGCTGTGCATACTAGCAATTGAGAATCATTCGATGCCTTCTGCTGCAATAGCATATCTCATTTGTGCTTTGATTTACCGATAAAATAAACAAAAAGAAAATACGTTTCTGTGTTCATTCTGTCTACAGAAACGGTTTATTGAAAATATATTTCCTTTGCTACATTCTAAATCGTTGTATTATTGTCGAAAGTTCTTTCATTATTATTGTACGAGCACATGGATTTCTAAATATTATCCATCTGTAACTACTGAATGTCAATTTTAATATCTGGAATTGATATTTATTTGACACGATTGATCGTATTAAGGGAACATCATTTTATTATCTATTTGCTTTTTTTTGATTTTATAAAGCGAAGGTAAATTGAAATTCTGTTACTCCAAATTGCTTGCACCGTAACAAAATCGTTACTTTATCTCATTCTTGGATATTACTCAAACTTAATTTCGCTATGATATTATGCAGTATTATTTATATATATTATTCATTTTAAATAAACTAATATTCTAAATGTTTTTTAAGTGCATCTTCATCATTGTCGATAAGCATAGTAGTAAATTTCTAAACTTTTTTTGTTTCTTTGAAAATTTTGAGCATAATGATTTCTCGTCTTTCTCTGTCCTAAAACAACTTCATCTAATTTAATTTTAATTTAGTTTCCCCTGTAAATAAATAAAAATAAATGTTTAGCTTTCATACAACTTTTTTTTTATCAAGAATTAATCGAACGCACTTCGACTATTCCGTCTAGTCGAGAAGGATCGCGCAAGTATGCGTACCTCCATGTAGGTCCACGTCTTTTACCACGTTGACTAAATTGTCGTATGACAGAAAGTCGATAGTATGCGCTTAGCCTAAATGTCGTCGGGTCGAGCGCAAAATCCGCGTTCACGACGCGTGATTCAACGTAGACCACATGTGTCGCAGAAATATCTTTCGAAATTGAGTACTGGCCTAGGCACCATTCAAATTAGCGTTATAAATATGCGCGATACGTCGCTGGAACAATTTTCACGCGAGTCTCCCGAATTCTTTCGTCTCGAAAAACAGTGCAGACTTATTTAAGCAACGCGGAAACGAATAATTGGACCGACCGGCAGTTAACAAAATTAAAGAAATTGGAACGTTTCAAAATCTTTGCGAATGCGACTCGTGATCTGTTGCATTTGAAATTTTTCGAGTACTTAGTAATCGTAATCGACTAATTATCCCGTTTTGTGCAATTTTCGTCCATCCGGTGGTTCTCTTTGAGCTTCCAGCTGCGCGGTTTATTATTTTCCATTCTCTCGATGCTCCGCAGTCGATTTACAGCTCTTTGAAGATCCCTCCCTTCGTTCGTGCAGTGCACTTCTCGGTGCATTTGCAACACCACATGGTAACAATCGTTCAAAGCGTTGGTTCGCGCATTGGGGTCATGAAACCAGATAAATCCGCGGTTTTATTGGCGATCAGCTTTGGAAGAATCACCGATAAGCTTATTTTTCTTGAAACGAAAATGTGCTATCGAAGAATACCATCGTACTCGATAGTACGGTCGTTATTCGCGTTTCTATGAGATGAAAATAAACCACGTTGAATGTGAAGTTTCCCAGAAATCTCTATTCAGTTATGTCTTGGCGTTGAATGCCAGAAGATCATAATTGTTTCTAACGAATTTTATATAGTCGTGAATATCAAATTTAACTCTGTTTAAAAATCGTTACGATTTTCTTCTATCGTTTGCTTTTTCTTCCAAGTCACTTTTCCTTTTCTTTCACTAGATACGTTTTATAATAAAAACATTATTCGTACAATTTTGCATCGACATACATTACAGATATTTCAATTATAGGGTACAAGATACAGACACAATTTTTGAAATCGATATAATAATCTTTATTAAATTTATTTACTCTGAGTTCAGATTTTAGTATACAGTTTATAAATATATTTAAAACTGAGAAAGAATTCTTGAAGAGTATTAAAACAGAGTTAAAATGAAATTTGTCCGGAAATAGGGGAAAATCGTCAAAATTATTCCATTTAAAATATTTTAAATTATACTTCTTATTCGATACTAAATTGCAGTGAAATTAATATTGAAAATTTAAGGTTGATTTAGCTTTCAATTTTGAATATTACTGTACTCCGCTATTATAGAAAAATGTTAGTATGTAATAACATTCAAGGTATCGTTTGCCACTATGGGAGGCAGATTGCAATATCGTTTAAGTAACAAATTAGGTCATTTTTTAATCTAAAAAGATTTTAACGATCATCTAAGTAATTATTAATCAAAAATATTGTTAAAAATTGACGCGTGCAGGTAGATTCGACATACATTTCGATACGGAGTTTCCATCGGAATCATTTATTGAAGTCTCGCAGAGGTAATCTTTCGTGATACGAATAGATTTCGATTAATCTCGGTTCACCGATGGGATCGATCGACTCGAATATACGGCTGGTTTAACATGCCGTGACGCAGTCCCTCGAAATATTCCGATGCGTTGAGTTACGGGCCGCGGATCTTAAAACTGTCGTTCTTTCGTAGAACTTCTATTTTCTTCAGCGACACAGGCGCACCGCAAGTGCGTTCTTGGCACGGAAAGCTTGCTGCACACTTGAACGAAGTCCCCGTGGACACCCGGTTTAAAGAAACTGCAACACGACGATGACTAACGTTACCGCGGGAGGAAGAAAAAGGAACATGGAAGGAAAGTTACTGGACCCCATTCACATCCCGCGATTCCAATAGCTTTTATGACTGCCAAGAGGAGATGCCATTTTTCGTGTTTTCGTTTCTATTTTCTTCCGTTGCTGTAAACTTCAACCTTTCATGCATACTGTACTAAAATATTTAGGTGGAATTTAAAATATTAAAGGCCAGGCTTTCTATTATCATATCCCAACGATAAGCAACTGATTTTTAAGATGGTAGTTGTGATTCTTTGGTGAAAATATTTTTCCATAGAAGGGACCCTTATAGTATATCTATAGTCTAAACTACAATAACATTTTTATATTTACCCCTTTTCTTTTGATCGAATTTTTCTTTAATTAACCACCCATTTCGCAGGTGAACAAATTTTTATAATTTGAAGAAATACAAATAAATATATATACAATGTCTCAAACGAATGTGTTCGATAGTTTTTTTTTTTTTGATTAGACAGACTCCTTAAGTTAGTATTTTAAAAAGTAGAGAGCTTTGACTACTATTGGGGGAGTCCTATAATTCTAAGGGTTCACGAGGGAATACTTTTAATATTGAAAGATGCAGATAACTTAAATATTTCTTTCTATCGATGCATTGACTATCAAAAGTTTATCAACTTTTAAAGTATATTTCAAACTCATCACTTATGTATCTCGAGAGTAGAAATTACATTTCTTTTTTTTTGTAGGGGGAGCTTTCCAAAAAGTTGAAAAACCACTGCCTTATGTAGCGCACCTGAATAATACTCATCGCTACTATGTAAACAACGTGTTAACTGAAATGTGTGAACATCCGTACAAGACGTAATTGCTTTATCAATTTAAGCGTGATAATTCTTTTCATGTTTCAGCGTGTTTCATGACAGTCCTATTTTTGAACTTCGTTGTTTTTGGGTTGTCCAGTTTTATTCTTGGCAAGGTACCTAACGCGATGCGATGAATACATCCAAGGGGTAGGCTACAATACAAGTAAGGGAGTATTCTACTCCAAAACGCAATTTTTTGATGGTACTTTGAAAGTTTTTAGCGAAAAAGGTAAAATATTCTCGTGTCAAGTTCGAATATACAATATGTTTAGATGTATGTTTGAAAAATGTATACAATTTTTGTCATATACAAATATTCAATATTTTAGAAGTTATGATAATCTCAGCAGAGGTCCTTTAAAAAAGGATATCTCCATGGTTGCCACGATTCCGATTGTTCTGCTCATTAAAAATGGAAAAGTTAGAAAAGTATATTATTCAGTATAAACGTGGTTATAACTGAAACATGTTAAAAAATAGGCATTTGGCAACACTTTGAAGTCAAAAAATCTACTCTCTGTGTTTCTTTTTATATTTAATGTGCTAAAAAGAATAGCAAAAAGCATCGGATTTGAACAATTGTAGTTGAGACGATAGGAACACGGGTGCTGAAGATTCCCTTCAAAATTACCAGTCAGTACAATTGAACTTGAGATATCATGGCATTCATTTCGAAAAATATGGTTTCGAGAAAATTGCATTTAAAGTTTTGCACTACTGTGCATATGACTCCGTTATTTTTCTGAATCAGAAATATTATCGAGGACATGTACTTTCGGAAAATGAAATAAAAAGATATCGATGTTTTAAGGTTTTAGAGTAGGAATATAAAAATGCTCTTTGTGACTATACAGGGTGTTCGGCCACTCCTGGGAAAAATTTGAATGGAAGATTCTAGAGGCCAAAATAAGACGAAAATCAAGAATAGCAATTCCTTGATTGAGGCTTCGTTAAAAAGTTATTAAAAAATTAATTAAAAAATTTAAATCATTCTGAAAATATTGTTTTCGGTTGCGGGGGTCAATTGCAATCATTTTTGGTGAATACATATATCCCCGAAATCCAACGCACTTTCGAGAAAAAAATTCCTAATCGAAAATTAATGTATGGCCTGAAATGGTTCGTATCTTTAAAACATCATAACTTCTGAACGGATTGGAAGATTTTAATGTTTAAAAATGCAAACAACACGTATTTTGGTGAAGAATATGTAGAAATTCCAAGAATTTCAAATGACCATAACCCTTACAATAGTGAATGGATTTGATTAAAATTTATTTCTGAAATAGAGCTCATGGATACCTACAAGAAAGTATTAGACAACATTTCCGTACAGCGTCAAACAAATTTATTGAAAATCAAAAACGAATTTTTAAGAAAAATCGATTGGGGAGTGCCTAAATTTTTAAACGAAAAAGGAAAATTTTTAATCGTTCTGAAAAAATTATTTTTGGTTGCAGGGGTCAATTACAATCATTTTTGGTGAATAGACATACCACCGAAATCCTACGTACTTTTGAGAAAAAAATTTTTGACCGAAAATATACTGTGGCCAAAAATGTTTTCCCGAAATTTCATGCATATGTTTAAAAATTCATAAATTCTGGACGAACTGAACTTTTTAACAAAGCCTCATTCAACAAATTAGTATTCTTGATTTTCATCTTATTTTGGCCTCTAGAATCTCTCATTAAAATTTTTTCGAAGGGTAACCGAACACCCTGTATATTAAGATTATAGTTATTGATAAAATAACGGTGTTAGACGTAATCGTTTCATGAACTTCAACCATGAAAACTTTTTTATCGTTTCATAAATGATATTTAACTGAGGGTACACGAATGGCGAGCATTTCTGTTTCGATCCTTGAACTACTTTCAATATCTTATCGCTAAACCAGTTAAGAAATTGAGCTGATTATACGAATTTTTGATAAAAAATTTCTCCCCTTTGACTCGTACCTTGTACGCTCGTGTACATACCTTTCTCGTGTATCGTGCTATTCAATTCTGACGAACTATTGCGTTCCCATGGTGGCTACCGAAATTCCGAGCTCTTTCAATTTTTGGTCTCTAAAGCGATGAAAACAAAAAGTGAACAAAAGCCCGCGCCATAGTGTTTCACGTGCAAACACGTTAGCCTCGGCCGGGCGACATTGTGATTCAGCTACCCTCTTCGTTCTAGTACAATATCGACAGGTTAGAGGCGTTCCATCTTTCTTTTTCTCTTTCCTTTACCCTCCATCGCGGCATCGGGATGAGGGGCTCTTCTACCTGGGTCACAGTCGGATCACGGGCCAGTTCTATGTTTATATACATATAGGATGTTTAAACCGAACCGCGTGCGCGGAGTTAACTTTAAAGCGAGGGCAAGGTCGCTCCAGCTTGTCACAACATTGCTGGTCGCTAGCGTGACTCCATCGTATTTTCGGGTTTTCGGTAAGACGAATCAACCACTCGTTTGTCGTTCAAGGACGCCCGTAGGGATAAACCGAGTATCGACGACGACGATCTGCAATATGCAAAGTGTAACCCCGGCAGAGTTTAATTGAACTGGACGATCGTTCGTAAATGCGCTGCGAAAGAATTTCGTGGCTGAAAGCGTCTGGAAGATCTCATTGTCATTTCCAGCGTTGAATCGGAATGCGTAGCACCTTTTGCCGTAGTTGCAACGAAACTCAAAATTTATTGCGAAAGGGAAACGTTTAGTTTAGCTCTTTGCACTTATTTATTTGTTTTAAAACGTACGTGTTTAATACATTTTTTGATGCTTTATTTGCGTGAAAAATTTTATAGAAATTATCAGTTGGGTTATAGCTTTGTAAACAAAAATTGTTCACAATCTTCTTAACCCAGAATATTTCTGCAAAACATCGAATCTATCGTAGATGAAAAAAATTATTATTTAAATAAAGAATTTTATATAATCAATATGAGATAAATGTCCTTTAATCTGTTACTTGTTTAAGAAAAATTACGGTCTCAATAAAAGCTTATGTATATAACTGTTCGACGGAATGAATATTGCAAATAAATTGCTGTAGCGACATTTTTTTATCGGTAGTATATTATTCGAATGAAATTATACCGAACTCCGATATTTATAGAATATGTATAAGTTACGCGTAAAGCTCCAGAACGAACTAATCTCGTAAGTCGAGGACTTGTTGTAGTTTAGTTCAGAAAACCTGCTTACGTTAAAGGGGGAATACGAAGTGGATTTGAAAATAGGAGAAATTATATACATATATATACATAAATCAGCCTTATCATTTAACT
Source organism: Colletes gigas (assembly GCF_013123115.1). Classification (NCBI taxonomy): domain Eukaryota; kingdom Metazoa; phylum Arthropoda; class Insecta; order Hymenoptera; family Colletidae; genus Colletes; species Colletes gigas. Next base: position 1,288,025 of record NW_025106673.1, read on the forward strand.
CATGACATCAATTAATCATCGGTCGAGAAATACATAAGATATACCAGGAGCCTCGTTATTATGGAAAATTGGGGAACAACGTGAACGAAAAGGAAACTAATTTCTGGGTTCAAAGAGGGCCACATTTAATAGCGCAATGAGGAACATTGTTCCGTCGGTTCGTCGAGTATAAATTTCACAGGTGTTACGACCTGTTAGTAATTAAAATATTGTTAGTTTAATAGTCGAAGACTTAAACAAAAACTACCTCGAGCGAACGATAAATTCCGTCCCCTTATAACATGAAAGACATTAAAGGTCTTCATTATATTACCGTCCCCGAAAGATAATAGAAACGTAATTCTGTCGATTGTAAATATGAAGTATTGATTTGGAAGTGCCAAATTGTATAATTTAATACACGTCATCTACGTCATTCGCCGTAACTCTAAGTTTTCGTATTGTCGCGGCAGGAAACGAAGTTCGTTGTAAGTTGCGATTCTACGTATGTATTTATAACTGACCAAGTGGCAAAATAAACTCGGGACGTCGTTCGTTACGATACAAATGGCACGCGTAACCAATTCATGTCTCGCGAATTCGTAGAAAATCTATAAACGTAATTTGCATTCGATGCATTTCAAAAAGTAACAAGAATACTTTAGAAGTTGCCATCTTGACTCATGTAGATGGTTATTTTTTGATAATTGCGATGTACAAAAAAGGATCTATCTATAAACCATTAATTATTGGCACGTATATTATGTTTTGAAACTTTTGTCCCGACTGGAGCCATTGAATGGACCCTTGCTAATTATTCGAATCAACTGATTCAAGTTATGTGGTATGGTAACATCGTCTGAATAAAATTCAATTTTCAGCCTTAGTTTTGCAAACTACAAAAACACAATTCGCTCTTTATAAATCAAAACTTGGTTTTATAAATGGTTTATCTTGTTGACTTGTTGCTGCCATTAGATTTTCTTTTAACGCACGTCCTTTTGCTTCAAATATTGTAAAGCACGGTTCAAAAATAAAATACCCACGTTATGGCTAATTATTTCATTTTTGATCATTTCTTCTTCGGACTCGGTTTCGATTCCACCATTTATGCCGTTTATATAAATTATACTTACCTTGTCCATCTCTTCTGTGTTTATCTATTTTGACTTATCTGTAAGATTCTTTTATAATTATTCGTCCGTTCCGATCCTTCTGTACCAGAAATTATATGCTTTCAAAGATTAAACCATGATTTAACGATAGTCTTGTCAGAATTTCCCGATTACTTGACTTTTATTTATTTTTTTCGGATAGGAAGACGTCGTCCAACTTGCTTGCAAAATTTTTTTCGTGAATGTCAGTCGTTAACGACGGTATCTTTTTGCGTTTTCGGAATCTGGGAGATTAAGGGTCTGTGGTTTAGCGACTCGGAAAGATAAGAGCTCAGGCGGTCAGTATTCTGGAACGGCACGGATAGCAAAGTAGTTCTCGCGTCTAAGTGACATCCTTGGCAAAGGGCCCAGCCCTGCGAAACTGTCGAGGCTGTCTCCGATGCAAACTCGGCAAAATCTATTTCTAGTTCGGCCGATAAACTCGGCCCAAGATTCGTGAAAAGAACTGCGTCGGGTTCCTCGTCATCGTCTCGCTTTCTGTATTTGTTTCCCACGCGTTTACGTTTCGTGACTTTGGCCAAACTTGGGCAAATTTTGTTTCTAAATAACGAATAAAAATTTTAGATTCGTTTAAAAGTTCTCTACTGCGATTTTTTTTTGGCCACGATGTTATTAAATTTTTAAAAGAGGATAATATTTTTATTTTCGTCAGAAGTTTTAACTGTTGAAAGACGAGAAATTTTGAAACGTTTGAATATAGTACCAGTTACTACAATAACGTTGTTAGTGTTTTAGTTAGAATTTCGAGAATCTGATCTTTATCTGACATTCATCTACCATCATCTGCAGTGTCATATTCGAATCGATAGAGATGATTCCATGCACTTTCTGCACGAGTTCATCGCTGTTCGTCGACTTCGGTCGACATGGTCGTTTGACGTCGTTTAAATTCCCTCGGTAGTTTATGAAGCATCCATGCCACGCAATTACTTCGTACGGGACGTACAATTATCGCCATAAACTTCCCTCAAGCATTTGGCCGATCATTTTCCAAAATTTGATGGTGCGAAATTTAATACTTGCTGTTTGCTCATTCGAAATATCAATAATGTTTGAACGTTCAGTTCATTTTCATTGAAATTTTAGGAATTGACAACTCAAATACAGAACAGAAAAAAAAAATAATTTCTTTGGTCGTATGTATTTGGAAAATACTTCACCAGTTGCAGTAAAATTGTCTTACTTAGCATTTAATTGTATGTTTATTGTAATACGCATTCAACTTATACATTTTTATGTTGTTATTGTTAAATTGAATTCTTGATATACAAAGTGAGTCACGTAACATGACGATACCAAATATGTAACTCGTAAATTATTGCTGTGTGTAGACCTGTTTAAATAAAAGTTACATGATTCTCAAAGAGGTATATGATAGAGTAATTTGTCTTTTATTATATTTTTTAATCACGATATGCAGGTCATAATTTCTTTAATGGAATGTCGAATATTTTTTCTTAAATTTCAATAAAGCATCAAACCCTACGTAAAAATGTATTTTATTACATATGATCTAAAATTCATGGGTACTGGGTTATTATTAAAATAAGCTATGAATTCTTACTGAACATGGCATAAAATTAAACTCTTCTTCGTGTACGGCTTTTACTTTCATTGAGCTTAATAAGTATTTCATGTTGATAATATGTAACATCCAACAAGGCTGTGTTTACAAACATAATCTATATTTGTAAATAAAGTTAATTTACGTTGTTTTTCAATGAGATATTTTAATAATATCTCAATAATTCGTTTTAACTCGTACGTGGTATAATACTTTTATACGTAAAATGTTATGGTTTTTCGAAACCTGAAAAGAAATATTGGGAATTTACTTAAAAAATTAGAGGTAACCTTCGTATCTAAATAAAAAAGCAAAATAATACAAATCTGAGCATTGTGCTGTATGTCTTCCAGAAAATTATGCAATTTTTATTTGATATATTTTTTGATACAACAAATACTTTATAAATGTTTTAAAATCGTCGCGTTACGATCCTGTATATTCGCTAATTGTAAAAATATATAAAAATATTGTATAATTATATCACGTTTTGAAACATTTATGCACCTCGTATAATTTGGTTCATACGTTTATGAAAATATTGTTTCTTTTTAAGAAATATTTTTTTCAATTAAGTTAGTATTAAAGGGATGATTCTAAATGTTTAATAACGTATTCGTCTCTGTTAATTTGAAGTTAAATTTATGTAAATAAACGTCGCGTTATATTTAGGATGATCTGGTATTTCATTATGACGAATAAGGTATGTTTTTTTAAAATAAATGTAAACGAATAAGCAACGCTTGAGAAAGCTTTTTTAGAGTTTCAGACCATTTAACCTTTACCGTTACGAAATATTTTAAAGGAAACGTGTGTCTTCAAAGACGAATAAAAGATTTAAAAATTAAATTTTCTCGAGCGTTGCGAAGAACTACATCGAGTATGGAACTGTTTTTGAACAAACAATCAGGCCAATTGGTATGTGAAATTCTGAAATTCAGATTTCAATCGAACCCATGCTCGTTGTGGAATCGTTGACAAATATTCGACCCCAAAGACTAATATACTTGTGCCCTGAATATGGCAGACTCGTAATGGAGGAAGAAATTTGTTGCTCCAGGTGCGATCTTGAGTGATTGATTTTGCGTCGATTTCGCAATGTAAGCGTCAAAAATTGCTGGTAATTAATCTCTGCCGAACGAAGGGAAACGATGCTTCGTTTCTATTCTAACTATGGTCGAATAACAGAGAGGAGTATTAATCATGGTTAAACCACTGAACGTAACGCTGTCGTGTCCAGCACCGTTTAGAATTAGTCTGTAATTACCATCGATCAGTCGTTATTACAAAATAAATCGACGTCGAGTTTATTACGGAATGATCATCGGTAAAATTGGAAAATCAAAATAAATTATATCGTTTCGCTGCTTTAACTCCGCGACTGCGTACTTATTTCCGGAGGAATGTTCGATATCTGTTCTGGTAATTAAACGAGCTCGCGTAGAAACAAATTGGAATTCTCTTACAGAGTAAAACATTCGATACTGAATACAGCAGCAACGTCGACGAAACTTTTGATCGCTGTTGCGATGACGTACCGAGTTATGCGAAACTTTTGCGATAAATATTTGCAGAGGTTGTTTATAAGTCGGAGGGTTAATTAGCTAAAGAAACACGTGGCGGACTGTTATCGTACTTTCGAAACTGCTCTTGCGATCGTTGCTCTCCGCAATTGCAAGCATTTTAGCTGAAACGATGGCGGAAAATCTAATATCTGATAAACAAAGAGAGCAGAAGAAACGAGAGGGAGCGCGAGAAAATGAAAACGAGAAGCAGGAATTTATGACTTAACGAGGAAGATTAAATTATTCCTACGGTTAGGCAAAAGCGTCGTTTTAATTCTTTCGCGATACGAAATATTCGATTGTCCCCGCATTAAGAACAAAATGCATGCGAAACAGTGAACAACCGTGTTCTATTTCTCGCGTTGCCGTTTCAAATTTACAACTGTCGAACAAATTAAATTACGTTCAGAAACGTGGACATGCCGTAAAAACGTCGAAGACAAGCTTGTCGGATCGACCGGAATTTCTCTTTTTTTCAATCTTTCCATCCAATTTCCCGCGACGTTCTATCATGCCCAAAACAATCATTTGCACTCCTCGTTTGCTCGAATTATATTACATTTGGGCCAATACAATATTTCTTTACGACGAGAAAGGTACAGTTTCTTGACGTGTGTCGTGGTTTTCATAATTACCGCAGGAAGTGTTGTATTTATTTTTATGAAGATGGCGTGCGTAGACGTATGAGAGTGTTGGGCAATTCATAATGTTAGGTTAGGTCGACTGGAGACGTGCAAGCGTGAAGTGAGTGAGCAGTGAGCTATATCAATTAATAAAAAAAGGATATTTGATTCTGATTTGCGAGTGAAACTATTTTTTTTCTCTTGATACAATTAACAACGTGAATGTAAGTGATAAAACAACGTTTGAATAAGTTCTTGTCAATAGCGTTCAAGTAACAACTTCACGAATATATGCTTGTTTGAACGTTCCAGACCATTTACACTAATATGTTAGTTCGTCCGGAAAATTCGTGTCGTTTCCATGTTAGTATCTTTAAATTACATCCTGCGTGTAACTTCTGTGCAAGTTAGTCGTGAATTTTTGGTTCGTGCCAGGAATAAGTTGAAAGAAGGTTCATTTTCGCGACATCGTGTTATACGAATTTCGGAAAGAATCTGTAGAAAGTAGTGAAAATAAAAGATTGTATTGTGGTTACTATAAAAAGATTGTAAAAGAGAGGAGAAGATGACATACTGTCATGGTATTCTGAAGTCGTTCGATCACGCGTATCGGCGTTGTCATCGCATTGATTCGTAAAGAGGTATTCTCCGTGAGCACGGTGTATCGAATCGACGATTTTGCCTCCCTAAACGGTCGAGCTAACCGGTCACGTAATATTCTGCGATAATTTCATCCAGCACGTTCGCATAATGTTGATCAACAATAGGCACGGGCTGCGCGTTCCTCCGCATTTTCAATTTCCCTTCATTAAACGCGTTTGTCCTCCGCGGAATGTTTAGGTATTAGTGGGGATAGACCAATGGTAGCCGTGGCACGCGGCGCAATTCGATGTGCACGAGACTGACATTTCTCTCGGATTCTGGTACGACGACGGTACTCTTGCAACGCACTTGAAAATCGTCCTCGAATTAGCGCGTGCAGACTCCTCGTTTGTTAGAAATTTCAGTCATCCTTCGATCGGTTAGTCTCATACGAGAGAAACATACAGTGCAAGAAGACAAGTATTGGCACGGTATGGTTGTATGGTACAAATGCTTATAACTACTAAACAAATTGATTTGAAGGAAAAGCTATTTAACATATTCATTTATTATCTATTTTAGTTTATTACATAACAGACGCAATAATATATGTATATTGATTCACAAAACAATAACAAAAAACAATAAAAAATGACTTGGAATTAAATATTAATATTTAGTTGGCTCTCCTTTCTTTTCAAGAACTTTCTTTAATCGTTTGGGCATTGAATCAATTAACTTTTTTGTAAAATCCGGCTCGATTTTGTTCCATTCTTCTAAAAGAACATTCTTCAAGTCTGCTTTGTTTATTATATGATGTTTTCTAATCCTTTTTTCTAATTCGTTACAGACATGTTCGATAGAATTGTATCGCGATCTTGTTGGAAATAGAAATTCTGCGGAAGGTTTAATTTTTACACACTTTTGAATTGTTTTAATATATTTAAATACATGTATTTGTCCGTAATAGTTCCCATCAAAATTAATTCGTCAACCTCAGACAATGCTATAGAACCCCACACCATAACTTCACCTCCATGTTTTACACTCTATTGTAAATTTCGTAGATCCAGTTCAGTATTTGGCTTTCTCCAAACTAATATTCTACCATCCGATTTAAATATATTAAATTCATCTGAAAACAGTATGTTCCTCAAAACTGGAGAATTCTTCGTTATAAATTCTTTGGCAAATTCAACTCTCATCTTCCGATTGTTGTCCGATATGTATGGTTTTCCTCGTGCAACATACGCAGAATCTCCGGCAGTTTTTAATACTGTAGCGGAGGTTATAGGATTAGACAATAAAACGACGCATATACTTTTTGGGTTATATTTTAACATTGCACGAATCGTTGCATATGGTACTACTCTTCTACTGTTATACTCAAACAAAAAATGGCGTGCAAGTTTGCCGACATGGGAAAAAGAAATATTTCCACACATGTACGTTTGCCAACATGGAAATGAAAATCAATTTCCAACAAATGCCCTCCGCACAGTTTTCGAACTTACTTCCTTTTGACACTCTTTATTTAATATCATTCTGAGTTCTGAGGAGTTTAATTTAGGATTTTTCTTCATTTCGTTTACAATTTTACATCTTTTTTCCAACAGATAACTTGAAGGACGACCACTTCGATTCGCACTATCAAAATCTGATTGATTTATAAATCGTTTTAGAATGCTTCTAATAGTAAAACGACTTCTGTTAACAATTTCTGATATTTCACTATAAGATTTTTGCATTTTATATTTTAGTATTATTTCTCTCTTCACTTGTGGTTTCTTTCGCTTTTCTTGGCATTATTACTTTTTCTCACTTGCTGGTGGCATTATAAATATTAAAATTGAAATATCTTCGAAATTAATGATTTAATTTCAATTAATCAACTTCGAATGAACAGTAATATGGTATTTTGAACTTTGCGTTGGGTATGACGGTATGCTACGAGAAGTCTTGGGTTCGTTGAACATCCGAGAGTTGAAAACACCTGGTAAACTTCTGTAACGACCCTCATCAAATTTGTTCCGTTTGTCCGCGTGTGATATCGCAGACGTCCACTCATGGCTTCCACCGCAGTTGTTTCGAATAATGTACGCAGTCTGTAAATACTTCGGATCAACGAAACGTAAGGAAACCTCCGCAATTAGGTTTGTCAACAGGGAATAAAGTTTTCTTATGGAGGATGCTTCGTGCACTAGAAACAAGCTTCTCGTTCTTCGTGACATTGATTCAGAGGTTTTGGTCATCAGCTTTTAATACTATCGCTATATTTACAAAATTTATTCCCCAATAAACAGTTTCAAAATTACTCATAAAATATTTTACGACGCTTATAGACATTTTTCTACAAGTATCGCAATTCTTATACCGAATGTGAAATAATTATATCATATACAAGTAACAAAATTAATTCATAATGCAAAGTGTCGAAGAAAATAAGTTTTTGATTAAGTAGTTTGAAATTATGTGAAAACAAATTTTCATTTCGTAGAAAATATCACGAATTTGGTCTGGCAGTTAACGCGTCAAATAAACAACTGCCTTGCCAGTCACGATATTAGTTTCTCTCTAGCTGAAGCGGATGCAAGCGTGTCAGTGCTTGTCGACTTTAGCATTACGCGTGTATACTTCACACGGGAGGGAGCTTCTTTGACACGTGTCGTAAAAAATGTCCAAAAGTGTCGCCGTCGTGTGAAACGAGGCTTACGACGTCTGCAGCAGACAAGCTTAACGGCTTGGTACCAAAATATTTTATGGTGTGCACTGTAAATGCTGATGCCGGATTTAGGACGAAGGTCGCAATGGGAACGCGAAATTTCGCGATTTTGCTATTTCAGAACCTCTTATTGCCACACAACTTGATACGCGAAACACTTTATTCCTGTTGCCCTATCGGAGCAGTTTCGTTATTCTCCGTTGCTCTCAGCATTTCGAAGACTTTTACGAGAAACGAAATTAACGACAATACGGCCATTTCACAGGTCTGCTTGTTCCTATCCATTCATCGTCGGACGTGTTGTTTAAAAGTCTTTAAACGTTTCTCGAATTATGAGACGGAGCCCTACCTGATCGGAAATACAACTTCCCCGTACGATGATGGCTACGTTTTTCGAAAAGTAAAAAAGAACCGTGCTTAGAAATCTTGAATATCTGTATCTGTTTAACACTACATTTACGGACTGAGCTAATTTGACATATTTAAAATTTTATTACCATATAAATACAAGGTGTTCGGCCACCCCTGGGAAAAATTTTAAGGGGAGATTCTAGAGGCCAAAATAAGACAAAAATCAAGAGTACTAATTTGTTGATGGAGACTTCGTTAAAAAGTTATTAACGTTTAAAGTTCCGTCCGTACTGAATTTTTTTCTAGAAAGTGGGTAGGATTTCGGGGGTAGGTCTATTCACTAAAAATTATTGTAATTGACCCCCGCAACCGAAAATAATTTTTCCAGAACGATTTCAAATTTTTTTTTCGCCGAAAGGTAAGTTACTTTTTACCCACTGTCGATTTATCTTAGAAATTCGTTTTTCATTTCTAACAAATTTGGTTAATGCTGTACGGAAAAGTTATGTACTACTTTTTTGTAGGTATCCATGAACTCTACTTCCCCCCTAAATTTCAATGAAATATATTCACTATTGTAGGAGTTATGACTGTTTGAAAATTGTACCATTTTTTTAGGGTTTTCTGATTTTGAGGGGTCAAGGAATAACTCCGCGAATATTTCTAGAATTTCCACATATTCTTCGACAAAATACGCGTTGTTTGTAGAATCCTCCAATCCGTTCAGGAGTTATGACATTTTAAAGATTCGAATGAATCTTTTTCCTGTAATTAAATATAATTTTTTTAGTATGTTTTGAAATTTTTTAATTTCGTCAAAAAAGTTCAGTACCTACTTAAATTTTTTTCTCGAAAGTGGGTAGGATTTCAGGGGTATGTGTTTTCACCAAAAATGATTGCAATTGAGCCCCGCAACCAAAAATAATTTTTTCAGAATGATTTGAAATTTTTTAATTAAATTTTTAATGGAGCCTCAGTCAAGAAATTGATATTCTTGATTTTCGTCTTATTTTGGCCTCTAGAATCTCTCATTAAAATTTTTCCCAGGGGTGGCCGAACACCCTGTATATAAAACCTAAATATTATTTTTTAATTAATATGTTGGTTTTTACTTACGTAATGAAATATATGTATATCGACCGATATGTACATATACTGACTCCATTTCGCATTGTCGAATATGGTATAGTTATTTTTACGGCTATGAGCCAATTTGACTCATAAAATGATTCAACAGTTAATTGTTTTGAACACATGAAATCTATGATTTACATGAAGAAAGTTCTTATCTGAATTTTAAAAAACACCTAATGTGTAAACATTCATATTCAATCTTGTCAATTTATTAGTTAGTTGAGACCAAAAGAAGCTATTTCATAATTCCGATTTATTCATCGCGCGTAAACAGAGTATTTTTAGTAAAATACTATAATTTTATAAAATCAATTTTTTGTCAAATAATTTGGTCCACCAAATTTATTTGTAAAAAGTATTTTAATTGATATTTATTTTACATCTAATTACGTAGGGTTGCCATCGTTGGAAAAAATCAGAAAAAATTTCTTTTGCTAAACGTATTTAAAAAACAGAGTGTATACGTAAAAAATGTTTTTAATAAAATTTTTAATATTAAATCTTTCATTTAAATTGATTTGGAACTATTTTTCTGCTAAAAACTTGAATTTTGTTCTACGAGTCAAACTGGCTCACTTTAGTAAAAATAGGTATACATTATGTAAAATAAGTACCCGGAATTTGTAAATAAAACTCAAATTGCTTACTTAATCATCCAAATTTATTTTGTCGCCTTCAAGATAGATCCCATCGGAAGCAATGCACATACGCCAACGCTTCTCCCAGTCTTCAAAACACTTTTTAAACGCTGAAGAAGGTAGCGCCTTCAGCTCCTTCTGCGAATTTTCTTTTATGGCCTCTATCGACTCAAAACGCCTTCCCTGAAGGGGTAATATGAGTTTTGGAAATAAAAAAAATTCACAGGGGCCCATATCTGGTGAATACGGTGCTTGTTTGATCACATTTGTTGAGTTCTTGGCCAAAAATTCGCGTACCAAGATCGATGTGTGCGACGGAGCATAATCGTGGTGCAGGATCCAAGAATTGTTTTTCCACACATCTGGCCGTTTCCGACGAATATTTTCACACAAGCGTCTCATGGCGATCAAATAATATTCATTATTTACTGTTTGTCCATCTGGAAGGAATTCCGAATGAACAACACCACGATAATCAAGGAAAACAGTGAGCATGGACTTAATTTTCGAGCGACTTCAATGCGGTTTTTTAGAGTTTGATTCATTTTCTAAGCGATATTCCGAAGATTGTTGACTTGTTTGCATATCGTACTCATAAACCCATGTTTTGTCACTGGTTATGATGCGTTTCATGAAGGTAAAGTTACTAGAAACTCATGAAATCATGTCTTCAGCAACTGCTTTTCGATGTTCTTTTTGCAGAAAATTCAGTTCCTTCGGAACAAGTCTTGCAGTGACGCGTCTCATGCCCAAAAATGGTTTTGTCAGTCGAAACCATTGACAGTCGGCCGGCACGCGGCACATCTTGCACTTCTTCTCGGCCCTCTTTAAATGCCTTATGCCATTCGTATAATCGCGTTTTTGATAGGCACCACTTACCATAAGCTTTCTGTAACATATTTAACGCTTCGGCACAAGAAATTTCGTTAGAAACACAAAATTTAAGGCAAATTCTTTGCTCGACAGTTCTTTCTATCGCAAAAATCGCAGAGCACACTCGAGATCGACTGGAGTTAATAACTGCCGTGAATACACTGGTTGTCATATCGCGATCTGAATACAATGTTGCCTACTTACACACAAAAATTTGTTTCAATACATGCACTGTGAAACTCATTTTACACAATGTATAATCAACATCCGTAAATCTAGTGTTAATATTTCGTCATAATTCCGTAAGAAATCAATAAATATTATTACAAATAAGTAATTGAATGTGTTCTATGCTTATAACGTTGTCCCATATGGTTCGTTCTATTAGTACGTATTTCAAGGTTTCGTTTCTAAGGAAGCGTTTAATCGCGGTTCTTGATTTTTGTTTTCTTTCGACGAAAATCGTCGCGTTTTCCGACTGCTTCCCACGCGATTCGTCCTCGTCTCAATTTTGAAGAATCGTCGATCTATAAATACTTGAACGTCCAGAACCGTCCGTTCCCGTTAGCTTGTCCATCTCTACGTCGCGTTTAACGAGAAAAGTTAATTTCGGATATACTCAGAAGGCATGCCAACTACGCGCGCTAATGAGCCGATGAAAATTCACTGTTGCCGAGGTTCTCTCTGTTCTCTGTCCTTCTGAACATTCCAGCGATTCCAGATTTATTTTGACGCTCTACGCTCGTTCAAGAAATATACACTCGCCGCCCTCTTAACAAACATTTGAAATTTGCGACACAGAAACGAGTCGTGCGAAGACTGGAGTAGTTAAGGAAGATAGCTTTTCAAAACTACGTGCCCTAAACAAAATTTCTTTGGCCTCTCGGTCTTCAGAAACTTCTTTCTTGAATGTTGAACCAGGGATGTGTCTTTCTCTCTTTGAGAAGGGCGAGATAAAATAATTAATTACCACTACTAACGATCGTCCATTAATTTTTCTATTCCTCTTTTATAAAAATCATTTGATTTTTATGCAAAGAATCGAGTCGACTGCGTTGTCATTTTAAAATTTTGTCAGATCTAAGCGAGCCACCGATCGTTCGAGCTAATCGATTGCTGTGTTTTCGTTTCCAGATCGAAGTTTTTTAGTGGTCAACGCTCAACACGGACTATGTCACATAATATACTGTTCGGACAGTTTCTGCCGGTTGACGGGCTTCTCGAGGGCGGAAGTGATGCAGAGACCGGCAATCTGCGAGTTCCTTCATGGGCCAATGACGTCGCCCCATGCGGTCGCGGCTCTTCGCGACGCCCTCGCCGCTGGCGTCGAAAAGCATTTCGAGATCCTCTACTACAGGAAAGACGGTGAGTCTTATGCATCTTTCATTTCTTAAATAACCAACTGCATCTTGGAAATTTATACCTGACATTTTGTGACAGTGATCCAAAATTCATACAAATAGGGAAATATTCAATAAGTAATTGCATTAATATTCCACTATAATACGTTATTTTGATCACTTTTCTTTATTAAATACATTGAAAATTTTTGTATAATGCTGAAATTGCTGAAATTAATGTGATTGTCAGTAGAATTGGTATTACAAGTAAAAAGGGTTAAACTGCCACAGTGATCAAGTTATCAAATACAACACATTTCAATTATGATTATTATTTTATATTATTATATAAACATCGTCATTTTTAACAAAATGAAAATGTTTCTATTCGCTTTACTACGTAATTATTGGAGTACAAATTGGTATAATTTTTTGTGAACATTTCTAATTTGTCTTCTAAGCAGGTTCTGATAATACTTCACATAATTTAGTTTCTTACATTAAAGTACATACACAGACAAATATTCATTAATTAATTTTTTCAATTTTTGTAAAACTATTGCAAATATGTATAGTTTATTATCTTTTATATTTACAATTAATAGATTTTGTATTGCATGGTGATAGTGGTTTTTACCTGATGTAATCGGGTTTGAAATTATTAATAGTCTCTTTAATAAACGAACTTTATTCAATCCAAGTTGTTTCGTACTACAATATTCTCTATAATTACGAAAAATTTTGTTATTTGGTTTCAGTGATTTGTATTGTTTAGATATAGTAATCATAGAAATTAGATCACGATTAGTTATTTGTCAATTAATCAAAGAGGTCAACGAAGATTAACAAGTTGTATTTTTTATAACTTTCTGTTCAGTTCCGAACCCTCGGATATTCGAAAATAAATAGTCACCACTAAATTCATAAACAAGTATAAATCCAGCGAACCTTTTTAGAAGCACGTACCAGCAATAAACTCATACGTCATCCGATGTAGCAGCAGTCACCCTTCAAAATTATTTCCGAGAATTTATCGAAATCTTTCTCTTTTACGATTTAACGAACCTATGATTTTATTGCTTACGTCTGTACCGATGCCCACCATCTGGCTTCGATCTTATCGACGACGACGTAGGGTCAACCCTTGGTAAGGTTTGCGTCACCCAGGTTTATGGTTAGAACATCTGTTTGTAATTAGCTAGTTGAGCATTGAAAATCGACGAATTGTTCTTTGTTATTCGCACACTCTTCGATTCTCTGTTGTCGATTATTGGCTTGCCATAAATCTGGGACTCGTTATGTCTGGGTTTTTCTTGAAAACCATCAGCAGCAGTGCATCAATAGAAATCTTCCTAAATCCTGAATTGTCGATTGCTACCCTCTAGAAACCCTACTTAAAAAAAGGAATTTGTACTTTACGCATCAGAAAGTGAATAGAAACACACCAAGCAACAACTGTGGTCTGACCTTTTGAACATTGGCAGCACTTTACGTGCAAATTTGTCAAAGGCTTGAAGATCACCATAAACCCAATCAGTCCTTGTAGCGACAATCTCCCATACATTATGTGACAGTCCAAAAGTAGATCTTCCGATCCGCGAAGTTACACTCCCATTTCTGCTTCCTCTTTCCTCAAATCAACAGTGTTTTAATAACCAATATTAACTCCAAATCGACAGTTAGAAATCAACTACGGAAAATCTAATACATTTCAATTCGTTCACGCTGTGACATAATAATTTTTAGTCGAATTAACCACTCGTAATTATAACAAATGCTTAAGAAACACCTTTGTATATAGTTTACACTTTGTGGGATCTAGAAGGTAATACATAACTCTGCTGATTCCGTTCTGCACAATTTTATTACTAACTGTCGTACAACGACGGGACCCGTAGTGCGGGTTATGCTCGACTGCCCCCGTTCGATCATCGTTACCGTACCAAGGGGCATTCGGAAAAAACAAAAGAAGATCAGAGGCGACGACAACAGGCCTTTCGGCTCGCGCGGCTCTGGACGTCGCGTGTGCGCCCATACAATGTAGCGGGCTTCAAAAAACTAAGGCGTATGTGGTGCTTTGGTCGCCACAACTTAATTTATTTTTGCATAAACTGAATTAGATTGTATTAAGAGTGTTGATATAATCATCGCCCCTGTACATCGTCGCGGACTCGCAGAGTGATCTTACAAGTCACTAAATTTTAGAATTGCGATAAACAGGACTGTTCACATTCCCATAGTCTCTAGGGTAAATACTTATGTATTTCTATCTTTCTTTTATTGTTGTTTTCATTTTTATTCGATCGATGATCATTTTATCTAAGCCCCAAAATTCCATTTTTAATCTTTTTTGCACGATACATAGAAATATATTTTCGTCGGACAATCTCGTACGCGCATCATAAACGTAACACATTTACAGGGAACGAAAGCCAAAAATTTGAAACGCAAACTGGCAAGACTACTGGCGGTCCGAAGTGTTCGTACGTAACGGGAAACCGGACATCCCGAATTCCGATCCAGTGTGTTGACTAATCCCGTCTTGGCAAGCCCTTTTAGCTTTCTAGGGACATTGTTTCTCGGATTCTCGAGAATAGACAAAGCGATTTGTACTTCTGCCAAGCGCTCTCTTAGAAACCTCTTGCCGTTTTCGCGATTCTTCGTCGACGTGTATTCCAAATCAATATTTATTCCGAGCGATTATCCAACTAGGGGGCGTGAAAACTTGTACGAAAACTTGTACGAAAACAGAAACTACGAATACTTTTTTAAATTTGCGAATCGCATTATTTCAAAGAACATTATTGTTTCATTAGCAAATTGTAATTACACTTCTCCGTATCGAAATACTTTTGTATTTCATCGTTCAATTTATTTAGTTTAGACTTAGAGCGTCGATGAATATATTGAATGCACGATCGATTGTTTATTTAAACGCGCTTCACAACTTTCTATTAGCAGTTGCAAAGTTCTTTATAAAGTACTTTGCAGTCCTAGAAACACTCATTGGTTTTAAAATGCTTCTACCACTGGCATAGTTTCCAACGATCTTTACATCGCTGCTATACCTGGTCTTATAATTTCTTCTGCAAAGTTTATCGTTTTAAATAATTCCTTTCGCTCATGTGTTTCTGCGAATGCGTGGAAAATTCAATGACACCAATTTACCTACATGATTTAAATAATGAATAGCTGTAGTCGTTGCTTTTTGCACTTGCAAACTTTTCAATTCGAAACGGACCATGATTTTAGGGCCAACATAATTCTTCGATTAATTATTTGTTAACTCTTATGTCAATAATCAAACCTACTCACAGTTATAGAATTATCAACGGTCAATTAGCGAGGAAATGATACTTCCATCCAAAGTAAATAAATAGTTTCGATGAAAAATTTTATATTCTGTATAATCGAATTTAAAGTCATTGTACTCAATAATGAATTAACTCACTAATTTTTAATAATTGAAACTCAAAGCAATATAAAATTGCCCAAAGAATGAAAATTCAAAACTTGGCGATATTACAAGAACGTTAACGTTCTTTTAATGAAATATGGAGAATGGTACTTTAGTATTCGGTATTGACGTAAGGGTTAAGTTTGCGTGTAATCTGGAGTAAGAATTTTTTCAAGAATTCAAATTCATCTTAATGTGTTTTAGAAAATGGAAGTGTAGTATCGGTGGAGTTTTCGATAATAAGACTTTCTTCGCATTTTGATGCCGACATCTTTGATTCTTCTTAAGTGAGATTTAAAGTAGCTTTCCAAGACAACTTTATCGGCACGCAATAACCCTGAATTTACATATTCCAGTGGTGATCGTGATTTTCCGGACACAAATCGCCGATAGAGCTCTCCAGGGTTTGTAAGAACCGTTACGTTATTTAGAGCGGGAAAATTGAATTTATTCGCGGGCCGATGGTTGGCTCGGACTCGATTTTGCCGTAGTGTCTGACCTTAGGCGCGGTGAGATCAATAGTCACTACTGTATAATTTATCATAGTCATAGCTCGAGGCCTCTTGGCCCACCTGAGTTCCTAGTTCGGTTCCCCTCAACTTTAGACACAGACTTTTATGTGCAAATACTGCTTTATTAAAATTTCTTCGGATTATTTCGTAAATACTCTTTTTCTCTCTGGTTTCATAAGGTAAAATACCAGATATGGTTGAGATTTACAAAAGATATATTTTAGGCCATTTTTTGTTGTAAAAGAATTTTGGTGAAACGTGAAGAACACATTAAAATAGTTTTATTCGGATAACGAAATTGTTTCTCTATTTTGACTGTTGATGACTGAAAATACTCCGAGAATTATATTATATTTTGATACAAATTTTATTCTTTACTGTTTGCTAATGTCATATAACGTAATCTGAAAACTTGAGATATTTACACTTATTAATAAGTGATTTTTTAAAAAGAATAAATGTACCCATATTAACCTTTTAATTTCGTCTACTTGCATTGTATAATTTTATGCACTTACATGGAAGCAAGAATAATAGGCTATTTTTAGAGACGAGGAAAATTCTTAATTAACGTTTATTCGTTACTCGTTAAATGAAAGTAAAAATTTCAATTATAGAATGAAATATTTTGCAACGAACAAATAAATATATATCAATATAAATATAAAAAATAGATAAATTTAATTTTATTTAACTTTTGTTACACTGGGTATTGGAAACAACAATTTTGTAGTTTTCTGCGTTTCAAAATATTGCAGTTAGGGACATTAAGTATTACAGATTCAAGCTTTGCAATTAAATAATAATCCATGACTGGGCAGATATCCATAATTAGTACACTATTATATCTAGTTTAATTGTTTTCAGTTATTTCAGTAACTGAACATGCATATTAATAAGCAGTGGCTGCATTTAAACGAAATTCAACTAGATACGGGAAATTTATTAACAAGAGTTCTCGAGATTCATCAAATTTTTCGTAGATTACTAAATGTATCAACCTATTATTAAGAGAACCGACGTGAAAACGAGATGTGGACGTAATTAAATATAGTTATAGAATTGAGATGTTTTCGTATTATCGAGACAGTAATGTTTAATATAATTAACATAACATTTAATGTAATATAATTGACATAACATTTAATGTTTAATATAATTACTTTGTTCTAAGGAATGTTTTAAAGAGATTTAGGACTTCAAGTTTGATTCCAGATTAATTGTATTCACAGTTTATAAGAAATGAAATAAGCGACGGTAGCACATGACAATCGATCGTTAAACTTGAATGATTCAACATGCTCAATTATGATAAATTTATCAGATTCTGATCTTGGAATGTTACTAATTATGCTTGATCTATAGACCGATTAGTAATGATATGTTTTTTCTTTTACTCGACAATTCCCAAGCGGTTAACAAATAAAGTGAGTAATCCTTTTGGTCAATAAAGCAAGACATTTTTCTCGAACTTGACTAAACGAATGGAAAAATTTATTTTTCAATATAAATGTCACAACTTTATATTCTCTCTTATTATTGTATGTATATGTTACATTAAATTTTGCAAAGTGAAAACTACTTTTATTCGTAAACAAAGATTTAATAATTTAAAAGCCAATTACTATAATACATTTTTATTTGTATTATACAAGTACGCCGCGTTATCTATGAGTTGCAATCAACGATGCTCAGGTTACTAATGGATCGCCCGACATGTGTTTATAAGTATGAAACACGCCCGACGATCAAATGTTAAATGTGTCTCATTCGCTCTCACCGTCATATCAAATGTAAACAGCAGCCAGTGAACAGGAATAATCAGAATTATAAGTTTCGTCTACCTTCGTCGCAGGTTGCAATAATCCTATTTTAGCCGGGTCGCAGTATACGAGGGATTATTGTATTCCATCTGTAACTTTATAGTAATTATTTAAAAAAAAATCATTCGTTCTACTATTTTATCATTAAGTTGACTTTAGTTTTCATGAGTAATAAAAATGATAGCTGTAACCGAAGCAGAAAACGTATACAAAGTTAGGAAGTTGTTTTTCATAATACTACATGAAAAATAATTACAAACGATTATCTAGATCAACGTTTCGTAACGATTGAAAATATAGAATGAAATAAGTAAGTTTTGATATTGATTATTTTTTAGTTACGAATTAAGTCGTCTTCGAGTTACAGAAGTTTTCTCTTATCGAGGTTTCGACTTATGGTCGTATCAAAGAAAAATTAATACCGTTACAACTACTGCAATGAGCACAAATTAGTCGAACCAATTGTTCTTAAGTTTAATGGTTTAATGATTAGTGGTTTAGATTATGTTGGTTGTCCTAGATCTTGTGAACTAAATTTTTAAATGCCATTCCAAATCTTTAAAGAAATTCAGTACCGATATATATATCACATTAATTGATAAAAGTTTGAAATTTTATTCTACTTTAATGTATTACTATACTATACCGAAGAAGGGAATTGACAGTGACACAATCGAATGCTTACCGCAAGATCCAACGAAACGAAACGTATAGAGAAAGACAAATGTAGAGGAAACAGAAACAAATTACAGTCGTGTTATAAGCCGGTGAAATATATTTCGATTTGTGGAAGTCAATTTATATAAATTCGATTTGTAGTTGTCAAGTGTGTGCTGCTCAGCTTCGAGTTAACTTCTATTTATTTGAGTTATCGAAGCCTTACGAAGAGAAATGAATAAAGCTTTGACTTACAAAGGACTTTCGACTTATAGAGTTTCATCGTAAGAAGGTTCGAGTTGTCGAGGAACGACAATATTAGTATATCGATATACAGTAATAATTAAACAGACCGTATAATCATTGTTCCAGTTCAAGTATTGTAATCGATGCTGCTTAGGTATGTGTAGGTTTTGTATAGATTAAAATTAAAATTTTCAATTGATGTTATTATTTATACATATATACACTACTGTTCAAAAATATGCAAATACTTGGCTAAAACGTTGTTAATCTTTGGATTATTATAACTCCAAGGAAAGAGGTCTTTTAATAATCTTCCTAAAATTATTTTAAAGGTCGATCTTTATTTCATATTCTTAAGTTGAACTTTCTTAGAGAGCCTTTTACATTAGAAAACGAGCAAGTAAGTGAAAAACAATATTTCAAATTCAAACAGCTTCTAAAAATTGTTTAAATTTTGTATCCATTTAAAACTATCGTGTCTGTTAAAATAACACGGTAAAATCAAATGTATTACTTCCCCCTGTAATGTATCTTAAATTAGACATCTTTTTCTTAATAATTGCGGTTTTTAGTATTTTTTCAGAAGCGTAACTATTAAATATAATTTTGAAATATTGACCTATTTCCCTTCCTCCCAGATAATAAATGACTTGACAACAAATTTTAAAAAACTTGTTCGTCCACAGTGAAAATTCCAAATGATTTGAACAGAAATTGTATTAGGACCTTGAATAAGTTCTTGCTGTTTCTTTTACAAAATAAAAGCTTTATTTAAATTATGAGGAACAAAAACATTTCATTGAAAGTATTGCCCATCACTAGCGACCACTTTCTCCCATCTTTCTGGCAGTATATGAATTCCGCGTCGGAAAAACGACATGTCTTTTGAGGCTATCCAAGAATCGATCCATTTTTTAGCTTCTTCATAAGAATGAAAGCTCTGGTCAGCTAGGCCATGTGCCATCGAACGGAATAGGTGAAAATCAGAAGGGGCTATGTCAGGTGAATACGGCGGGTGGGGTAGAACTTCCCATTGAAGCGTTTCCAGGTAGGTTTTCACTGGTTTTGCAACATGAGGCCGAGCGTTGTCATGTAGCAAAATCACTTTGTCGTGTCTCTGCTCCTATAGCGGCCGTTTTTCTTTTAAGGCTCGACTTAAACGCATCAATTGAAGTCGATAGCGATCCCCTGTGATAGTCTCATTCGGTTTGAGCAGCTCATAATAAATTACACCCTGCTGATCCCACCAAATACAGAGAAGAAGCTTCGAACTATGGATATTTGGTTTTGCAGACGATGTTGATGCATGGCCGGGCTTACCCCACGATTTTCTACGCTTTGGATTATCGTAGTGTATCCACTTTTCATCGCCAGTCACGATGCGGTGCAAAAAACCTTTTCTTTTCTGACGTTGAAGCAGTAATTCACACGTGAGAAAACGCCGTTCGACATCTCTCGGCTTCAATTCATACGGTACCCAATGTCCTTGCTTCTGGATCATTCCTAAAACTTTTAAACGTTTTGAAACAGTTGACTCATCTACTTGTAATGTTTTTCCAAGTTCTGCTAGCGTCTGACATCGGTCTTGATCGAGTAATTCCTCCAACTTTTCGTCTTCAAATTTTTTCGGTGCGCCAGAACGTTCTTTATCCTCAAATTCAAAATCATTATTTTTGAAGCGTCGAAACCAGTCTCTGCATGTCGTATCTGACAAAGCATTGTCACCATAAGTCTCAACAAGAATTCTATGTGCTTCAGCTGCAGATTTCTTTTGAATAAAGTAGTGCAATAAAATTCCCCGCAAATACACTTTATTTGGCACAAAAGTAGACATTTTCAGAACTAAAAAAAATTACTTTGTTTACACTAAAGTGAACTACCATACACTGAAATTTAATGTTAGATACACTACTGCCTTGCATGTGTGTTACCATTCGAAATTCCACGAACGGGGTACTGCTACTGCCATCTTTGAAGAAACAGCGAGAACTTATTCAAGGTCCTAATAGTATGGGGCGTGTGCGTTAATCTAGATAAAAATGTATTCGTAGAGTGGCAACACTTCCCGCAGTCGCCAGCAGAGGGCTACGCGCAACATATCTCTCTCACAAGTATTCGACCAACTTCCTATTCCTATATTTTTATTTCTCGAGCGACCATTGAATGTTCTGGCGTCTAAACAGGGCCAGGACGAAACGCTCCTCTCTCCTTTCCTTTCCTTTCCTCCTGCTATCTCGCTTATTCACTTACTCCATATAGCAAGCCGTCATAGTAGTTATTCATATAATCCAGACTCATTGCATTATAACCGTATCGAGGTTACTTGTTCAAATCGTAGAGATACTACAAGAAATATAAATAAACCGGAAATTGTATTTAATATCAGTAGCTATTTCTTTAGATACCTGTTTGATAACACAAAGCTTTGGAATTGACGGAAGTATCAAGTAGTAATGAGAATGCCATTGGATTGGCTTCATCACTAGCTACGTGTGACGAGCACAAAGGGATGGAAAGAGTGAAAGAATTTGAAAAGCGGAAAGTAGTCTGCTCCGACCACCTGCAGCCGTTTCTAGGCGGTCTGGCACAGTACGTCGCGTTTCCACTGAATCCGCACGGGCATATTACACGTCACGGATTTTCCCACTTTGACGGGACGAACTCTCATTGTTCCCTCTCATATTTCTTCGGTGAGAGGGACGTTGGAGAAATTGATCGCTGGGGGGATGAAACGCATCCTAGCACTTTGCAATTCTCATTGGGGGGTTGCGGCGAAACATTGACCGCTACGGTTCGCTGCGGGAAACGGTTGATTTCGGCCTCGTTTTTCCACTTGCTGTTTCTGGCCCACTGTTTAACGTCAATTCGATGGTTGTGTCCGTTGTTTCTACTACGGGAATGGTGGACGTGCACCCTTGGGGACGGCTATCAAAATGTCAAAGGTCACGGAACCAGGAAATTCTGGCCGCGTTGATTACAGACGTTTCGTAGCTGTCTACTCTTCATCGATGCGAAGGAAATTAATGCCTATCGACGTTGTTGGGACTGTGAAATGTCAGGCTTTTATTACGCGGTTCCGTGCACAGTATGTGCACGCATTGGCGTGAGTGTAAAGTTTCGCAGAACTGACCTTGAGTCTCGATGTACAACTCTGAAAGATTCCGAGAGTATGGAAAATTGATCGTTGAAGCGCGGAGTTTGAAACTATGACTGGCTGCGTCGAATGGACGGTCTAATTACGCCGGGGTTGGATTAAAGGGACCCTGATAGCTTTCCAGGACTGCCGTTCAAAATATTAATGGATCTCTTGTCGCTTAGAATCGAGTTTGGGTAGTCGATAGCGTTTAACGGAGGAAAATTTTCCTTTTTTTTGGATTATCGCACGCGATCGTTCGCAGCATTTCTTTCCAATTTCATCGCTGCGAATATACTTTGGATTTGATTACGCGTTCGCGATACGAATATTCGATCCTCCAAAGATAAAAGACCGGTTGTAGTACAATTGCAATAACTTCCACCGACGCAGCACCTAAATATTTTGTTATAAAAAGCCTGGCACAGTGGGAATCAACGATTTCGTACGAGAGTATCGATATCTCTTTTCATCGGCCCCATCAGCAGCTGTGGCCATTTCGCGAAGACCTCCTCGAGAGTGCTCTTTCGCGTTGTTACGCAACCGTACGAGCGCGAGGACGCTGTTTCAAGCGGCCAAGAATAGTCGTGCTCGTGTTCCACCCCCTTCTCTTATTCCTGAAATGCCCAGCATTCCCCCCCTTCTTGCGTCCATTGTACCCCTTTTCGTGTTTTCCCATCAGGCACAGCGCGTAGTCAATGACATCACTGTAAGGCACTTGGCCTCCCCTTCCTGCGCCATTCGCCCACCACGGCGTCGGCATGTGACGTCACCCTCGACGCTCTCTTTTTCTCTGCTTCAAGCGACGCCGTCACTTTTCTTCTTCGACGGTGTTTGGTAAATAGTTGCAGTGAGGAGGATAAGCTCCAAAACAGATGGTTCTTTCGTTCCTACTTTCCGACCTACAACGAACTATCGTAATCGAGTAAAATGTTGAAAAACATTTTTTTTTAACGAAAAAATGCGCTTTAAGATCCTTTGATTACGGTTTGATTACTAAACAAAAATTTATTTTAAATATGCCTATGTATTATTAGGTCATCCCATAAGTTCGTGCCATGACTGATATTTTTTAAATATCAACGTAATTTTTACTTATCATAACGGAAGCCAGATGTATCTAAAATTTGGACCGTCAATTTCAGGATAATCGTATATGTATCTAGGGTGTTCGGCTACACGTTGAGAAAAATTTTAATGGGAAATTCTAGAAGCCAAAATAAGATGAAAATCAAGAATATCAATTTGTTGATTGAGGTTTTGTTAAAAAGTTATTAAAAAATTTCAAATCATTCACGGAAAAATTATTTTCAGTTGCGGGGCAATTACATTCATTTTTCGTCAATACATATATCCTCGAAATGCTACGTGCTTTCGAGAAAAAAATTCGAGTAGGTGCTGAAATGTTTCGGCAAAATTAAAAAATTTCAAATCGTTCTAAAAAAATTATTTTTGGTTGCAGGGGTCAACTATAATCATTTTTGGTGAATACATATATCCTCGAAATTCTACGCATTTTCAAGAAAAAAATTCTTTACTGAAAATATAATTTCTGACTCAGAAATGCTTCTTCGAAATTTCATGCAAATGTTTAAAATATCATAACTTTTGAACGGATTGGAGGATTTTAATGTTTCAAAATGCAAACAACGCGTATTTTAGTGAAGAATATGTAGAGATTCCAAAAATATTCGAAAAGTTGATCCTTGACCCTGCAAAATGAGAAAACCCCTATAAAAATGGACCAATTTTCAAACAGCCATAATTCTTACAATAGTGAATATATTTCAATGAAACGTTTTTCTGAACTAGAGTTCGTGGGTACCTACAAAAAATTATTAGACAAAATTTCCGTAGCGCGTTAAACAAATTTATTAAAAATCAAAAACGAATTGTAAAGAAAAATCGCTGGGGGGTAGCTGATGAAATTTTTCGACAAAATTAAAAAATTTCAAATCGTTCTGGGAAAATTATTTTCGATTGAGGGGGTCAATTACAATCATTTTTGGTGAGTAGACATATTTGCGAAATCCTACGTAGTTTTGAGAAAAAAATTCTTTACCGAAAATATATTGTATGGCCGGAAATGTTTCTATAACTTTTTGACGAAGCCTTAATCAACAAATTAGTATCCTTGATTTTCATCTTATTTTAGCCTCTAGAATCTCCCATTAAAATTTTTCCCAGGTGTGGCCGAACATCCTGTATAATGGGGTCAAATAAGTCTCCGTACATCTCGCTTGAATTAATTTATTTCGTTGTTAACTTTAACACTAGGTCTCAGATTCCATGTATAATATTATAGAACTCGTTAATATTGTTTGTTAACAATTTTTGTTGAATTTATATATTGCAACGATATGCATGTATGCTTTAATTAAAAGAAAAATTGCAGATATATTAACTTAACTGTCGACTTGATTGATTTTAATAAAAATGTGTGCAATCAATGTCCGTAAATCTAGTGTTAAATATAATAAGAATGGATACAATTTCTTTCGAGTAGCTTCAAAAGTATTGCATTAAATATTGATGCAACAAAAATAAAAGATCTTTGATAATTAACACAGGAATAAATTATAAATGATAACTAAACAAAAATCAAGCCAAAACAGTCTTCGAATACATAAATTAATTTAACTTGAACAGTCAAAGTTTTGCATTTCATTCGTCGAACTTCACCTACTTCTCTCATGCGCTTTTACTTCAATGTAACTAATTTTGCTGTCGTTGTAGGTTGAATTTCGTCCCATTCTTCTAATAATGGTTGTTTTAGTTGTTCTTTGTTTTTAATTCTATCTTTTCCAACGCGTCTGTCTAGTTCATTCCATAAATGCTTACTCGGATTGATATCAGGTGATTAAGGGGGTGCATGAAGTTGATTGGACACATTATATAACAATCACTCCTTGACTTCCTTTGTGGTACGCTTAGAGTCGTTGTCTTGTTGGAATATAAACGACCGATCAAGATTCAATTTCTGTGCACTGTCGCGAAAATTATCCATTAAGTTGTTCAAATAAACATATCGGTTCATAGTGCATTCAATAAATTTTAAATTTTCCATTCCAGTCACCTTTATGCAATCCCAGACGAGAACATTGTCGCGATCATGTTTCACGGTTAGACAGAGATGTTTAGCTTCTATGTGGGTATTTGGTTTCCTCCACACCTCCTTACACGTCGCTACTTCCACGTCGTACTTTCGTCGCTAAACAATATCGAATTCCAAAAGCTTATTGATTTATCCGCATGAGTTCTTGTAAAATCCATCAGTTTCTTCTTATCTTCTTTACTAACGAAAGGCTTTTTCCTACGCGACCATTGTATTCTGATTATCTAATAACAGTAAAAATTGTTTCAGATACAACTTTGACTTGATAATTAGTTTCAATCATGCTAGCCAATTTTGTAGTATTTGTTTTTTTATCGTTCTTGAAATTGCACATTTATACAAAGCTTTCAGAATTTTTGGTTGACCGATACGTTTTCGGTCTTTGAAAGATTTTATATCCTTGTATCTGTTTATGATGTATTGGATCATACAATATGATTTTCTTTTAACTTCACTATCAATTCACATGTGGGGATAGAAATCTCCATTTTTTAAATTAATTTTACGTTTGATCCACTTACTTTGTGAATCTTTCTTGTGGAACTTTCTTCACTGACTGCTGATTGCAACATATGTTTTCATAATTGTACGAAAATTTTTGTTACCTCGATTCTATTCAGTCTGTCTTGAACATATATTTATAAACCAACTACATATTAGCAAAATCGTAATAGTTTTTTGCATAATTCATTAATAAAAATAAATCAACACAGATAATGAAAATAAATTTTATTAATACAGCTTTAAAATTTCTAAACCGCATTCTACGGAGATTTATTTGATCCACTTTATGTAATAATGGAGTTACTATTTAAAAAAAAAAACAAATTTAACTTATTCTCTTATCTTAATGTTTACATTATTTAAGAAAACCAACTACACTAAGTTGAAGATATTTAGTTAAAGATTAAGCTTGATGAGATCACCAACACTGAAAACTTTTCTTCTTGGCATAATCCTTGTTAGCATTTTCATTACACTAGGAGAAACGAGAATATTTTGTGTTGGATATTTTGTCATTGACAAGACGTCGACTTCAGCTAGGTCGTCTAAAAAATCTTGTCAAACTAATCAGCGCTCATGTTCACTTAGAATACTCTCTTGCTTGGTTTCTTATCAAACTTCATTTTATATTCTTCTTGGTCTTTTTCACGGGCGTTTTACCATGTTCCTACCTCGGAAGATCAGCCGATTATAAGCTGTCTACGTCGTTAAGATGAAAAGGCTTATCGAAATTAAATGCCACATCATTAAATTGAAATAAAATACAAACTATTTGAGACATTTCACGTTTTACAATTTTAATACAAAGTTCACTTCGTGTCAATAATTCTAAAATACAATGCCATTTAAATAATCTCCTCGGCTTTTATTCGCGAACTCAAATAGTTTTACTCCATTTTTTATTACATTTTTGCACAATTGGGGCTCTATTTCACGAATAGTTGTAATATTATTTCTTCAAAATGTAGAGAACCTAAATTAAATGGTTGGTCCAATCAATGGCAAAATGGTTTTGGAAATGAATATCTCGTCAACAATTTTTCGTGGCACACAATAGCCCTAATCTTGAAAGTTAGGTATAATTTCGAACATGTCAAAATAACTAAAAGAAAAATGTCGATTTTTAGAAGAAACGTGTAAAGTTTGAAAAATGTTTTGAACGACGAATAGAAAATTAAACTTTTGATATATCATTTATGCAATAACAATTATAAAATGAAATTGTAAATCGCGTTAAATGAGAAACAACTTATCTCAATACCAATTCAATGGGATAAACTACTACATGATACTTCTATTTGTAATTTATTATTCGAATAAAATTGCACCTAAAACAGACCTGCCAAATGTACAAAAGTTTGTGAAAGTTGAATGTTGTTGGAGTTCTCTGGAAAAGATGTTCTCTGTGAGTACAAATTCTCTTTGATATACCGACACGGTTCGGCACATCATCGAAGGCGAACGAATGCATTCATTCGTCTTCTATCGCATACATTGCCTAAAATTTGCCATTCAGCAGTTTTGTTTCTTTGCTACGCAACGATAAATACGAACGTTCTGAAAGCGTACAAATCAGTGACGGATACAAGAGCTTCAATCCACTTTCTATTGATAAAAAAAAGGTCGATTATCTGAACTTTAAATGCCCCAAGCGATTTTTTTATTTGTCGACAAAAGTTGAACGATCATCAGAATTTTAGGAAGTAATAATAATTTATTGTATGAATAATCCCATTGGAGTATACATATGATATAGTACAGAAAAATAAATCAATACAAATTTGAAATTGAATTTCAAATTTGAATTTGAAAAAAGTCTAATTTGCTGCTATGCAGATTCTGATTATTGAATCAGAATTTACATATTCAGACATATAAATTGGTGGCATCAAGACACGCATGAAATGAAAAGATCTCTGAGGTGCATATTCAGTGACTTTAAGAAAGGCTGACATCTTATATCTCTTCTGATTAAATTGTTAAAGTTATGCAAAAAAGTTTTAATACTTCTATTTTCATTTATAGTTTTTAAGGGTGAGATTCCCGAATTCTCGAGATTTTCAATTTTTTCACAATTCTTTGTTAGCTCCTCTCCCCCTTTTAAAAGTCTAGATTCGTTACTGATACGAATCCATTTGTTTACCTTTAGTGTACCACAACCTCTTCTTAATGTGGATGGTAACAGCTCCCTGAGGGATGTTAATATAGCAAGAAACTGTAGAAAATGTAGTGAAATTTTTATATCGAATTTTAAGAAATCATTAAATGGAGTTAATATCTATATTTATACAAAAAAATATACTCATCTCTTTTTCATAAATTTATTAAGTATCATGTAACTTTTTTCTAGAAAGTATAGAAAAGAGCCGTGTATTCGATTTATTTAACACTGCTAATAAAATACTCGGTAAAAATGTGATTGAAATCGCTTTAGTGGCTCTGGAGAAAATGGGTCATGAGTTTCGGCAATTTTACATCCGTACAAAGTTCGGTTGTGTTTTCTATTAAAATCTAAAAAACCAGATTATATTTAATCAAGAAATAAATACTAGTATCGTATAATTAATCATATTATTTTGTAATCTATTAAATTAATAAGATTAAACCCTATAAAATAATTGGCGTGTTCGTAGTTTGAGGGAAGGGGACGTTCGATTGTGAAACATTTTGTAAACGAGGTGTTAGGTAAAAAAATATTGAGAAAGGCTGGTGTATATCGTATACATTGCCCGAAATTTGCCCTTCGTTCTTCGTCATTCGGTATATCATTCGTCACGTCACTTGACTTCTCTAAAACTTTCGACACGCTTGATCGTGACCCGCTGATTGATAAACTCCCAGCTACCGGCTTGTCGTCGGTCTCTATCATGTGGTTACGATCATACCTAACTAAACGTATACATACAGTAGGTCATGACTGATGTCAGTATTCCTCGACTCGCATCCGTTCGTTCAATTACACGTGAAGTACCGCAACGGTCTATACATATTAAGGCCACTTCTATTTGACGTATTTGTCGCAGATCTTCTTCGTGATCGTGAATCCTCTCGGGGTTATTTGTACACTGATGACACGCAAATATTACAGCTATTGGCATCTCCGGTGTCCATGCTGCGATTCACGAACACAAACTAGACACAGTTAGAATTTACAATTGATCTTCTACGCGTGGGTTAAAGATAAATCCTCCCTCTAATCGTACACAACATCTCGACCCCATTCTTGACTAGACCCGAACTTTTGAGCATCGCATTACTAATCTGTATCTCGATATTTTTTTTTCATAATTAAATTCGATATTGTAAGTAATTGTGCTGTAAGGTTAGACTTTTAATGAGATTAACACTCCGTGTGTTCCTCTGTATACTATGAATGTACAGGGTGTCCCGCATTTTTTCGTACACACTTCAGCAGTGTGTCTTACAAGTAAAAGTAAGACTAAAGTGTTATATAATAAAAAATTCATAAATGCTTTGTTAAGAAGTTATGACAAAAATATAAAATGTGATGTAAACGATGTTGAATATACCTATGTTTCGATCTCAAAGTGACGCCCGCCTTTGTTGAGACACTTTTGGCATCGGTGTACTATTGAATTTATTGTTGACTTCAGTTGGTTGCGATTTTATCGAACCTCTTCGCATACGATATTGATTTTTGTAGATAATTCATCTCTTGTACATACGTATTTCTGTATCGTAAACTTTCTCTTTTAGAGTGCCCCATAAGTAAAAATCTAAAGGGTTAAGGTTAAGTGACCAATTTCTTGGCCCCCCTCGACGAATCCATTGTTGGGGATAGTGTCTATTAAGTCAATTTTTTACACGACTTTGTCATATCTCTCATAGTTCATATCTTTCTTATAACTTCTTAACAAAGCATTTATGGATTTTTTGTTATATAACATTTTAGTCTTAGTTTTACTTGTAGAACATACTGCTGAAATGTGCTGTTGATGTTTACATCTTTCGTTCATTCGACAGTTCCCTTAGGAATCAGAGGGATATCGAAAATGCTTTTGAATAGTTTTTTTCCTTGCAAAACATTGGGGAAAAATATTTCTAATAAAAGTATCGAACGTCAACAAAGATTCTTTGAAACTGAATGGTTAGAAACCGCGGAAACTGTTCAGTTGACCCATTATTTCGAATAAAATATCAAAGTCGCCCAACAATCGCAACTATTTAAATTCTATAAAATGGTGTCGCGCCCAAACGAATGAAAACAAGATTTGTGGGATGGCAGGGACCGTTGGATTTGAAAATAAATATTTAGGTGTTTGCATTCCCGTGTGGTTTTGCACAAGCAAACCGTCGGTGAGGGTAATCAATCATTTTTATCCGTGTAAGTAATTTGCGGCGCAGCGGCGAACGTAGATTCGCGAGCACGCTGGCAAACGCTGTCTGTCGAATTTCGAAAGCTCCGCCAGGGGACCAGAGCGCTAAGATACCGCCTAAGGTGCTTGCAGTCTCCCCGACGACGGCGAGCCGAGTTTAGTGTCGCTCCATCGTCCACGGTTTCGTCGAATCGTCATCGTCGTCGTTGCGCGAGTTCTCGCGCCGTGACTCCTTCCGCGATAAATTCTCGTGTTCCCTCCTTGGCGATCTTCTCGGAGCTTGGTGCGGTCGAAACGGTCGGATATACCGGGTGTGCACGCGAGTTAACTCGCAGTTGAAAATAAACGAGCGGGAATTTGTGTGGCCGCGCGGAGGAAATGCGGGTGTCCGATCGTCGCCGGAGCGATTATTCGGAAACGTAAATACGCGGATGTGCGCTCGGGGTGAGATTAAAACGAACGCTCCGGATATTACCTGTTGAGCTATAACGGTGCCCGTCAATTTCTGAGCCTCCGTCGCTAGCGCACCGGCGCACTCGTGGAAATTCCGCTTTCACGGAAACGATTTGTTGCATGAGAAACGGCCGAGATGCGAGAGAAAGCGATGAGCTGCGTCGTCGAGAGCCCGGAAGAACAGCGCGAATGGATCCCCATGAAATTGTAGGTTAATTTTACTTGCTCCCGTGATTTCTCGGTCTCCCTCCCTTGTTCTGGCACCGAGGCTCGAAGTTCCCTCATTAAGAACGCTATTAGCCTGTGGGAACAGTGGTGGATGTTCATCGCGAAACACGGACCGACCACGACCGATAGAAGTTTTATGAATTTTTCCTCTGTTTCCTTTGCACCACTGTGCAACGTTGTTGGTTGTCTTATTGTTTCGCGAGTGTAACAAGACACGTGGAACTGTGCACTATCCGCGAAAGAAACAAACGATCCGAGCGCTCGTTGAAATTACGATTAATTGCGACACGGTTGCTCGAAGCACCAACAAATTTTAGTTATTTTTCGCGAGAGGTACCAAGTGGTTTGCGAGAAAAAGGGAAATGTCAAGTTTTAACATTTCTCAGGAAACAAAAATTTACTTCTCGATTTAATGTCGCAACTATATTTTTATATAAGTATTTAACCTCATTTTATTTTGCATCGTTCTAAACTTTTACTTTAAATTTTATTTCTATCTCTATTTTTTTCACGTACACCTCAATTTCTTATAATTGTAAAACTCATAACCAGTGATGTAAAGCGTACGTAAAAGCGTTAAATATGTTTAACTCGAAATTTGTTAAAATTGTCATTTCTCCATTTTTTCCTGTAGACTCTCCAAGTGTGTTATATTTCAGAAAGTGGGTCAATTTTTACCCGTAGTCTGTTTCTGTCACCGAATGTTAGAAGATTAAATTTGTTTTATAATTGTGGCACTATTTTATTTGTCATCAAAGAACGCATGTACCAAAAGTAGTCCTTTAATTCAAAAGAAATATTTTGTACGAAGGGGCCATTAAATGGTTTCGAATTAGTTTCTTGCAGGAAAAGAGGAATTTTTACAAATAAGCAGTAATAAAGCTGTTCGAAAGATAAAGATAGATTATAAGTTACAACGGAAAATTCATTATTGAATAAAGACAGTTCCTACCATAAAAGAATCACTTTTTATTATATTCGCACGTTGAGAAACGCGCAAATTTCTTGGCCAATCTAATATAAAAATAGGTAATGCAATATATTGTAGTTTTTTTAATTATCAGTTCATTCAATATCAACGAGTAAATTAGACATTATAGTTTTCAAATACATTTGCTTCAATACGTATGCCCAGACAATAGGTTTTTAACTCTTTCCTTATACTAAAAAATAGAGTAGATGCGATCCATAAAGTTAAAAAATCTATTTTCAAATTCCGCAAGCAATTTTTTTACGCATGGTGACAGTTTCATAATTCTAATTTTCTTTTTCAGTTCAGTTCATTACTTTAAAATAATTTACAACGTGCTGACAAATATACCAATTTACCTTTTTATAATTGTGACATAAATAATTAGATTTACATGTAAAGCTCTCAAGTGCTGAAACATATTAGTCAAATTGATTATGTCTTTGCAACTATCGCATTTGTTATTTATTTAAGAAATAAATAAATTTGTCAAAATGTCTTTATATTATACTAATATTTGAACTAGTATTTGCTACGCATTTTACAAACTATGTATATTACTCTAAAGTTATTCCTAGCTTTCAAGTACCATCTGTCTTTTTTCAATCGTAGTAATTTAGATAAGTAAATGCAAATTCTATTTGCAGTAAGGCACTGAGTTAGCGACGGCTTTCGCATAATTCTAAATAGGAACACACGATGTCAGTGTTGAAAACCTCCAGATATAGAATTTCGGTACAGTCGAATAAAATTAGATTTTGTGATCCATCAAGAGAGTACGAGACCTATTTCAAGCCATATATTTGGTCCTTATTAACATTTTTCATGATTTTTCTATTATTCTTGGCTGCCCAAGAAATCTCGTAACATATGTCAACGGTCTAATTCAAGGATCTTGTTATAAAAATTTATTTTTAAATTCTTTAAAACAATATTTGTATGCCTATTCCTTTTTAAATTATCTATGTTTAGAATCTATCTTCCTGTTCTTTCTATTCATATTTAAAGATAAATTATCTGCAATACGAGAAACTTTTTTAAAAATCACATTCAAAATTGATAAATTTAATTTCATATAAACCAATTTGGAAAAATGTAGAATTACTGATTAAACAACATACGTAATATTCACTAAGGCTGGAAAGCACGATTACGTTTTTCTTTAAATGGTTACAAATGTTACAATACGTTTCCTTCGTTTATCCAATAAATAATTTCGATACTAATCAATATAAAGTTGAGGGTAATCCAGAGACCCAATGTCACGGAATAGTAAACAGAATTTTCAATCAAATCAGGACGTATCTACATAAAATTATTATTAACGTTTCACTTGCGTATAATTATATAACTTTGTTTTGAAGAAAATCATACTCAACATAGTCGAAACGTTGCTCTGAAGTCCAATAAGTGACGAAAGTCCAATATGTTTCTGGTTTTTTAGCAATTCTTATACAACGACACTTATGAAATATTTCGTCTTTAAATAATCGCAAACCGTATTTGTTGGTGACTATTTTTGTCTGTTCTTCATCAGCAATCATTTAAACCGTATAAACGATCCTTCCAGGAATAACTTCGAATTCGAGTTTGTTCGGGGAACGTTTTTGTCGATAAAGATCGAATAATGAGTGAAAACTCGAGCCATTGTTAAGTTTCTACGGTGTCGTGTTTCGCTTTCCAATCAAGAATGGCCAAAACTGCCAAGCGTCGCGCGATGGAGACTGTCTGAAAGGTGGAGACTCTTACGACCTGACAATCGTCGATGATATTTCTGAATTTGATGACCAGGCGGCTTTCAAAGACTATCGCCATCTTCGTGGCCACCTGAAGAGGACTCCTCGAAGGACGAGAAACGAGACAAGGGAAGTGAAAAGGTCAGGCGACCAGGCTCTTTTCGTAACAAAGGGTGGTTCCTTTGCAGACGGAGAAGGTCGAATTCACGGCAGTCTGTTCGATATAATCCAGTCTCTGTTACACGGAGGGGCGAGAAAGAATCGCGTAGATAAGGAACATTGTCGGGGGCAAACGTCCACTTTTCGCGATAGACTGGCTCGACGGCTATTCGAGATCGTAGACCTCGTGTTTGGAGAACCTTGAACGATTTCCGTGCGATTTAACGCGCGTACTTCTCGAGCTACCTTGACTTCGTACAAACAGACTCTGTTCCATTTTCCTACGTCCGATTAGGAATTACGGGATAAAATGCTTGGATAAAAATAACGTTAGATCGTTGAAAGTGATTGGAACTTGCGGTATCACGGGAGTTCAAATTCGATTCTTCGGACGTTGCCAAAGGGTTTCGATTTCGTGGGAACGAGCGTCGTTTTCTCGATCATAATACTAAAGATAGACAAGTTCGATGAAGGTAAATTGCATCGTTGTTGGATATCGTTGAACTCCAATTCGGGAAACCTTGGGAGATTTCATCCTCGAGAGCCGGTATACATATTCCCACGGCGCATTGACTTCGCGAAAATAGATGGCTCCTGTCCATCTCTCGTCATCCCGATCGGGTCTGCGTTATAGTCGCGCGTAATTAGGGTCATCCGGAGTAAACCAGGTGAACGTTTCCCTTCCCGTTGCCTCTTTTCGGACGCTTGACATTTTCCTGGGACAGTCACGTGGCCGTTTTTGGCAAGTACACCGGACGGACGGGGTTCTCGCGATTCGCAAGCCCGAAAGCACACTTCGAAAAGGGAGCGAACCTGAGAGAGAAGAAGGGACAGAGACACGAAGGAAGGAGAGAAAAGCGCATGCTATTTCTGTGCACTGCTTGGCCTGCAGCACACGTTGCCACGTCACAGGGGCATTGCACTCGGTGACGTCACGAGGGCACAGCGTCATCGACCAATTGGAGGGAGCCGTTAACCCATTAACCACTCGGCTGTTCGTTCCACTGCGGTATCGTGACCTCCTCACTATCCGCCAATCGTTTCGCCAGGTACCGGGACCTCATCACGTGATAATTGACAGATATTACTCGATTATTCCAATTCCTATTTTTAATGCTACCTTCCGCCGTGTCAATCGCACTTTGCACAATTTTTATTTCAATTCGTTCCAATTTCCAAGGTTTTGGATACTTGTATGGTTATATACAGGCTGCTCTACATTTTTCCGTACATACTTCAGCAGTGTGTTCTACAAGTAAAATTAAGACTAAAATGTTGTATAACAAAAAATCCATAAATGCTTTGTTAAGAAGTTATGACAAAAATATAAAATGTGATGTAAACGTTGTTGAATATACCTATGCTTCGATCTCAAAGTGACGCCCGCCTTTGTTGAGATACTTTTAGCAGCGACGTGCTGTTGAATTTATTGTTGACTTCAGTTGATTGCGATTTTGTCGAAATTCTTCATACGTGATATTGATTTTTGCAATTAATTCATCTCTTGTACGTATTTCTGTCCTGTAAACTTTCTCTTTCAGAGTGCTCCATAAGTAAAAATCTAAAGAGATAAGATCAGGTGATCTAAGGGGGCAAGAAATTGGCCTCCCTCGACCTATCACGTGTCTACTAACACGTTGACTGCCACACCAAAACCGTACAATTTTTTACGAGACTAAAACTTCGATTTTAGTCAATTGTAAACTGTATAATTTAAAATTTGCCTTCGGTACTTATTTTCCTAACCTCGCTAAACTTCGTCCTTTTCAAATTTATTTAACATTTCAATTTCAATTTCAGAATGAATTGTTTTATTTCCATAGTGGGAAAGACTTGTCACCCATATATCTAGCCGTTTTATTTTCTAACAATGGCGGGAGATTATTTGTTGAAAACGTTAGAAAAGATTCTCCCGTGAACCGCTCAGGAAGGAAATAAGGTCCGATTAAGAATTTATGATACATGCTCAACCAAACATTGCATTTGAATTGATGCTGAAATGATCTTTCTCTCACAACATATGGATTCTCAGTTGCCCATATATGATTATTGTGTAAATTAAATATGCCTTCGCGTGTAAAGATAGCTTGGTTAGTCCATACCACTTTCGATTGGAAAAGATTCCCTCTGTTTACAATATTTATGTACCATTCACAAAATTCCATCCTCTTAATGAAGTCACTTGGTAATAAGTTTTGCACATAAGTGTAATGATATGGATACATGTTAGTAGTTTTCAGCGTTCTCTAAATAGCGCTTTCGGTTACTTGTAGCTGACAAAAAGCACGACGAATACTTGATGTAGGAAAATTTTCGAAATAATTTTCAATTCTTGCAGATCGTTGCGTATTCTGTAAAGATGAAGCTTCATTTCTCTTAGACAAAGGATGAAACGAGCCCGTTTCATACAACTGCTGATGAAGTCTAGTAAACACTGTGTGATACAGTGGACGAAATTACTATAAAAACACCATGATTTTTAATAAGAATTTAAATAATTTTGATGACATAATGAAAGGAATGATTGGAAATAATTAAGATGTAATAGAAGCTGGAAAAGTAATGTACAGATCTGGAGAAAATAGTTTATTTTTATCGTAAACAAGTTTAACACGTGGAAATATGGCGAAATTTGTATAAGAACAGTTTTTTAAATTTGCCTCAGAGAATTAAATTGAAAAATTACTAACTGATACTACCTTAATTATATCAAATATTCTGTTTTTCATACTATTAATTAGTTTCTGTAATGTTGTTTCTTGAATTTTATTCTATATGATACTTTTCTATTAGGAAACATTTCATGATACTTTCTAACGGCAGCTCTAGAATTTCCGTCACATAAGCCGTATACGAAATGAATATCTGTCTACTCTCGATTTGAAAATACTTTTGGCATTTTGAACATTTTAATTCATTCGCAAGACACAACGAGACTAAAATTACGTTCATAGTACAGTGTAAGACTTGCCGTCATAGAGACTCAACATTACAAAAACAGTAAACATATAATAATTTACATGTTTATGTTACTTAACATCGACACTAGATACACATCTCGTTTTATCTTGTATTAAACTGAGAGGAACGGCGTTATCATATCTTTCACATTTTATATTTTTGTTATAACTTCTTAACAAAGCATTTATGAATTTTTTATTATATTACATTTTAGTCTTAGTTTTACTTATAGAACACACTGCTGAAGTGTGTACGGAAAAATGTGGAGCACCCTGTATATATTTAGACACTTCATGTGTGCAGTATTCGAGCTTCCACTCATCACTGCCTCGAGTCACTTTCTATCGGTGAACACACTATGCTTTCTTATGCATTCAATATATATTTTTGCTCATTCTAAAGTTTTCGTTTTTACACTATCTTCTTAAAGGTCTTTTCCCGTACTTTCTTATGTGGAATTCCTGTTTATTATTATTTGTTTCGCCAGCTGATTGAATACCTGAAGTCCTCTTTTGAGGCTATTAGTTGTTGGGGAGAATCCCTGTTTATTCCGATTTACTCGTATCGGTATTCTTCATATTCCAAGCATTCGAAGATATGCTTAGTGCTGTTTCTCTTTGCGTGTTACAAGAGGAGCATTTTAGGTTGTCAACTGCTCCTCTGTCAAACAATGAGGCATTGATGGAACCATACTCCGTTATCAGGTACACGCACTCTCTGCCCGGAGAAAACCATTGGTTTTCTCTTTTGAAAGATACGTGCCCTATGAAAGAGAACATTGCCCTTCCGTGTGTGGAGCTTGTCCATCGGTGCCACTTTTCGGTTAGGTGTGCCTCTATTCTGATTGTTTCTTCTTTGATATTTATATCAGCTGGGTTACTTGAATAGT
The DNA here is from genome assembly GCF_013123115.1 of Colletes gigas. Lineage (NCBI taxonomy): Eukaryota > Metazoa > Arthropoda > Insecta > Hymenoptera > Colletidae > Colletes > Colletes gigas. The sequence goes on from NW_025106673.1 coordinate 1,325,751, forward strand.
TAGCTAACTTCACCCATAATAATAATAATAATAATATTTCTCCCCCACCTCCCGTGAGTAGGCGTCCTTACAGATCCGCCGTAGCACGCAGACATAGTCTATTGTGTCTCCTCCGTAGCTCGTCGTCCACCTTCCTCCAAAAGAGGAGCAGGTCTTTCACTGGCAGCGCTCTGATCTGTTCCGGGCTCCAGAAATCCAGATCCCAGCACTAACTCCACCCATAGATTCTTTAAATTCTTTCGTTCGGCTGCACAGGAACATTTTAAAGTTTTACTTCAGGTGGGCTGTTACATGGACGAAACGCTTATTTGGATTTCGTTCCAAATTGTAAGGCTTTTGAGATTTACTTGGTTAGATAAATTCGCTATTAGTTCCTCCAAGTGGTTTCAGGGCTGGGGTATTTAGCTGCATAGGAACCTGTTACGGTTTCAACCATGGGTGGATTTTTATAGAATTTTTATTTGAAGTTAACTTCCAGTTGCAAGCCTTTTGAGATCTGTCTGCTTAGGTAACTCTAGTGATACACTCCTAATATGCTTTCAAAATGGAAGTATGATGCTTCAATTTCAGACGAATCTTTAAAGAATGTTTCTTTAAACTTAATTACAAGTTGCAAGGTTTTTAGGTTCTATCTGGTTAGGTCTGTAGCGGTCATTGTATAGCCACTACGCCCTTGCCAGAGTATGAATGGGAATGGAATGTAAGGATAGTTTTAAGCTTTCTATTTTTCCATTTTTCCCAGGGTCTCGTGCGAGCCTGGTCGTCCTGTTAAACACTTGGCGACCAGAGCCGTGCGAGGCGTCTGTTTTCCCTCAAGGTTTCGCCTGGGCCTCGGACCACCCTGATCCGGGCCCGGCGAGCCTCTTGACTTTTATGACTCTCTTTCGCTAAACTTTTCCTACACTGAGTATTTTCCAGTTTCGTTTTTCCGTCTTTCTGTCCTGTCTCTTTTTCTCTACCTTTGCTATTAGGGTAAGAAATTGTATATATTCAGGGGACGTGAGAAGAAAACCCCCAGTCTATTTTAGACCTCAGTCTGGCTAAGACGTCGCGCGTTTGCGAAGCCAGTTATAGTGTCGATTTTACCTACGTGTGGCTACACCCCCGACACCCGCGAAATAAACTCTTTAATAATTGTTGGGGTAGATTGAGGTTTGTCACTTGAACCTCCAGCCCCCTCAGGTCAATTCAGTAATAGTGTCGTTAAATGCTTACATGTTGGGACACAAATCGAACGAGTAAAATAATATTATATTAATTTGGCTTGTTTTAATCAGAAAAAAAGTGAAACACCCTTTCCTTTTGAAAATGGTAATGAGGTCAACTAGAAGCATTTTTCCAATTGTTCTTGTCTACACAACTAGTAGCTAGTAAAATATGTGATTTGTTATTTTGCTTTACATCTGAACTTGACTTTTCTCCACACATTCAAACTATTGTTGCAGAAGTTAATAAAACTTCTTGGCTTTATCAAGCGGTTTTTATGAACTCTTACGAATACATATTGCATTCGATTACTTTACTACTTATGTACTTGTGAGGTCACGGTTTGAATATGCATCAGTTATATGGTCACCTAACCTAATCAAACATAAACAGATAATAGAAAGTATACAATATTTATTCCATTTAATTCCTTTTCTTTCTAATTCAATCAGAGGAGATATAAGATGCCAGTCTCTCTTAGAGTTACTAAATTTCTATGCACCTCAGAGATCTTTTCACGCGTATTTTTATGCCACAGATTTATACTTTTAAATATGTAAATTCTGGTCCAATAACTAAATTCACCAAGTCAATGCAGAAAAAACTTGTTAGCATTATTACAAACCATATTATTTGTAATTCTTATCGTTTTATTTTTCTGTACTGTGTTATATTTATACTCAAATGGGGTTACTTGTACAATAAATTATCATTATTATTCAAATAAACGTTATCTATTATATCGAATAGTTATTAACATTATAAAGTTGGGTCTAAAAAGACCTAGTGCAAGGCTTAAATGTTTTCACGTTTGATCTATACAGCTGCACAGGAATCTCCCGACGCTTTGACTTCAAGTGGATTGTCACGGAATTTTTATTTGAATTCAATTTCAAGTTGCGAAACTTTTGAGATCTATCGGATTAAGTAAATCCAGTGTTAGACTTCTCGAGTGCTTTCATGTACGGGGTATTCATCTTCATAGGAATTTCATAACGCTTCAACTTCAAGTGGACTTTTACGCAAAGATAGCCACAAGTTTTATCTGAATAAACGATTGAATAACGAATAACAATTATTTTTAATTATAGAATGAAATATTTCATAATTAATAGATAATATCTTAAATGTTATATATTGCTATACGACAGTTTTGTTGGTTATTGTTCGAATAAAATATTGCCAAACTTTGCTTTTATGGCATTTTTATTGGGATTTTACCCCAAATTGCGTGGCTTTTGATATCTGTCTGGTAAACCCAGCGCTAGACTCCTCGAGTGCTTCCAAGTTCGGTGTATTCAGCTGCACAGGAACCTTCTGAAGCTTTTAATTTCAGGTGGTCTTTTCCTGAATTTTTATTTCGATTTCATTCCAAATTGCGAAGCTTTTGAAGTCCACTTCGTTGAATAAATTCGGAATTGGATTCTTTCAGTAGTTTAAGTTCGAAGTACTCGGCTGCACAAAAACTCTACTAATTGTAAGTGCGTTGAATGTATTAATGCTCGAATAAGGATCAATCAATTTCGTAATTCTGTCAGTACGAGGTAATTTTTTTCCTCGATAACTTAAAAATTTAATTCAGAAACGATGATTTATTGGCCTACGATGATGGTCTTCTTTTTTAATAGTAAATCACATAAACATAAGCAATGATCGAAACAATTCATTATCAAAGAGAAGTACTGATTTATTATTTATTTATTTAATCCTTGCCTAGTAGGCTTAGGATGATTTCCAGTTTACATGTTTACTTTTTCTATATAGTAAGCTATAATTATCCATAAACCTTTCCATTATTTACGGTAACAGAGAGAAAAAATTCATTACATTAAAATAAAATTTATACACTGGATAAAGTAGTTTCTAGATGTACGTTAGTTTTCTACATTTTCTTGGTGTTCGTGCTTCAACGTGGTAAATCGCTAAGCATTAATACACTAAAAGCAACAAAAGTAGGAAAAACTATAATTGAAAAATATGATAAGAATAATCTGACATACCGAATTAACTATTTTATTTTTTCCTCGCCATTTCTGAGCACTGTATCGTTGACCAGTTAGATCGATGTGTAAACCTTTGCGGGTATCAGCTACCCTAACTCTAGTTTCGTTGTTTCCAAGCGATTTCGAATTCACTCTATTCGTATGCAAAAGGGCTTCGTTTGGAATCCAATTAGAAATCAGTATAGATCGAGTTCCGTAATTTAGTGTTTCTAAGTGAAACGTGACTTTGGCAATTCTTTTCGAAGGTTTCTTAACTCAGGTGTGGCGATTATCAATTATCAGTTCGGCGGCTCGTGCACAAGGTCAGCGTGCAAGCACGCAATAGCTGGATCAGGAAGGGCCATGTGTAAATTAGTCGCACGAATTAGAGTGGACTCGATGTATTTTTGGAGAAGGGGACCACCCCGTGTGGATGCTTATTTATAGTAATCGCTCGGTAGTACGCCGGTGCAATTTTAGAAGTTCATTTGGCTATCTTCGCTCTGGTCGTGTTATTATCGATGCTCGACCCTTCTTTTTCTGTCGATCAGTCGTGACACGAATTTCTTTGATTGTTCGCCAGCCAGGTTGTCCCATTCGAGTACGCTGTTTCGCGCGTTCCGCGACGAGCATCGATTTCCACGTTCCGATTTCAAACTTGCACGATTCGATTACTGTCGCCTGCGAAATTATACCGTCCCTTTCGGACCTTAAGGTGTGCAATTTTCGTTTAAAAATGTGGCTAAACGTTTCGCTTCGTGTCGTGACGTCTAAAAATATAGCAAGGCGACCTTCGAGATTGTGTCGGATATTGCAACTGTGTCGAACGAATTCCGCAGGAAGAACCGTTCGCGTAAAATACATGCAAGGGACAAGTTTCTGTCAAAAGATTCGTGTCAAATTGTTTAAATAATTACGTAAAAGTTGTGTCGCTTAGAAATTGTTGACGGATTTGAAATCAGCGTGTCGCAAGTCTAAACAAATGATATCGAACGTGTCAAGAAGTGAATAATTTCAATTTAAATAAAAAATTTCAAGTTTAACATATAATTGCATGGATTATGTATTTTTTTATATTTTATGACACGTTAGCTTTAATCTAAACAAAAAATCATCTCATTATCTCGTTTGTATCAAAAGTTCTACGATTTTGACACTAACTTGGTCAATTTTTCGATAGATGAGATAAATACACTTTCTTACTTTCTTATCTTTTATTTGCATGAATTCAATCCCTCTTTCTCTGCACTTGACGTATTTTTATCGTTTGAAATTACTCCTCTATCCAAAAAGTTGCTTTGCACTAATGGCGAAAACGTTATAGTAACAAAATAACAAAAATTAAAGTTTCTCAGACAACCACCCGATCGACTTTTATGTTCGCGCAGTCATCATTTTGATCGTCGAGAGCGAACGACTAGAAATTTTTCTTTTAACTTTCGTTTCAAGTTTGGGGGAAGCTACCTACAGTTCGATGAAAGACGAGAGACCGCGGAAGAATTTTTTTCCAGCACGCGTTCCTCGGCTATTACAAAGCACCTTAGAATTCTGCACGTGTGAGAACATTAGAAGTATCAACACGAGTTTATTAGTGTCTGCACATCGCCGAGCCGTCTCGAAATAGATACAGACCATTGGACTCTCTCGAGGGCGTAGTCATCACAAAACTGTTACATGCTCAGGAACTGTTACACTAACATTCGTCATACAGCGGTCCGACGTGCAAGAAGTTATCATCGAGTTCCTAACATCCACCCCAGTTTACCGAACCAATAGTTAAATCTTGCCTTTGTTGCGTCGGAGACGTCATCTCGCGTCGCAAGTTTGTTGCTCTTCCAAGAAAATATCAATCCCTCTGACGAATATTTTGCCCTGAACAATTTCAGGTCTAGTATTCGTACTGTGATTTAGAATTTGATAAATGCCTAAAAATTTATCTTCACTAGAAGCACCAAACACCTGTCCACGTCGACGAACATCGTTGCAACGTAAAAGCTTAGAAATTGCTTCAGACAGCGCCGCATAGCGTTTGCGAGGCTTACAAGCCACCCCTGTATTTGTAACTATGCAGAAAAGGGTTTATCGATTTAGATAACATTGTAATATGCTACTTCGGGTAACTTTTTCGTAGATATGTAGTTTAGCTTGATTTGTTATTTTTTTATTTACTATGTTGTATTGCTGAATGTCAAGATAAAAAAAGTGAGTTTTAATTGTTATAACCAACTATCAACGATTCTTCAACAGGTAGAACTTCTCGAATTATAGTATTTTTTGCTATTCAACACACGGTCAAATGAAATATAGAACACTAGAACAACTTTAACTAAAGTAATTTAAAAAAATCTTTGAGCACGTTTTGTCGAAATTTTGTTAAGGGTGTTTCGTGAGAAAATTGTTTTCTGGCAAACAGCCAACTGTTTGGCTATATTCTTTTCTACGCGGAACTTCTTCTTTCCGCATTATGGTGAAACGCCATTTTTCTATGTCAAAACTCTGCATGGTACGCGGTAGATGAAGCTCGTGTGGACAACGTGACAGCGACCTCGAGTCATGCCGCGAGGCATACGCCGTATCGTAGCTCCCTAAAACGAGCCTTCCGAGAATCGATCGGCAGTGTTTTATCTGCCACACGGACTATTGGTTTTTTTTCACAAGGAAGAAATCCTCGAGACGATACGTTTGTTGAAAGGGCACTCTCTGCGTCTCTCCGATACTCGTGTTCCTTTTCTTAGCAAGAAAGTTGCGCTGAATGGGCTCCGGGTACGTTCACCCACGTTGGTTGCGCATCCCTTCCGTTTCTCAGGGCCTGCTCTCTTTTTCTCTAGCTTGTCCGGCCCTCCCCCGTCTCGGTTCAACCAGAGTTCCGTTAGCCTCCTTGTCGGTTTGAAAGCTACAACCACGAGGACGTAACGAGACCGGACTACTCGACCGAAACAAAGCAAGTGTTCTCAACGTCCCCCGGGTAACGCCTCGCGGTCCTTTAAACTACATCTTGGATTTTGATCAACAAAGTCGTTCGCGTGCCGGCTTTTACAGATTTTTCTCCGCGCGGAATTAACGAAGAGGCGTGTACACGAGTCGCGAAAACGAACGCCTCGCTGGAATCGTCGAGCGACTCTCTTATTCTTCTTTCTTCTTTCGCGCTGACTGGAGGGTGGCTTCAATTAAGTTAGAGTACCACTGGAATTCTCGCTGGTTACTTGTTTCGTTTAGACATTCTTCAAGGTTCAACTTTTCCGCGACCAAGAGAGGAGAAAATAAGGCTACTGAGGACGCGTCTCTGCACCGGGCTGTTCCCTCTGCGAGTTTCCTCGCGGGTCGTTTGGTTTTACTCGCGAATGGTAATCGATCACGCGACGCTGGAACCGTAACCGCGTACTTGGCTCCCGGCAATCCCTTCGGCGTCACTTTAATTAACATTATTTCGTCATGCTGTTCCTTCCTTCCGCCCTTCGAGCGACCTGAAACTTAAACAACCAGAACCTAATGAAGCCGGAACAAAAGCAAGCGTCCTCGTCTTCTCGGCTGCGCTTACTTCGCTGACTGTAATTGAGATCATCATTAAGGGGTATTTCTACTTTGTCGTCCGGAAAAATAGATAATGTTTGGAACATTGCAAAAATAACAACTACTCGACACGAAAATCTCAATTTTTATCCACTGATTCTTTTAAACTCGAATAACACAAATTTCTACAAAACTTTTTAAAAAATTAGTTACGACTCGTTAAAAAAGTCAAGAACAAATTGCAGCTGTTCGAAAATCTGATACAAAACGTACGAATCTCATTCGATTAAATGTAGTTGTGACTTGTAGTAAAATTAAGAGAAAAAGAAGATATTGAAGAATTTTCGAAACACTTTACTCGACCAAAAACCTTTTCTTCTTCTTCTTCTTCTAGTTTTCTTTTATGCCGCATCGACATCTGGGTCATTGGCGACGATTAACGGTGCTGCTTCTCACATTTGTATCGTTAAATTTTGTGCCATAGATTTGAGTTGCTCACAAATTTCAAAGTGTCCCTTATACAGGGTGTTCGGCCATCCCAGGGAAAAATTTTAATGGGAGATTTTAGAGGCCAAAATAAAACGAAAATCAAGGATACTAATTTCTTGATTGAGGCTTCGTTAAAAAGTTATAGAAACATTTGCGGTGAAGAATTTTTTTCTCGAGAGTGTGTAGGATTTCGGGGGTATGTCTATTCACTAAAAATGATTGTAATTGATCTCTGCAACCGAAAATAATTTTTCCGTGAATGATTTGAAATTTTTTAATTTAATTTTGTAATAACTTTGTAACGAAGCCTCAATCAACAAATTGATATTCTTGATTTTCATCTTATTTTGGCCTCTAGAAACTCCCATTAAAATTTTTCCCAAGGTTGGCCGAACACCCTGTATAATACTTGAATGTTAGGGCCGTATCTGACTTGATGCCATAAACCTATCTTTGCTGGTCGAATTCTCTGCATTCGTACAGAATGTGGTTTGTTGTTAGTGGTGTGTCCTCACAGGAGCTGCAGTTTGGTGGGTCTCTTTTGTCAAGGATGTAGTCGTGTGTTATTTTTGTATGGCCACTTCTTAATCCGGACATTATAGTTTTTTCTTTATTGGTAATGAGACTGATGTTTACTTCCATGAAGAAGTCTTGTGTGATGTTGTGTATGTTGGTTGTTTTTGTTGTTTTCCATTTTGAATTCCATTTTTCATTTATCAAGTGCTTTATGTGGTTTATAAGGTCTTGGAATTGGAGTATGGGGTTCCTGTTCAAAGCCTGTTCCTTTGTCTGTTTTTGATGCATCGATATAGATTTTTGTATACATATGTATATTGAATTCAATTCTTGGAACTTACTTTGGTGTTCTAGTCTGCTGATTTCGAATTTTGATCTATCAACAAGGTTTGTATTTATTTGAGGGGTCTTTACCATCCAGGAAGCTATTTTTCCATGGTTTTGTTCTATGGTTAGGAAGGTTTTTGTGTCTAGCAACCACTTTTTTATTTTCACGTAAGGTGGGGTAGTTTCGACTTTCTTTCGAGTAGGATACTGTATCTATCATCAAATAGACAGTGATAAGTGGGATTGTCCGGTATGGAGGCAACTTTTATAGCATATTTTATGGTTAGGTATTTCCATCGTAGTTCTAGCGGCATTTCTTTCGTCTCGAAGAGGATACTGCTTATTAGGCATGTACGATGTGCGCCTATGCATATTCTTAAAGCTGTGTTACGAACCGGTTCTATTATTTTAAGACCATGATGTTTGGCTGAGTTATAAACTAGGGAACCATAGTCGATTTTGGATCGTATTAATGCTTTATATGTTTTCAAGAGTACTTCTTGATCAGCTCCCCAGTTCCTGTTGGTTAGTATTTTTCAAAAACTTTTTGTTTGATACAAGTACTAAGAACAGAACTTTGAACTAATATCGTAGAGTTCCGATTAATCAGAAACCTTGGTCGAGGTTCCAACAAGAAACTCTTTTCACTGTCCGCTTTTACAACTCGTTGCGCGTGTATTTTTGAAACATCGACCTCGTAAAGTCAGCTGGTCGCGCTTCTTGTTCCTTTCTTGCATGTGAGTCGACGACGTTCGCAGGAAACCATTCATCCGTTCAGCGGCGAACGAACCCTTGCCTTCTGCCAGAGTAGAAAACGCTGTTTCTGGTAATATCATTTAATACTTCCGGATTACGTGCACACACCTGTCCGACGATTTATGTATTTCCTATGTTCGCGATCGAAACTCCGGTGGTATCGATCAGGTGTCTAGGAAGTTATATTTCGAAGCAAACACTCGGGGCTAATTCTCGTTTTGATATCAATTAGCGATTCCAAAGCGTTCGATTCCGAATATACGTAAGCGGTTGTTCGAATTATTTTCGATGTCGGTCATCGAGAATAAAATGAAACCTATTGCTGAACGGCAGAACGATAGAACGAACTTTGATCTTTCGAGATCGGGGCTCGCAACACGCTCGAGCGTTCGGAAGATGAACAATTAAATCCTATCCCCGAAGCCTGGAAGTGCCATCAGCTAACGACGAACAGATTGAGTTACTAGAGGGACTTTAAAATTAATCAGTGCGCCGAGGTACGAGAGTTAACTGATAATGGTTAACTGATCAAAGGAACAAAGTGTCGGAAACGTCTCCGAGGCGAGACTCGTCTTCCCAGGTGATTCATCGACGACGTGAAACTTTAATACGTCGGTCGTCGACGAGCTGCGCGAAAAATAGAACGAAAATGGAAGATGCGAAAAGTACAACGATATGGTTCGCTCTTCCAGTGTTTCTTCCTCGCATGCTTGCATTTCAGTCGGATCTAACAAGCCAGCTGTGCGTGACCCGTCTGCGTGCGTAATTCCACCGAGACAAAGAGGAAAGGATGGAAAATGGAAACAGAGAAAGAAAGCTGCCAGCGGATCGATAGGACAGCTTGCTGTGACGTTGCCGAAGAAACCACACGTATTGCACATATTAGCCGCTATCTAGACACGAGGAGCGACCTGGAAGAACAGGGGATGTTCCTCGTTGACCGACCACTCGATTTTATTATCCTCCACGTTCTTTTAACCCTAATACTAACGGAAAGCTACTTTGTGTCGTACACCAAATTTAAATAACCTTAAACTTTCTATGCAGATTTATATGCTAATGATATTTTATGTATTATTACATTTTTAAATTGTATATTATAAAAGGTACCAGACTCTAGGTGCATAACCCAAAGTCACATGACGTTCTTGGAAAATTAAAATAAATAACTGTAAAGTTATATGCTAATGATATTTAAAACAGACAGTTTGATAGTTAGTCAAACTTGGTGCATGACCCAAAGTCATATCATTAAAAATATGTTTGATTTCTTTTTGGAAAATTAAAGTAAATACGTATAGATTACTGAAATTGCCTATTTTCTTTCCATATTAAAAAAAAATCAGGTTGTGTATAATTTCATGATTATATTGTACTCGGACGGACACTCGGTTTTCCAAGATTATTATACAAATTCTTTTAACCCTAACCCTACTGGGGAATGATTTCAGGTTAGATACCAAGTTTAAATACCTCCAAAGTGTATAACTAAATTGATATATTAATGACGTTTTATGTATCATTAAATTATAAAATACAAGGGGAGTAAGGGGTAGTTCATGTAATCGCCAACAAATTTCGTTTTTTATTATTGAGATCTTTCGTTCAACATTATTATTATTATTCATTTATTAACGGGAAAAATCCTTTAGTACAAAAAGAAGTAATATGTAAAGGCCAACAAAATAAAGATTATACAGAGAAAATATTATCGCTTAAAAAATTTTGAAAAATAGTTAATGTATAACACGCTGCAAGAATAGTTTTAGATTTGCTAAGGATTGTTCAATTATATCTATTTTTGTGTGTACGAAATTAATTTGTTATCCATACAATTTTGAGATCCATATGTTGTACGTTTGCTTACATAACAAAATAGAATGTAATTTGTTAGATATTTTGATGGTATACATATACAAAGGGAACCATTGAATAATTTCTGGATATGAAATATGGCCTTTGATTAGTTTACCTATGAACATAATGTCTGTAATTTTCCTTCTATTATGCAATATTTGAGGACTTGTACGTATTATTATGTGAGTCATAATTATGCGTGTCGAAAGGCATAGGGCAACCACTAGGCGAAGAAACTTGTGTTGCATTCTTATACACTGCGGATGTTTGTGCATGTATGGGAAATTTTAATTCTCAAAAAACTACAGAATGCACGTGATATACGAAACTATAAGAAATACTCGAAGTAAGATACGAATAATTGTATTTAGGAGTTGAGACAAACCTCTGCAAAGCTCCCATTTCATTAATTCTATTAATAAAAATATGAATTTGCATAAAGTTTTGCAGTCTACTAATAAGAAACTGCGTAACATAGTACTGTTAATTCGTTTTTATTGTACAAATTTTATAAACAATTATAAAGAAAGATATAAAATTAGGTACAAAGACGAGGTATATTATTAACTAAACTTTGACATTTAAATAAAATAATTTAATACTAACACGAGACATTGGCAATCGTATTTTTTCTTGAGTCTGTTAAACGATACATTGAAGGAACGATATTCCATATTCCAGGCTAGCTCTTGTCAGAGTATAATAGAATATTGTGTATGTTTACCCTATATTAGTACCAAGTTTCTTTTATAGAGCAACGACAACCTGATGAAACGAACCACTCTTTATTTGTTAATACAAAGAATTTTTCTGGGGTTGTGAAAGACCCTGACGCGTCGTTGGAGAGTTAAACGCTTGTGGATAGGTTTGTACTCTTTCCGACGAAGTGGGTAGGCTTTCGATTCGCAATCTGATCTCGCGTACGATGCCCATCGTCGCTGACGTTCCACGTCGATGACGTTCGGCATCGAGGGTCCAGGTGGCCAGTGGCATTCTTGGCACGCTTACACGGCCGATTACGCGCCAACAACGTGCCAGGGTGTATTCCATCTGAGCCGATTGTGCAACCAGGCCCGCGTTCGAATCGGGAATCCGAAGGCCTGCGCTTTCGTCCGCGGGACACACTTTCCTTTTGTCGAGCCCTTTTGGATCCGGTCCAAGGTACCTTGACTCGTAAACACGCTGGTTAATTAGCTGCGTCCGTGGAGCCGCGACAAAAGCTGCCTCGTCGTCGTCGTTGCAGTTAATCGTGTTCCCGTAGCTACGGGCTTCCGTGACCTTGACGCTGCCCACGCCTTGACGCGAGGATGCTTTTTACAACGGTTGCTCGTATCATATTTGCTACGGTAGGCGGAAAACGCGAAAGAATTCGGATTCGAGTTCGGCTTTTCCAACTGAACAGCTGCGCAATATCGAATCTCTAGTGTTTTGACATCGTCGATATGTTTACGTTCGAAATCGATACACCGTATGAGGAACGCCGTCGAACGATCATCGAGACACTATTTTAACGTTACCTTTCAGTTGCATCGAGTTACACTTGTTTAATTGTATTAAACATCTGTGCGTATAAGTAAGTCGCCGAGGGTAGGTATTGTTGCGATTTACTTTCTCCTTGAATGTTGGTTATTTTGATACGGAAGCTAAAGTATTCTCAGGTATCGAAATTGGTTACAAATTTGGATAAAGCTCCGTATATGTGTAAATATTCTTCTATCTTAAGGGGGGCTTCTACTATAAAACGCATCTTGTTTTTGTTTTCTTTGGTATCTTTTTATAAAGAAACTATGCAACTTCTTGCACTGTTTTTTTTATACATATTTGTTACTCTTTCAACAATATTTACAAATGTTTGCAACGTGAAATAGTCAAAATTAGTGGTAGCACAGAGTCTCGTATTCAATCGTGTATCAAAAACGTGTTCCAATGGTTTCCATGATTCCACCCGTTCTATTTGTCTAAAGCAAAAAAAAGGAAAAAGATTCTTAATCAGGATACATTTTTCTACAGCAGCTATTAGAAGAGCAGACAAAAATTAATAATTAAAAAAATGGCAGCATCTTGAAGTTGAAATGTCGATCCTTTTTCTGTGTTTAGTTTTAGCAGGCTACAAAAAAAAAACAATGATTCTGACTTCATTGTGGTACGGATTACAGTGACGCAACGAGTCCCACTGTTCAAACTTGATCGATCAATACGTATACCTTCGTTAATTTTAGGAGTTCGGTGGCATAATTTTGCACATATATTTCTAAGACTATATTCTTTAAGAAAATGCAAAGAAAATCGAACTTTTTGTCGGTTTACAGTAGAAAACCCCCTTAAAGAAGAGATGGTGTCGACTACTAAATCTGGAAGGACCACCCCGTTAAGGTACTAAACTATCCGATTGTATTCAATATTTATTTAAAACTCAACGATGTATACAAAAAAGTAGAATATTTTTTATTATTTCGATAAATTCGTCTAACGAGTATTCCCCAAGGATTTTCCATATGAATTGTATCGGGAAAACAAGCTGGCCATGTGAAATATTATAATATTAAAATTGAAAGAATGTACAGGGTGTTCTGCCATCCCTGGGAAAAATTTTAATGGGAGATTCTAAAGGCAAAACTAAGAAGAAAATTAAGAATACCAATTTGTTGATTGAGGCTTCGTTAAAGAGTTATTAACAAAATTATTGTTAAAAATTATTAATAAAATTTGTCCACCTACATGAATTTTTTTCTCGAAAGTGCGTAAGATTTCAGGGGTATGTCTATTCACCAAAAATTATTGTAATTGACTCCTACGACCGAAAGTAATTTTTTTAGGACGATTTGAAATTTTTATTTCATTATTCTAGAAGTTACGATTGTTTGAAAATTGGACCACTTTTGTGGGGGTTTTCTCACTTTACGGGTTTAAGGAACAACTTTTTCAATATTGTTAGAATTTCTACATATTCTACACTAAAATACGCGTTGTTTGCATTTTGAAACATTAAAATCCTCCAATCCGTTCAGAAGTTATGACGTTTTAAAGTTTCGGCGAACCATTTCTGGCCTCACATTAAATTTTCGGTAATGAAATTTTTTCTCGAAACTGCGAAGGATTTCGGGGGTATGTCTATTGCCCAAAAATGATTATAATTGACTCCCGCAGCCAAAAATAATTTTTTCAAAATGATTTGAAATTTTTCAATTTCACCGAATAATTTTCTGGTCGGTATGGAATTTTAAACATTAATAACTTTTTAACGAAGCCTCAATCAACAAATTGGTATTCTTGATTTTCGCCTTATTTTGACCCCCAGAAACTCTTATTAAAATTATTCCCAGAGGTGATCGAACACCCTGTATATGTATGTTAGGTCTACAAATTTATTCGGTGCTACTTTCTTTAAATTGGTCGTTTAATTACAAAAAATAAATTTTTTTACTGAAAATAATCCCCATCGTTTTCAACACCCTTAGTCCATCTATCAGGCAACTGACGAATCCCGTCTTGGAAAAACGATGGGGATTTCGAAGCGATAAATTCAACGATATTTTTATCGACGTCTTCAGCTGTTTTAAGCAGCTGCTAATCTGTCGGTGTCATATCTGGAGCGTATCGCGCGTGGAAAAACTTTCCTTTTATATGTCCAAAGCATATATGACGTCATTTGTTGATCTTATTGTATGTGGTATATTATATTACACTTTCTTCCGCTCGATTTCTTCATCCTGATAGCGATCGGAATTGACAGTTTCACCAGATTTAGACAGTTCGTAATAAATAACTTCCTTCGTATTCTACTAAACGCACAGTAACAATAGTTTTGCGCGTATGTTTTTTTTTGCAATTGATATACGAGGGCGGTCCGATAAGTACTTAGCCTACAAAAGAAAAACGAAAATTTTGGAAAAGTGGCGATTTATTTATCTACATAGTCTCCTTTCAGCTCGATACACTTGACCCAGCGATGCTCCAACTTCTTTAACCCGTCTGAAAAATACGTTTTCTGGAGGTCTGCAAAGTAGGCCTCCGTGGCGGCAATAACCTCCTCATTCGACTCAAATTTCTGCCCGGCGAGTGACTTTTTCAAGTTTGGAAACAAAAAGAAGTCGCACGGGGCCAAATCTGGAGAATACGATGGATGGGGCAGCAGTTCGTAGCCTAATTCGACCAATTTGGCCTTGGCGACGGCGGAGGTGTGAGCCGGTGCGTTGTCATGGTGGAAGAGCACTTTTTTCTTCGCCAAATGGGGCCGTTTTTCCTGCAATTCGGCGTCGAATCGGCCCAATAATCCGGCATAGTAGAGCCCTGTGATCATTTGCCCTTGTCCAGGTAGTCGATGTAGATCACACCTTTTGAATTCCAAGAAACGGTGGCCATCACCTTTCCGGCCGATAGGACAGTCTTCGCCTTCTTCGGAGCACATTCGCCGGGTGAAGTCTACTGTTTCGACTGTTCTTTGGTCTCTGGTGTGTACCAGTGGATCCATGTTTTATCGACGGTCACGAAACGACGCAGAAACTCCTTCGGATTGCGCCTAAACAGCTTCAAACACTGCTCTGAAGTGGTCTCACGGTTGCGCTTGTTGTCCGGAGTAAGCAAACGCGGCACCCATCGCGCCGACAGCTTTCTCATGCCCAATATTTCATGCAGGATATGACCCACGCGGTCTTTTGAGATGCCTACTGTCTCAGCTATCTCGCGCACCTTCAATCGGCGGTCTGCCAATACGAGATCGTGAATTTTTTTCACGTTATCCTCCGTGGTAGCCGTTTTCGGGGCACCTGGACGTGGCTCATCAAAAACTGACGTGCGACCACGTTGAAACTCGTTAAACCAATTTTTGACGGTCGCCATCGAAGGAGAAGAGTCACCGTACACAGCATCCAAGCGCTCTTTGATTTCGCTGCGCGATTTCCCTTCCAAAAACAAGAATCGAATCACCGACCGATATTGCTCTTTTTCCATTTTTCTAAAATACGCGGACACACCCGCTTCCACACGCGGTCAAAACAAAACTACGAGTCCGATTCGGCTGAAATTTTGACAGTAGCTGTCTACAAGAATGTACTATACGGTAGTAAATTTCTCTTGCGATCGTGGCGACCATCGGGTGGTGAGGCTAAGTACTTATCGGACTGCCCTCGTAGAAGGGTCATCCGAATAAACCCATGATTCTTTCCTTTGGGATTATCAAATACTCACTTTTCATCATCAGCGACGATTTTGTGCAAGAAATCTTTTCATGTAAACCTTGAAAGTAAAGATATAGTCGCCACATAGGGGCTCTGTTTGTTTTCTACACTGAGAACATGTGGAACCTGGTGGAAGTTTGACACACACCCGTAGCGTGCGCCTGTGGGTATGCGCAGAGGAACATGCGCGAGAGAGAACGCGCGCATGAGCGTTGTGTTGCTTTTGCCATCACGTTTTTGTCGTGTGGTCGTTGTGTGTTGTCGCGTGTACCATGCATCAATTCTGTATCATTAATCATTATTAAACATTTATATATATATGTTCCAACAATCCAACAAGGTTATGGGCCCAGGAACGGTTCCCTTGCGCGAATGGAAGTGGAGATAAAAGGACACGCATAAATAGAAAGAAAGGTGTATTTGAAAGTGAGGTTATGTGCGAATAACCACGTGTTCCAAAGATTATAAAGAAATAAGTTCAACAAATAAATAAAGAAAAAACATGGCTACTTCAATGCAAACTGATCGGATAGATAAATTAAATGGTAACAATTACCGGTCATGGAAGTTTAATGTGAAAATGGCTCTAGTACAACGTGATTTATGGCAATACGTGAACGGTGAAGTTGTTGAACCGATCGAGGACAATGAAGCAAAGGCAATCTTTAGACATAAAGAAGACAAAGCGTTGGCCACGATTGCACTAAGTATTGAGCCGGAACATCAAATACACATTATGGACTGCACAAAAGCATCTGAAGCTTGGGATGCACTAACAAAGGTATTCGAACCAAAGTCGAGGCCCAGAATACTACAGCTCAAGAAACAAATGGTTTCAATAAAGCTTGAGCATGATGAAACAATGATGTCGTATCTAGGAAGAATAAAGACATGCAGCGACAGTCTTAAAGAAGCAGGTCATGAAATCAGAGATGACGATTTATCATATGCAATGCTATGTGGATTACCAGATACGTATGAAGGAATTATCATGGCATTGGCGAACCTTGATGACGAAAAGTTTAAGTCGTCAGAAATAAAAGGGATATTGTTGAACGAGTACGACAGGAGAGCAGCAAAGGAGATCAGTAACCTCGAAGAAAGAAAAGAAGCACATCATCAAACCAGAGCAGTGTCTCATCAAACCAGAGAAGCGTATCATCAACCAAAGGAATATAGGAAGGATGAAAGGAAATGTTTCAAGTGCGGTAAACAGGGACACCTTGCACAGTATTGTAAAACAAGGACACAAAGTGCAATAACAAAGTGGAAACAGGGTACGTCTAATGATAAGCAGTATAAGCAGAAAGATATGTTTTTATCGGAACTAAACAATGTTCAATTAGATGATTCTTGGTTGATGGATAGTGGTGCGACTCATCACATATGTAAACATAGGGATTGGTTTGTGAATTATAAATCTATAGCGAATGAAACAATTTACTCAGCTGACAACAGGGTGCAAGATAATTTAAAAGCAATAGGAATCGGTGATATTAATATAGAGACTTACGTAAACAATAATACTTTTGATATAACTTTGAGCAATGTGTACCATGTTCCTAATGTAAGGAGAAACTTATTATCAGTTTCACAAATAGAGAATAAGCAGAAACGATTAATAATAGATAATCATAGATTAAGTATCCTAAATAAGAGAAATAAGACGATAGTGGGGGAAGCATTTTGTAAAAATGGGTTATATATCGTTAGAGCTAGTGTAACTAAAGGCAGATCAGATCGAATGGAAACACATATTGTCAAAAACGATAAGTTAAATGATAGTGAGAAATGGCATCAACGATTTCGCCATATAAGTACAAGAAATATTCAAGAGATATCAAGTAAGAGTTTAGTTAGAAGCTTGAAAAATTTAAATATAAAGGATATTCATTGTAATGGATGTAGCATAGGTAAATCTGTGAAAGCTCCATGTAAGAGCATGGGAGGTAGACAAACAAAAGCCGTATTGGATTTAATTCATTCAGACTTATGTGGACCGTTACCAGTAAAATCAATGGGGGGTTCAAAATATTTTCTTACTCTCACTGATGACTATTCGAGGAAAACAACAATATATTGTTTAAAAGGTAAAGACGAAGTATCCAGTTTCGTACAAAAATATATAGCTAGAATAGAAAGAGAACTGAATAGAAAAATAAAAAGAATAAGGACTGACAACGGATTAGAATTTTGTAACAAGGAATTAGCAACATTATTTGATAAATTAGGTATAAGACATGAGCGTACAAATGCATATACACCGCAAATGAACGGTGTAGCCGAAAGGGTTAACCGAACCCTAATGAACTTAGTGCGTGCGATGCTAAAGACAGCAAAATTACCTGAAAGGTTTTGGGCAGAGGCGTTGCTTGCTGCATGTTATACCAAAAATAGAGTCAAGCATTCGGCAATCGACGACAATGTTCCGGAAGGGATTTGGACTGGAAACAGACCAAGCGTGAAACATTTAAAAACGTATGGATGTTTGGCGTATGTGCATCTCTCGGGATACGATAAACATAAGCTCAATCCAAGAGCGAAAGAATGTATATTTGTAGGGTATTCGACACAAACAAAGGGATATAGGCTATTTGATCCTTCGAAAGACGACATTATACATAGTAAACACGTAGATTTTGTCGAAGAATTATGTGGATTTCAATACATTTATGGAGAAGAAACATGAAATACCATCTGACAACGAAAATAGAGCTAGTGATGTAACAGATGAGATAGAAATTAAGAAGGAAGAAGTGAAGCTGGATGAATCAACAGGTAATGTACCCATAGAAAATGTACCGTTATTAGAAAAGGATACAGTAGAAACGAATGTGAATAGCGATGTTAGCAGTTCGCAAGAAATGCGAGAAAGAGAAATTGTTAATACCAAACCACGACGCGGAAAGGTTATTAGAAATCCATGGGGTTGTAAAGGTAAACCTAAAGATATTGAAATAAACCTAACAGAGATAATCAAACCTACAACGTTTGAGTAAGCGATGTCATTACCTCAATCTGAACAATGGAAAACAGCAATGGATGATGAATTACAGAGCTTGGAAAGTAGAAATACGAGGGAGGTTGTAAATAGAGTCGAACATATGTCATGCATCGGCAGTAAATGGGTTTACAAAGTCAAGACGGATCCCACTGGGAAAGTTGTTAGGTACAAAGCGAGATTAGTAGCACAGGGGTATGGTCAAAAGAAAAATGTAGATTATTTTGAATCATATGCTCCAGTTGCCAACATGTCAACTATTAGACTGCTATTGGCGATGTCAGTGTGTGAAGATTGGCAGGCACATCATTTGGATGTTAAATGTGCATATTTGTATGGAGAACTAACTGAGGAAATATACATGGAGTTACCACCAGGATATAGCGAAGCAGATACAAAGGTAGCAAAATTGAAAAGACCGATTTACGGGTTGAAACAATCAGGTCGGAATTGGAATGATGCAATTGATATGTTCCTAGTTAAAAACGGATTCCAAAGATTAAAAGGCAATAACTGCGTCTACGTATATGATCGTGATCTCATTTTAACTATTTACGTCGATGATATAGTATTATTTAGCAAAAATGTAGATAAAATAAAACGAGTTAAAGTGTTATTAACATCACAATACGAAATAAGCGATTTGGGAATAGCGTCTTACTTACTAGGGATAAGCATTAAATATATTAATCAAACTATGAAACTGTCACAAGAATTATATATACAGAAATTATTAGATGAATACAATGTGATGGAATGTAAAACCACAAAAACACCAATCGAGGCAGGTATAAAGTTATCAAAGCAGGATAGCCCTTCAAATGAAATTGAAAGAAAAGAGATGAAAAATATGCCATATAGACGGCTGGTAGGATCACTAATGTACATAGCGTTGGCGACTCGACCAGATATAATGTATGCGACATCGAAGTTGGCACAATTTGTATCAGATCCCGGTAAAATGCACTGGATGCAAGCAAAAAGAGTATTAAGATATTTATCCACTACAAAAGAGAGATGTATGGTATATAGTCAAGGAGATAGTGAAATAGAAATATTTAGCGATGCGGACTGGGCAGCCGACATTGACGATAGGCATTCCTACAGCGGAATGATAACTTATTTAGGGGGAAATCCAATCTCTTGGAAGTCAAATAAACAGAGATCCATATCCACATCTACCATGGAGGCGGAATATATAGCGTTGGAATGTGCTGTGAAAGAAGCGATTTGGATAAATATGATGTACAAAGAGTTACAGCGACTGATTAGCATTAATGTACCGCGTGAACCATATATTATCAGATGTGATAATAGATCAGCTATCGACTTCACATTGAATAGAGTAGAGCGATCGAAGTCGAAACATATAGACATTGCGTATCACATTACTAAGGAAAAGTGTGAAGAGGGATTGATAAAGCTGAGGTATGTATCTTCTGGCGATAATGTGGCGGATATTTTCACCAAAGCGTTACCACACAGTGTAATGACTGTTCATGTAAAGAGATTGCGAATGTTTATGAAATAGATTGTATGCGAGGAATAGATGTGTGCCAAAAGTGGGGGATTGATGGAAGTTTGACACACACCCGTAGCGTGCGCCTGTGGGTATGCGCAGAGGAACATGCGCGAGAGAGAACGCGCGCATGAGCGTTGTGTTGCTTTTGCCATCACGTTTTTGTCGTGTCGTCGTTGTGTGTTGTCGCGTGTACCATGTATCAATTCTGTATCATTAATCATTATTAAACATTTATATATATATGTTCCAACAATCCAACAGAACCCAATGATCTCCCTAACTTATGTGGGCGATAGGAAATCAATCGTTGGTCTACTCCAAGTCCTTGAGTAATTTCCTATTGTGTCTGAACAGCATTTTCTTCCAAAAGAAGTTGCAATTTTTCATCTTCATATTTTTGTGGCATTCCAGGACGCCCATGATCCGAAAGATCGAAATCACTGCCGCGAAATCATTGAAGCCATTTCTTGTATACAGGGTGTTCACGCTATTACTAGCCAGCTATTTTTTCGAAAACTATTCTAATTCGAAAAAAATTTTAATTTCACTTGACCAATAGGTCAGTGTATATTAATTTTGCACATTCAATTCAATTTTTCAATTTTTTAAATGAAATGTTATGTATCTTTTCTTGTCATGTAAAAGCGTTTGTCAAGACGAATTCATTCCTGTACTATGTGATGACCTTCGAGGTCATAGAAGATTAGGAATGGAAGAAAAATTTTGAATATTTCATAACATTGTATTTATGAATGTTTTTTTTTAACATGACTTGACCTACAGATATAAATGACTTAAAAAACTAAAATACAACAATCATGTGTTTTTATGCACAAGGAAGTCATATTGAACACCTTTTGTAATCTTATTAATAAAGAGTTTTTATAAACACAATATTATGAAATATTTAAAACCTCTCTCTCATTCCTGATCTTCTATGACCTCGAAGATTATCACACAGTACACGACAAATGGCTTCTGATGACATGAAAAAATACATGGCATTCCATTTAAAAAATTGAAGGTGTCCTTCATTTCTTGCAAAATATTGTAAATGTGCAAAATTAATATACAATGTCCTATTGGTTCTTACAAATTCTGCAACTTTTTTCTCTTCGATACTCTTTTAATTAGAATTGTTTTCGAAAAAATCATTCGCTAGTAATAGCGTGAACACCCTGTATTTGATGTATTACAGCATCTTTTCTCAAAGCTGTGTAGATTATTCTCGCGGCACTTTTTTCAATTGAAATGCGAACATAGAAGTGTAGCACAAAGGATATATGCTTTATAAATTACCTTATCTATGTATATACATGGCGACCCATGATAAAATAAAGGATTATTGTAAGTACCTTAGTATTTTATTGTAGAGATTAAAAAAACTGCACCGAATAGTTCAGTCAAAATGATAGAATTCCATTTAAAAACAAAGAGTAATTGCATAAAATGATATCATTTTGTCTATCTCTAACTCTTTTAAAGCTACAGTTTTCCCCAGTTGCATGGGAAACTTTGTAATATCTGTAATATCTCTCATCTCATTTGTTAAATTCCCCATTCTTAAGTTTCATTTTATACAGTTTATATATATATATTACTTGGATTTTTCTAATTCGTTATTTTGTACCGTTTGTAACATACAACGTAGTAAATATTTATTGATTGGTGCGAGCGTTTTAATACTATTTCAACACAATGCTTGGGAAGTGCCTAGCGGTATTCATGAATATGTCATTGTATTAGTTCCATCTCTATCTCTGGTTGATGGAAAACACGAGAGAATTCTGATTGGAGTTCACTTTTTTGCTTTTTCTCTTTTCGACCCTATTTCGATCGCGAATAACATCCTGGTGCGACAAACGTATCCTTTCTTTTTCGTTTGGTATAACTTTCTAGAGTTTTTGTCCTTCATTTCTTTCGAATTTCGACAGTAGTTGAACCTGGGTGTCAAAGGATTGGCGCGAGAAACCGTTCGGTTGAAGTTCTAGTATAAATGGTTTCGTTGTTAATCGTTCCAAGTTATTGCGAGTTATAAAACTAATTTTATTCTGTGAAAAATTTATCGAAATGATGTGTGAGGTTTGTGTCCATTGTGATTCGGATTATCTACCATGCAGCTCCGAAATCTTTTGTTTTATTTAAGTTCTCACGTAAAGTGTTCCACTCGGAATAATCACAGTAAATCACTAAAACTTCAGGTGCTATGCTGTTGTAAGTAAGTACCACGTAGCGAGTTTCA
Source organism: Colletes gigas (assembly GCF_013123115.1). Lineage (NCBI taxonomy): Eukaryota > Metazoa > Arthropoda > Insecta > Hymenoptera > Colletidae > Colletes > Colletes gigas. The sequence continues at coordinate 1,348,336 of NW_025106673.1, forward strand.
CTTTGTTTTCTCATGGAATATACAATTATCCACTCCTATTGCGAGCTGAATTTTATACTGTAAGTGTAATATTCTATTGGATTGCCTGAGAAATTTCTGATTCTCCATCTTTCGGAAAAGGAACTCTATATTTCAATTTAATTGCTTCCTTCTTCTATAAAATATGTGCCATTTTGTTTTACAGTATTTTAGCATCTTTTAGACATTTTAAAAATTCCGTTTTACTTTCCCTCTCATAAAGAAGGAAAGAATTGTTTTTATAATCGGTAAATATTTCAGTTTCAATTATTTTCAGAAGTCGGAAAAGTGACAATTTGAATCATTTTCGCAACGCAAGTATTGTATCTTTGGGTAAATTGTCAAAGTGTTGCATTGTAACTCTTGTTATTATTTTTAGTATATCTTTTAAAAGGATTTCCATTTTGAAAGGTACAAAGAAAAAGGACCGAAACATATTTCGTTTTTTTTATTTGATGAATATAACAAAAATCTCGTGTTTACTATTTCGGAATATACAAGTTATGACTAAAAGGTCGTGCTGTTTTTTCAAAAATTGGCTTTAAATTTCACGGTTATTATTGTCAACATGAGTAAAAAAATACGTTTTTGTTAATGATTTCTTTGACACAAATTTTTAGGATAGATGTTATTTTTAGTCCTTGTTTAAAATCGTTAAAAATAGTTGGAATAAATTTATTTTCTCTTTTTATGCGTGTAAATCAGAGTCAAGCAAAATGTAATCTGATTACATTTGCCATGATAAAATCACATGTAATCGTACAATAATTAGATAGTCTTTACACGCTTTGAAGATTTATAATTATAATTACACCGCAATTGGACGGCAATTACTGATTGATTACATGGAGTCATAGCGTGGTAAGTGTAATCAGATTACATTTTTTCCAACTCCGGTGTAAATTTATGTCATAAAACCATATTTCTGCTTTTGTATGACTTCGTATCGTCTAACACGGAACGAATTAACCGTATTATAGGTCGATTGTACAACAAATCAGTTTTCTAAAGATATTTGAATGAATAATCAATCAATCAATTTTTCTTTTGCTTTTTTGTTTTTATTCAAGGGGGATTCTCTCGTAACAGCGATAAAATTAAAGTATCCTTTTTAATATTTTTTGTAAAGAATTAAAAATTCCATTGTACTAGACTTTTAGTAACATGAAGAGAGACCCTTAAACTATTACATATATGAAAATATGTTTTTAGCCCATTTCTGATGGATGCCTGATGGAGTGCAACTATAGTTACACTGTCGAATAGAATTAAAAGACTTGATTACTCTTTAATAAAAGATAATAAAAAATAGACTAAAAAAATTTTTTCGTCTAATTTAAAAGCCTCTCTCCATGTTCCTAAAAGTCTAGTACAATAGAACTTTTAATTCTTCTTTTTAATAAAATTAAAAAGAAAACTTTAATTTTAATGCTGTTACACGAGAATCTTCTCTTAACGACTTTACTCTTCAAATTTGTTGGACAAGTCAATCATTTATTTCCGTCGCATTGCAACGTCTCTTCCGCATCCAGCAACGTAATTTTTCGTCCTTAATAGAAGCAAGGCTCCATGTTTGCGACACGTTGCAGAATCACGCCCATCATCGAATCGTCGCAAATTCCAAGATCAACGAAGTGACGCAATCGCGCTTACCCCACTTAGTAGTTTTACACGGTTATTGCAACAATCTTCGGTTTACGGCTACACTGCCGTTAACGGCGGTCAGGATAAATATTTGGATCGAATCCAGATGCGTTTTATAGGAAGTCGGTCAGAGTTTTATTGTCGGTTCTTTTATTCGTTGCGCGCGTAGCTTCAAACAAGACGCGCGCGCTTTAACGAGTCTGGTCTAATAGACATCCACTAAACGTCGTTTCCGAATATTTATCGTGCCAGATATCCATGGTCTGTGGCCGTTTAATGCGACCAATAAGAGCGGATTTTCTGTTGTGCGTACGAACGTATCTGTTTGTCTGCATAATTTCTTCGTTTCACACGAAAGATCAATACTTCTTACTTGACGGCAGAGACGAGCAAAATTCTTATTTCTTATTGCGAACGATTCGGGGGTCCTTTCGATAAGAAAAGCGGAGGACAGCCGAAGTTATGGATGTTTTTAAAAGGGAAAGCTTTTTCCTCGTAAATTATTTATGTACACCCTCGTCCGTAAGTCACCGGATATTTAATTAATGCGGAGCAAAAACGAATTGACACTGCAAGGCGATGTAAATTATAAAATGAAGCTACCATTTATTCATTATGTTATAAAGGAAACTCATATTATATGTATATCTTGGACTTTTACATGTGTGGATACATGCCATGATTTTACCACATGACTTTTAGTATTTTGAATTATATAACCTAAGAAATTTTATTTAGACTTAATAACATCAAGATTTTTTCGTACGTACTATCTTGGAAGTAGTATTTATTAATGTATTTTTCTAAAATTATTATAGATTGGAAAAAATCTTTTTACCGAAAAAGACCCAGATATGGGTAGAAAGCACTATAATAAATGATAAATGTTCAATCGACTACAAATATATTTATGTTTTATTCATAATCGACGAAACTCCCGTCTCTCGCCCATATAGATTTACTTCAAGTTTTGCATATTCGTAGATCTGTGCCAGAGGTCAGCAAACCTTCGGGCAAAATTCCATATTAAACAAAAAAAGCTGGCAACATTGTTGCAGAAGCTTTCCGATATTATTTTTGAACATCTCCAATTTCCTCGTTTTTAACAAGCGAAACTGTTAACTGTACCTTTTATGGCAAGAAATTCTTCCTTTTCGTTTTTAAATTTAATAGCATTTATGTTCTGTATACAGTAGTCATCGAATAAACTACTACTAAAACACAATGGAGAAAGGGATTAAAATACTTTGAAAAAATAGAATATCTGTCAATATCACTTCACTTTTTCGTCAAATATTTTCAAAAACTGAATATCTTCAATAACTCATTTATCAAAGTTACTATATTAAGTCTCATAACATTGTGATAAAATACTTCCAAGGTACAAAGAAAATCAAATAATAATAAGTTAAAATAACGTTTCGACCATTATTTTGATGTCCCCTTTGAATGACACCTATTTCAATAAATAATCATACTATTCTCTTCGAGAACCTAGAGAATACTTAATACTCGAGTACCTAATATTTGCGATGTTTCTTAAGAAGAAAATATTACAAATTATGCGTTTGAAAAATCTAAAGATAAAATTATCTTCAAATTCTTGCTTTATCGAGTAATGTTACATGTTTTTATTCAACACCATCTTTATTCGAAAGTTCTGCGGTGAGATTTGGATGAACGAAATGACGTTTTAAAAGTTTTAAAGATGTGCAGTTATTTAAATTACGCCTGAACTGCAAATACCACATAAAAGTATACAAGCGTAGCATCCAACAGTTCTCATGCTATTATGACATTAACAATAAATTGTATGTAATTTCATGTATTCAGCAATATTTTCTTTAGTGTTTGTTGTCATAAATATATAATGTTCATTATGCATACATAAAGATACCCACCTTTCTATACTAAACAAATAGTAAACCTAGTATTATTTCGACAATGTTAGTAATCGATGTTGATTTTTATTTAAGGAATAAATAAGAAAGTAATTCAAAGTTCGAATTCGCCCTGAAATTGTAGGAATTTTGCCTAATGAAACAAAAACACTTATTGATGCTCTAATAATTTTAGTACCAATTGTAAAATTTCAAAGGAATGAATCGATTAGTTCTGGAAATTTTATCAACATCGGGCAAGGAAAGTCGTTTCAAGAAAAATGGCTTTAAAGTTTTAAATTGCATACTTTGACCTGTTTAGTATTCTTTTTCCACGTTTCTCCTTCAAGAGACTATAATTTTTTTTAAACTTCGAATATCATCGTAAAATTTTAAGTATGTATTTAAAAATCCCAAGGTTTTGAAAAAAGAATCAATACAAAATTCGATGTTTCATTCAAGTGAAATCCTGTCTGGATAAAAAAAAAAATAGATAATTGAGTTCCATAAGTGTAATTGAATGGTAAAATTACAAAATATATGTGAATCTTAATAAACGATTTTGTCTAAATATAAATTAATGTATTTCAAACTATAAGTTGAAGTTTTATGTAAAGAATAAGTATAATTTTGTAGACAAAGTAAGACATTACAGTAACATTATTTTAAATACTTTTAATTGTAATGTCTCTCTTACGATTCACTATACTGCAGAAGCGCTAAATTATTTGTAATATTATTCGATCGATGTCACTAATTGCCACGGAAAACACTCAAGACATTAATTGGCATATAACGTTTATTAATTTAAAAGATTATTTTACATTAACAAACAATCTTAAAGCCCGCGTATATGTATAAATCAGACCCAAAGAGGTTAAAGAGATAGAGACAAAGTTACACTTACAGGGAGGAAATCGGTTTGTTAAATCCGTGCAGCACGATATTTGTGCAAAGTATCGCAACACACATGTATACTAATCGAATTTGCGAATTGTTTGTCGCAGGCACCAAGTTCTTGTGCAGCGAAGTGATAGCACTGATAAGGAGCGAGGTGGACGACGTCTGCTTGCAAATCATAAACTTCGAGGATTTGAGCTCCCAACCACCCCCGCCGCCTGCAATTCCGCCCCCAAGTCAGACCAACAACAGGCTGGTCACACGCTGTAAGTTTCGATTTTGTTCTTTGTCTCCCTTGATGTTTCTCATCTTCCACCGTAACTGTTTCTTTTTCGACATATTATTTGTAACATAATTTTTGGAAAATTTCGCGTTCGATTTGTGTTCGTGTAACCGTTATACTCAGAAATTCCCTTCATTTCATTTCTATCATTAACTTCACGACTAAAGAAACGCGCGTACCAGATTTTTATTCGATTTTTAAATATTCACACATTTATCACCAACGTCATTTGATCGTTGTACGCCCGACGGTTCTTGATTCGCAATTTACAATATGAATGGGGAACTCGAGAATCGAAAGCAATTCGATTCCAGCAGCGTCGCGACGATAGGCTCGAACGTGACCACCGACGAAAGATGTCACTCCCTCGGTTCTGATTGTCCTATTTATTTCCACAGACATTCCGTGTGATTTGTTTGTGTGTGTGTGTGTTTTTATGCTTTGCTTTCGTTGTACAACGACGGGGACACTAGGTCACGTAGTTAAGTGTTAATACTGGGTGTGTCTGTAGGAGCGTACTTGAAGCGCACTGTGACCTTCCTTGCCACAGACTGATGTACGAAAAGTGCTCGTAAAAATTACCACCGAGTCCGCTTTTTGTCTGGCAGAACGACGGAACACACGAATTCTTTTCTCCGCGCAACTAATGAAATTTCGTCGAACAAATTTGAATCTTTTCGTCGCCGGTGCCCCGGAACGATTAAAAATCTAATTTTACTTAAAACCGGTTAACCCGCTCGACTGAAGCGTTAGACGAAGCTCGCGGATTGATCGGATGAACCGTTAAGCGAATACTAAGTGAATTGCTGGAATTAAGTTTCGCGAACGTAAAAGCGGAATATAGATGTTAATAAGAGCAATCTAATTCGAAGGGTCGTCCCTTGTTAACATTGTTTAAAGAAGATTTATGATGTTTGTTCTACGTTAGAGGGGTCCTTTCTACCCCTAAGCTGTTCTTATTTGTGCGATTAAAAAATGAGCAGCAGATATTGTGGGGAACGCGAGCACTCGGCTCGCCAATTTTTTCGCGGAAACTGTGCTTCGAGTGCAATCTCCCGAGCACCCTTCGCATAATAAAACGAGTTGAAACTACTTAAAATGGTTAACCTCGCAGCAGCCGGTGTTTAAGCATCCCGCGGATTAACTGAAACGTAATATTCAATAGGAAATGAAACAAATAGCTTGGGCAGCTGATTTCAATTACCGATCTATCAACTTTACGTATGCATACCAAAAACATGTTATTGTTTGCTCCGTCAAATAATTATGTAAATGTCATGTTTGGTTAATTGGTGATCTGGGCGCGTATAGGGCGAGAAATGTCCATTTATCGTAACGTGTATATTGGACTTCTCAATTACGTTTCTACCGTTCGTATTACGGGCTTCTTTATTTATCAAACACAAATATTTAAACTGAATAAATGAGATTTTTTAGCGTAAATAATAACGATAATAAAATGAAAGAAGAAAAAAATAATAAAGGGAAATGATAAAAAAAAGAAACTTACTTTTTTATTCCAAGAGTTAATGAAGATGTAATCCTAATGATGATTAAGTTTGTTAAACTTGACAAAATTCAAAAGTTCAATTGTACTTGAATTTTAAATGTTATGAATTCCTTTTTTGTGTTCATTATTTCTTGAATAAAGGGTGATAAGGTCGACCTTGTACTTATTCAAAAGCAAGTTTCTTTGTTTCCTTCCTCTTTCTCTGCTATCTTTCCCTCTTATTTTCTTCTTACGTCATCTTAAACAAATAATTTTCTGTTTGTCTTCTTATTGTCATCATAGTTTACACTACAAGATCACATTTATTAATTTCAGATATGAAGATTTGTTTTTTTGCCTAAACAAGTTAGTATAGGCGACCAAATCATTGTAATTCAAAAATCCAATGTACAGATTAAGATAAATTTACTTGTATATAAAGCTATCAATAACATTTAGAATTTTATATATAATTGCACATTTTTAAATACATCGGCTGACAATTATTATACTGTTTGAGTTCACTAAAACATTCAAACAGTACGTTCTTTGGACTGTCACCCTCTTTGTAAACAGCAATACGAGGAACATAAACCATGGTATTAGAAAATTAGCTCAGCAAACACATTGTGTTTCTCTAAACATTTGTACCAATCTCGAAATTCGTTAGTATAATCGTTATTAACAGCTTTGAAACAACGTTTCCCATATAAAAACATACGGCACTTTAGAAGTGAAACTGGAACAATTTGAAAATTCTAGAAACTTTTTTTCATTTCAGAAAATTCAGATTCAGAGAATATGGAAATTTTAGACATTTATCGTTTTTCTCTTCCACTTATTTAAAAATCATAATTTTGAAAAATTAGTTCCGCCTTAATGGGGTATTCCCATTGGGAGCCATCGTTTTTAGACAGATAGTACTTTAAATGGTTGCCACGATTGACGTCGTTGTATTTACTCGAAATAAAACATTCATAAAGGATATTAATCTATATGTAGATCAGTCACTGTTATTGAACCAAAATGAAATAAAGAAAAATTTTTCTTGACAAAATGGCGGCTGTATAAAGTAAAAAGTTATAGAATTGTTTACCCCTTTAGATGACAAATAAAAGACTATTACAAATATTAACATAATTTTGATTCACGCGATAAAGAAACATTTATTTAATATGTATGAAAAATTCCAAGATTCATCGATTCAATAGTAATAATAATGATAATTACATGAAAATTGAATCGTGTTGCCTTGAAGAATAACTAAACTCATGGGAAAAATTTTAGGGTACTTTATACTCATATAACAATTATTTATTTTAAAAATGGTTTCAAATCGACGCCCCAAATGGGAATACCTTCTTAACACTCGCCCGGCGGTCGATGTGTCTCTTTGAACCCAAATAACACTTACTTTCATTTATTCTTTACCCCTATTTTCTAAAATATTGATATTTCTGGTATTCATTATGCACTTTGTGACTGTTTATTTATTGGTATTTTAAGAGCAAGGATCTAATAAAATATGTATTCTTGTAATAAAACTCAAAAATACTGAAAGCAAAATTGGGATCATTATGTCTTCTAGCAAGTGGGTAAAACAAATATTCTACATTATTGTAGGTTAGAAGTCTAAATATACATGGGTATTGCAAAATATAAGATATGGGTCTGAAGAGACCCAGCGATCGCCGTTCGAGTGTTAAACGATGCTTCATCGTTGGTCGTCTGTGACAAACCGCAGAATTGTCAAAAATTGTAAACGTTGGGCCTGTGAGAGAAAAGGGTCCCGTACGAGCGTCGACCAATCCACAATCGAGCCACGGTGACCCTCGAGTTCCAAGAAGACGGAACGTACGCTTGACGCTTAACACGATATCCTGCCAAGACGTTTCGTGCCGCGCTCGCATATAGTTTCCTGCGGCTTTTAAGCTGGAGGATCATTATTTTCTGCTGCACCGATCGGTATAAGACAGCGTCGCCGACGTTCAGGGCCGGCTCGCTGGCAACCGGGCCATGTAACACACGACGTAGCTCTCATTGTGACGAAGATTATTACAATCGGAAATCGGGGTCAGATTTGTCCGCATAATGAGCCGTGGCAACGATATCCTGCGCCATTCTCGAATTACTCGTTTGCACGTCCTTCCGCGTGTCACGTTCCGGTCGAGCGTGTTCGATCGTCCCGAACTAAATGCGTCACAAGCCGAATATGTTTCGTTTTATTTTATTCAATTCTGATCGAAACGTGGGCGACGACGGACCCTTATGAGGATAGTTTTTTCTGTTTCCTGCCGAGAGCCTCTGTTCGACACCGGAAGACCCTAATTGATCCATTAGCTTCCCGCGATTTTCTTTTTCTACAAACTTTCCCGCCGTTCGACGTGTAGTTCGGAGCACAGTACGCGTGGATTAACCCTGCTGCAATCTTACGGACGTTTTTGTCCTACCGCTTCTTGTTTCTTTCATTAACTTTTACTATTATCAATAAATATATCTAAATTATTACAAATATACTGGTTTACGTTCCTTTAACGTTATATTAAACTTCCATTGTTCTTAATCAAATAGTGTATTAATAATAAAAACAGTTACGCTTAAGGTCTTTGGAACAATTTTATCCGAATGTGAAATAAACGCACAAACAGTTTTTGCATAGTACATACAGGGAATATCGAGTTTCTATACCATATTGTAATCCGGATATTATGTCTGAATGTAAAATGCAATCTATGACCTAATGGGTCCTGTTGTTTGATGTATCAAAATACAAGCATTCGACGCGTTGCCTATAAGACGTATTTGTAATAATTCGAATTCGCTAAGACAATTGTTGAAAGAAATAGTTACCTTTATTTACAGAAATTAGTTACGGTCTGTACATTCAGTTTTTTAAATCCAATTTTTATCCCTATTTTAGCCCTAAAAAGAGGGATAAATGTTATTTACGGGGAAAGGCACCATAATTGTACAAAATTTGTCTGTAAAAAATATAACCAAATATGTAAGAACTGTTATGAACGAATAATTTTAACATGATATATACATTTTTTTATTTAAATCAGAAGATACTACAAAAAAATATTATTACAAAATTGTAAAAACTAATTTTGCACATTTGGGACATTTTTGTCTCCAAAAATTTTGTCTTTACATGTAAGTATTTTTATTATTAATATACTGTTTGATCAAGAACAATAAAAGTTTAATATAATGGTAAAGGAACATAAAGAAGTACATTCGCAATAATTTAGTACAATTGAATCGAAGATCGCAGCAAGGATAAAGATATCAACATTATTGAAAATCCGCCCAGCATTATTGAAAATCCGCTTATTATTTATAACTTCCTAAAAACATCTTACCGTTGACCGGAAGTCCTATTTTGTACGATAAAATAAGTTATATAACAAAAATATTGAAATTTCTTTATTGGGGATTAAGAGGTCACTCACTGCTCCTTCCTTGTTGATATTTTTGAGTAATGAAATTTTTCAAAGTACCATGCAAATTAGAGTGTATAATTGCTCAACGTTCTGGCTCTTTTCTTGTGAACTATTTTCATAAAATCCATAAAAATAATTAATAAAGAAGAATGAAAAGACATATATTTATAAATGGCTATAATATAATTTCAAGTCTATAAATTTTATATATGCTTTTTCCTTAAGTTTTATCCAGACTGTTTTACTAATTGTTTTTATTAATTTTGTGATTATAGTAACATCGCGCCGAAACATTATACAATAAAGAAAATATTATCAATACAGGTTATTTTAAGAAATTTTCCTACCCGACAGTATTAATAAAGGAGTGATTACCTTCTTGAATCCTAATTAGGAAATTGATTAAAATCTAAAAAAAAACATTCTTAAGAAAACGATTGGTTCAGAAGCACCTATTTCCATTGTGTCATTTTCTGTTAATTCTTCTAACGTGTTGTTTATTAGCTTTTGAACATCATCAAAATTTATAGTGTCGTAAAATTTTATTACCCACGTTATTTGTCATATCCACAATTTCTTCAATGACTTTTCTGATTAGTTCTGCTACAAATCTTACAAAGTATTTCATATACATTTTCCAACAACCGTCTTTTCCAGCAAAAATTTTGACTATGAAAAATTGCAAGAGAAATAAAATTTACGTATAATTAGATTCATATTGTTAGAATTTGCGTTGTCGAATAGGCAATATTACGTTGTATGGGATCGCGGAAGTAAAACTGCCGTTTAGATTTAGGAAATATTTTATTGTACTATGCGCTGCGATGGTTCGCTCTAGACTGGTCCCATGCGGCCACACATTCACTCACATACATACATTCGCGCATTCAATTGTTTTTCACACTCATCCTTGTCGTTCGGCCCGGCGGCGAGGAAGTCTCTTTCTTACCTGTCGCCGGCCGCTACAGTTGCTTATAGGAAAGTGGAAAATTAAAAAAAACACGCCTAGAAAACAACAAAGTGACTACAAGTGGAACCTCGATAATTGCAGGAAATAGGAGCTGAAAACTCCTGTAATAATCAAAGTAGCAATTTTTTTCTTATATTTTTTAATGCTCCGAGGTCAACAGCAAAATAGCTATTTTAATAGACTTAAATAGGAAAATAGGATACAAACTTGATATCAATGCTTATTGACTGAATTTATAAAAAATACTTTGGTTTATAGTCGTTTAAATACGCCTCTCTTGTTTTGGAAAAGCTAATTTTCTTGCAGTATTTATTAGAAACTTACATATTGTCAACTTTTAAAAAAATACTTGTAATAAAAGTTATAGAAAATTAATGTATAAAGGGAGTGGTAGATAAGATAGATCGGGGCTGGTATAGAATTGTGTTACATTGCAATTTACAGATAACAGCAAACTCAAATGCTACTGTTTATAACTTTTTTGTTGACGCGTTAAATGTATGTTCAAGTAATCGTACGTTCACTTGTCGTGTTAACGAATTCCATTACGTTTTGCGATTTCAGCGATTAAATATAAATTCATTATAAACTCATTATTAAAGAAAGGTACATATGCAATTAATCTTTTAACTGCTGCACTTGAGTATTCTGGGGCATGAGTGCACTATTCTAGACGCTTCAGTTAAAAAAAGCAGTACATATATCGATTTTTTGACTTTGATGAACAATTCTGTACGATTGTTTGCTTCTTGATTTAATTGTCACGTATATTTATAAACATGAATAACAGAAAATAAATTGCGAAATTTCTTAGGCACGAAGGTTGGTACTACCACTGATTAATTCAGCAGTGAAAAGGTTAATCATTGTAGTTGTAAATAGTTCAGTCATTTCCCTATGACGTTGAGCATTCAAAGTTTTGTTTAAGACTCCTAACCTCGACATACATTAGAATACATGAAATGCCGATCGAAGTGGCTAGTTGTGGCACATTGCTTGGGACATGTTGTGACAATTTTAATACTTACCCCAAACGACAGTTTGTGTATGAATTTATGAAAGGACAACAGATGAAGGTAAAGCAAGTATAGAAGATTATGAAAATGTCGTTGAGAAAGTACAACTGCATATACTGCGATATTTTTTCTGTTTGTTATGCTTAATGTTAATGTCTAATACTTGTTTTACGTTTAAGGCTTCTTTATCTAATGTTTCGTACTTACATTGTTTATTGTTTTGTGTTCGATACTGTCTTTCACGATTTAATGTTTAATACTTTGTTTCATTCGTGTTAGGTATTTTCTTGACTATGTTTACGGTACTTTATTTCTCTTTTATACAAAAATCATACATGGTTTGATACAGAAAATATTTTTCAATGTGTTAGTTTGTTTTTAATTCGTTCAACTAGGAATTAATAATTATGCTTTTGTTAAAAATAAAAATGGAAGTAAAGTGCAATTATTATTAAAAGAGAGCAGATAATTCTGCAGGACAATGTTAGCATACTAAAATTTAGAAAAAGGAAAATAGTATTTCGTAATAAAAGTACAAATAGTCACTGTCTATCCTATTTAATGTTGATATGACGAAAATTGCTGCTGCTATGTTACTCTAATTGCTGATCATAATGGCGGAATGATAATTTTTTATTTGTAAAATTTGTATAAAATCTGCACTCACGTATGTACTTACAGATATATGTGCACACACATTGACACTTAAACGAGTAAACGCATTACGAATTAAATTTATAGCAGAAAAGAGGAATTAAGTGTTAAATTGTTTAGTTTTATTTTCTTATAATTCATATAATATACAATGTACTAAGTGAAATGAATAAGCAAAACTATATGTATAAAGTTAACAGTTATAATAATAGACTTAATATTATATCCGAGTAATTAGGCGATTTTATAATTTCTTATCAACTGTTCACTCTCTTACTGGTTCTAGTACTGCATCTGGGCTGTTCAAAATTGAAAAGAATCAGTAGTTTTATTATTGAATGAAATTACTAAAGGTGATTTAGACGATACTGCTAATGTAAAAATAAAAATTGAAGTTGAGCATTTTTTTCATCCTGATGAATATACCATTCTGCAAAAAATAGTATTAATTCGCGTAAGTGCAATATATTTCTTCCTTCGCTAATTGATTTAATGCAGCATATTTTGTGAGCTTAAATGTCAATTAAATGCGAAGAATCAAGTTCTTGAATATTCTTGATATTGAATTAAAAAATTTACAGATAGCGACTGGCTAGAAAAAGAATATGGTAGTCTAACAATAAGTCTGTACTATTATGATACCATCACGGCACTGGAACTATTGCAAAACTATTTTTGTTCGCGCAATGGGAAATTTACATGTGTAACGGTAGTATGGCCTTGTATTCAATTTAATTCGAAACATGATATTCGTAGGTGTAAAGATGTATGTAATAGTGGGCACAATATACATACAGAGCGAATAGACGTTATGAAATTAATTATATTTTGAAGATTGATATTAATTTTAGACTACTATTAAGAAATAGATTTTTCACCTTCGTCATTTCTTTTAAATACCCTCGTTTAAACTGAAAAATATAAGAAAAGACTATAATTAGATAGGATCTAAAAATTACATAAAAATGGAAGTTTCCCTCTGGTCTATTAAATTCGCGATTGATGAAGGGACGAGGGAAGGCTAAAATATTAAAATTGCCAAGAAATTGAAATAAAAGTAATCCGTTTGAGCATTTACTTCTTCGTTGATACTTCCCTTAACCAGGAAGTAACTTTTCAATATCCAATATTGTTCTGAGAAATTCAGGGTCGCCAAATATTGTAGTTCCTCGAATAGCTCGGAACGCAATTTTTATCATCGATGTTTACACTGACTGGGGATTCTTCCAACGATTGCGTGGCGGGGCCGTGTGTCTATAATTTGAAATACACGCGTGTAAATACACGCTGCGCACACGTAAAGAGGAAGAGACACGCGTGGTCACGTTTTATATCTGGAGTGTTCGCGAAACTATTTTTAGAATGACGCCGCAGAACAGTCGCTGGACGTGTGTGGCGCGCCTAACAGTTGACCCTGACCCGGTAATAAATGTTCTATCCCCGTATAGGATGCTATAGACACCCCACCTGCGGGTTGATAATCCACCCTCAGCCCCTGCGGACGAATCAGCTGATGGTTACAACACTGGAAACGAAATTGATTATTAAAATGGACACGGAGCTGTTGGCCGAACGTTCGAGTCACACGCGCATCTTATTCCTATACACTCTTCGCCATTTTCGCGTGAATTTTATTCCGATTCAACCCCCTACAGACACACTGCAATTTAGTGTATCGCACGTTAGGCCAGAGATTGGCAAACTTTTAGCAACACGTCAGCTTTAGAAGGGGTTCGTCAAAAAGAAACCGGACCCCCTTTACAGAATCTTTATTAACCAATTATTTGAAGTTTCACTTCCGTTACCTTCAAAGTAATCCCCTTTTGCATCGATCCCAACGTTTTTGTCATGATTAAAATGCCTTCTGATAATCATTTTCTCCAAGCGTGTAAAGCACCTTTTGCGATTCGCTTTGTGTTCGTTCCAGAGTATAGAAACGCCGGCCCTTGAGTTTTAATTTCGTTTCAGGGAGTAAAAAGAAGTTACAAGGGGGCAAATCAGGCGAATAAGATGGGACAACTGTCATGTTGTTCTTCGCTGTAAGAAATGCTCTTGTTGTGTGCGCAAACGCTGTCGCGATGCAGGAGCCAGTTGTCACTAATCGTCGAAGCACGTTAGAATAAAAATTTGCATTTACCGTTTGCCGAGGAGGAACAAATTCTTGTTGGTCCCTGAAATAAAATTAAAACTCGAAGGATAACGTTTCGATACTCTGGAACAAATACAAAGCGCTTGAAGAAAACGTTGGTATCGGTGTAACGATGCAGAAGGGGGTTACTTTGAAGGTGACGGAAGCCAAAAAGATTTAAATTCCTCGAGTTTTGTATAGGATGTTTCGATCATTGTACAACCAAGAAGGGGTGATTCTATGTACAAAATAAGTTAACAACGTGGAATAGTATTTTTTCTGCGAGGTTTTAGTTTTGAGAATATCGACTTTGAAAGTTCATCGAGGACGTCTGCAGTGGAATACATCGGCGCAAGTAGAAATAGCGAGTAATGGACGGACGTGACGAGGCATCAAATTTTCAAATTCAATTATCTCGAAAACGAACAAATTTCGCTCTACTTTTTTTACCTATTTTTTCACTTTTCGATTATACTGATTACTGAGACTGCATCTATAACAGAAACATTATATAGGGTGAAGCGTTTAAAACAGGCTACTTGAATAGCTCGCCTACTTTTGGTGATAGAAAACATGCATTAGACTAATCTTCTTCGGATCGTATGAACATATGTCTATTATGATTAGCAAACATTTTTCCAAAGATCATTCTTTTAAGATTTCAAAGTTAAAAGTCATTGAAAGTCCACTACAAAAATAATTTTACATCAAGAAATCGAACACTTTAATGAGTTATTTATCTATATACAGGGTGTTCGCCCCCTCTCCTTGGTAAAAATTTTAATGAGAAATTTTAGAGGTCAAAATAAGACGAAAATCAAATATATCAATTCGTGGATTGAGGCTTCGTTAAAAAGTTATTAAAAAATTTCAAATCATTCACAGAAAAGTTATTTTTGGTTGCAGAGGTCAATTGCAATCATTTTTGGTGAATACACATACCCTCAAAATTCTACATACTTTCGAGAACAAAATTCTTTACAGAAAATATAATTTCTGGCCAGAAATGTCACTCGAAAACAAGCGTATCTTTAAAATGTCGTAACTTCTGAACGGATTGAAGGATTGTAATGTTTCAAAATGCAAATAACGCGTATTTTAGTCGAAAATATGTAGAAATTCTGACAATATTGAAAAAGTTGTTCCTTGACCCCGTAAAGTGAGAAAAACCCCATGAAAATAGTCCAATTTTCAAACAGTCATAACTCCTACAATAGTGAATATATTTCTATGAAACTTTTTTTTGAAGTAGAGCTCATGAGTAGCTCATGGGCACCCACAAAAAAGTATTAGACAACTTTTCTATAGGGCGTCAAACAAAATTACTAAAAATGAAAAACGAATTTTGAAGAAAAATCGACAGAGGGTAGGTGCCTAAATATTTCGACGAAAAAAAAATTTCAAAGCGATCTGGAAAAATTATTTTCGGTTGTGGAGCTCAATTGCAATCATGAAATCCTACTCACTTTCGAGAAAAAAATTCAGGAAGGCGGACAAATTCGACAAAATTAAAAAATTTCAAATCGTTCTGGGAAAATTATTTTCGTTTTAGGGGGTCAGATATAATCATTTTTGGTGAATTGACATACCCCCGAAATCCTACGTACTTTCGAGAGAAAAGTTCTTTACCGAAAATGTACTGTGTGACCGGAAATGTTTCTATAATTTTTTAACGAAGCCTCAATCAACAAATTAGAATCCTTGAGGTTCCCAGGGGTGGCCGAACACCATGTATACACTACTGATACAACTGTTGAAAATGGCGATCTTCAATAACGATGCATCATCTAAAGCGATTTTGTATAGGTTATACTGTTCTTCATATACACTCTTCTGTGTCTTCTCTGATCGTTGGTATCTCACTGTATACTTTTTTCAGTTTTTCTCAAATACAAAAGCTCGAAGATGTCAAATTCTGCGAACATAGAGACCATTCGTGATTTCCTTACCAACTAGTTCAGTGGTCTTTAAACTTCATCTTAAGCTCTGTAATGGTCAGTGAACAGGATATTCTTCTTGCTGGTACGATATTAATTGTTGTATGTATAATGGAGTATGTTCTAACACTTGTAGCGAAATTTCCGTTAAAATCTATTTTCTGTGAATTTTCTGTTGACAAGTAGTGCATGTTACGAAGACTAACTTGTCCATGATTTTTATGAACGTGGCTTCGTTCGTAAATAAAATTTTGGGCAAGAACACATTATCATTTTGCAATTTCTGTAGGTCCTATAGTAAAATTCTAAACAATTTTAAGACTCATTTTAATGTAATTCTTGAAAAGCTGAAATGTGGATAGAACGGAGTATTTGCAAGACACTTCGTCGATTGGTGCCACTCTTACGTTAAAACGGTCTTGAACTGACATGTGGATTTTATGCTACAGCTGCTAAAATGTTCTTTTTTTATCTACGCTTTTGCATTCTTAAAAATCTTCTATTATGTTTGAAAATAAAAATGTGGAGGATTTTAAACGCACTACTTATTTTGTAATTTGGCAAGATTCGCCATAAATGAAAATCGTATTAACTTTCTTCTGTTCAGTACGAAGCATTTTGGTTGATAACATATCGCAGATTAATAATAATATTCATAGATACATATAGATAAATATGCAGTATACAACCTGTCAATAAAGTGATCGTTCAGTTTCTTGAAGTAAATTGTTTTCCATTACCACACTTTATTAGAAGTTAAAAAACATATTACTTCATTTGAACAAATGAAATTGGCTTGGTAATTCCAAAAATAACTTTGACAAAATGTTTTGCAAATAATATTAGGTATATCTCCGAACCAAACAATATTGATATGATGTATTTTTTTAGGTAACCTGTTTAGATGTCCCAGTTCGTTTTTAATCGAACCAAACTAAAATATTACTCACAATTAACAAAAATTTTGAATTTTGTTGTATCGTTTGTTCATTTTATAAAATCAAGTTCAAAATTATCCAATCTAATTTATGCACAAAAACGTCTCTTCACACGTAAGGGTGAATCACTTAAATATACTACCTTATCTATTACTGTAAAATCAACTATTATATAAAACGTTTTCGTATAAAAGTTACATTGTATTAAGGCCTAAATGTATGAATGCCTTTTTTGTTATCTTATTCTTTTAGTTATCAAGGTCATCCTCAATTTTTCAAATGAAATATTCAACTTATTAATCCTTCATAATTGAGTTGAATTTAAAAATGTTCACATACAAAGACTGTCGATGAATGTTACAGTGACAAATCATTGGACATAGATTATCTAATTCTACAACAGTATGTCTGTGCAGAGTTAATATAAGTTTTGATTTTTTCATGAAAATTTTGCTCCTCTCGTTTCATTGGTTCATCGTTCTATTTACGAGTAAGATTCATTTCAGCCTCCTTTTTCTCTCTCGGCGTCACAACGACCGGCTACGACGATATCGAGAGAAACCATCCTCGACCTCTCGGCGTGTCCTGTTAGAAGGAGAATTCGGAGACACGATCCAATCAATTTTCAGGCTTCGATTGCTAAGGAAATGCTATTTCGATGGACACCGTGCAGGACGAAGCCCTGGTTCTTTCGATATTTAATAACGATCGATGATGGCGCGCACTAAAGAGAATTACTATCATCATTTTCAAGCACCGATATCGCGCATCTTGTGTCTTTTTATTAATCTTTGTTTTCAACGATTTTCATCATTATAAGTTCGTTTTATGCGCAATTTGCATCCCCTCCAATGCAGTCCTATTATAGGGTGATTCTTGAAACTGGAGCAAGCTATAGCTTTTTTCTAAGCGATAATACCACAAATTGATGCCGGACGAAGTTGAATTACTCGGTATAGACTAGTTTCTAACAATATCATTTTTGTTTTCGCTACTTGCACTTACCATACATCTTTGCTCACTTAAGTCGATTCTTTTCAATAGTCTGCATATCAAAATATTAAGGTATGATCGTTAAAAAGTTCTCGTGATACTTTACGCAATATTTCATGTTTTATGTTAGGAAACTTCTTTACTCCAATCGATATTCAAAGGAGGTCGCTATAAATATTTAAACATTTTATTAGTCATTTCCTTACATTATATTTACAAATGTAGTAGTTGTATACTTGTAATTAGTTTTAATTCTATTCTTTATAACATTGATTTAAATATAAAGCTGCCCAACATGTCTTATCTTTTAAAACAAGCTAGCATGATAACCCATCCTTTCTACGATTAGTGATTTAAAAATAATACAGTATATTTCGCAGATTTCTGGTTAAATCGATGAAGTAAAGATTAAACTCAATTATATACATGACAGTGTAACGAGAAATGTGAAAGAAATGAAAAAATGATAATCCGATTGAATACTTATTGGAATAAAGTAACGTTCAGAAGTGAAATATGAAATATCTGCCAAAGTATTACGTTTCCAATGGCCATGCTTTAATACTTTTATATGTAGAACGGCGAGAAGAATCGATTTATGCCAACAAAAAAGAAATGGTTCCATTTAAAGAATAAGTGCAAATGCACATCGCGAAACAACAGATTGTGCCATGAAAAGATGGTCTCCATTACGGGATTCAAGTTTTTCCTGTATCATTTATATCCATGTTTGGAAATGGGCAACAGCTTGTCCCAGTTTCTCGAATCATCCTGTATACTATCTATAGTTGCGTATCTCTATTACTGAAATCAATACTTATTGTATTCACGGAATTAGATTATATTTCCTACTTTAAATCGGGCAAAATTTCATGAAATTTCGGTCACAGAATTCCACTACATTCGTCATCGTCGATTTCTCTTTTTCAACTCTTGCCAGTACGTACCTCGTTGCCAGGCCCCAAAATCAACGACATTGTATTCTCGCGCTCCAAGTTCAACAACTCGGGTTTGGCGCAAAATCAAAGAACTTTACCACGATCGTACGGAATCGTCGAATTCACGTGCCAACGATTCAATCGTCCGTACGATAATAAATAAAAAATGTCACGGTGACTTCCGTATAAGATGTCAACAGAAATCGGCGTTTCTTAAATCGTATCTCTACGCTTTTTATCTTGGACATTTTTTATTCATATTCCGCATACCCAAAGCGACAATTTCCCGAACAAAATCGTCGTCCGTGTCCTCGTGCTCCCAAGTGTTCAGACGCAACGCGATTCATGTTCCAATTTTCCTGCACACCGGCGAAAGTTTGTTTAATTCAACCGGTGACTAACTTCGTTTACGTGTAACTCATTCCAAGTCCCCTGCTCGTCGAGAAAAATATATTGCGTAAAGTCACACGTATAGAATGCCACGGTGGCACACGAAAAGTTACTCGCGGAACGTTACACGATGTAAAATGCAACGAACTCGAGAATGTGGTCAAACAGAAAAATTAAAAAAGTCTGACGAGAATCGAAAATTATTCTTCGATGTCGCGAAAGTAGATGTTTGCTTTCTAGCGTGAAATTCAAATTGATTCCACGAAGATGACTGCTTTCTGCGAGAAACGGGCAACCTGTGATCGAAGATACGGTAAATTTCCGCAATATATTTTCTCTGGTGTATAGTTAGCAGTTTTTACTAACAATCACTAATAAGATTCAATGACGTTGACTCGAGCAGTCGACTGGGCAAGGGCGTCATTTCGTGCTGGCCTCTCCAGGACCGGTGTCGTTGGTCCACCGAGGGTCAGGAATCGACCGAGAAACACGACCAACTTACCTCATCGACTTGCTGACGGGACCATCCTCGACGAGGACGCTTCTGAGAACTGGTGAGTCTTGAAACTTTCCTTAAACATGCTCTGAAACTTCGCTTATCGAATCACGGTTGAAGCCACGGTACTTGATAAATAGTCCGTAATGCCATTTGCACTCGTGTTACTTTTTTTTTCGGAAAAAGTGCATGATTTCTGACGCCTTGGCTCGTAATTAAACGGAAGCCAGTGATGTCAACGGTGGTACTATTCAATATAACGATCGACAACGAGGCGTTTCGTTTATCGAATTGTAATCGAAGTTATGAAGGTTGATAGTCATCTATTGGAAAGTTTCTAGATACGTATCACCTTATTTTATTTACGAGCTTTGCGAGGGTAGAGTATATCAGGTTCACGACGAAGTTTTGGTTTGCAACTAACTAAATATAGCTGACTTTAAGTTTAAGGGGAAAGAACTTTAGCTCGTAGAAACAATTCTCGAGTATCTGCGACAAAAACAAGTTGCGTTAGTCCAAAGTTTTGAATATCTGATATAATTCGAAGTACACAAGAAAAACACGAGTTGTGCGAGTGAGGATATAGGCGTGATCAAATTAATGTGATCGTGAAGAAAGGACAATGTTAAGTCATAGAGGGGTTTACTGACCCAAGAGCGTACAGCATATGCTATACACCGTTGGAAAGGTCTCGCCAATGCGAATCGACTGATACCATTTTTAACTTCGATATCAGATGGGATAATGTCGAAAAATGGCCTCAAAGTTCGAGATTTTGCGGTTTTGAACAAAAGAAACCGGTAGTAAAAGCCCATCCGACCCGAGGGACCTCGGGTAGGCACCTGAGGAAAAACCGAGGGGTGTAAGCGATACTCTAGCAGATTGGGACGGCAAATGTGCCCCACCACCTTCATTTCAGTGCCGTGTTGGGCCTGCGTTTGCCGCATGGGCCCCGTTCCAAATGCCCAGGGCGAAATCGCCAATGGATCAGTTGTTTTTCATGAACATAATATATTCATGATAGACGATTTGCAGGTATGAGTTGGGAATGTGCAGGTTAGTATTCAGTATTCACATCATTATGTTTCGTTCAATCAATAAAATGTCACTCCATTCACTATTGTAAGTGACGCATTAGTCTGAATACTAACCTGCACATTCCCAAGTCATACCTGCGAATCGTCTATCATGAATATATTATGTTCATGAAAAACAACTGATCCATTGGCGATTTCGCCCTGGGCATTTGGAACGGGGCCCATGCGGCAAACGCAGGCCCAACACGGCACTGAAATGAAGGTGGTGGGGCACATTTGCCGTCCCAATCTGCTAGAGTATCGCTTACACCCCTCGGTTTTTCCTCAGGTGCCTACCCGAGGTCCCTCGGGTCGGATGGGCTTTTACTACCGGTTTCTTTTGTTCAAAACCGCAAAATCTCGAACTTTGAGGCCATTTTTCGACATTATCCCATCTGATATCGAAGTTAAAAATGGTATCAGTCGATTCGCATTGGCGAGACCTTTCCAACGGTGTATAGCATATGCTGTACGCTCTTGGGTCAGTAAACCCCTCTATGACTTAACATTGTCCTTTATATTTATAAAATAGGTTAGTATTTCGTAAATATACATTATAAAAGTAGAATCAATATTTTGGGTATATTGATTACAGTGTTAATTAAACATTCTAGGCATATTTCTTATCAGTTTAGAAAGCATAGTCGGTACCATTTTTTATTAAATTAATATTATATAATTAGAAATTTCATACATAGTATTTTCTTTTATATCTATTGTAGACATAGTTACCGTGTAAGCGAAAGTTTTTTATTTTTAAATCCTACATTTATTTCATAATAAAACCCTTATTCATAAATACTAGCTTCAAAAAAGGACTGCGACGAAATTAGTTATTTAGACAAAGTTTAAAAAATCTGTTCTTTTATGCAATTTTCGACATTGAATTGAAATTGTGTAACAATAAATTTGAAAAATGAATTTTCTCCGTTATTTCGAAAACAAATAATTGGACCATAAAAGCCATACCGTTATTTGCCCGATATTCCCCAGAGAATATGTGGACAAAATATCAGTCGGAAAGCTTCATGTTTACTCGCAAATCATGCGTGATAATGGTCTACAATAGCGAGCATTAAGTAATTCCAATACTAACTCGTTTAATTATGAAGATGCCTATTTATTTAATTTTTTTTTTAATTTTACGTGGACCTTCCCTATTCTAATCGTGCAATTCGTCGTGTATAGCTTAGCAGGGTCAGTTAAAAAATGAGTACATAATCACTGTATATAAGGTGTCTCGTAGCATGTGGGATCATCACTTCAGAGATAGACTCTACACAAGAAAATAATAACAAAAGTTTGTATCAACATGTGTCCTATTTGGCTCTGTTTTTAAGTTGTAGCAAGTTTCTTCTTGAAAACGTTCTACCTATTTATCTTCTGCAAAATGTCCACCTAACATCTAACCACAAGTCTGGAGACGTCATACCATTGGCTGTTCTACCTTCTCTGCTTGTCAAGGTATTATTTATAATAATAAGTCCAGACTCAAGATTTATATCTGTCATTTGTTGATTAGACAAACTTCCCATTTTCACACACGACGTAATTCAATAATCTGACACTTAGTATTCTAATTAATGTTCACAGGAAGTATTTACAAGATAAAAATACAAGGTAATTGAATGAAATTAGTTCAACCATCCTTATTTTTCAAAAGAATTATTCCAACACAGAACTGGCTATAACTTGAAAACAAGGTCAAATAGAACACACATTTATACGAACTTTGTTATTGTTTTCTTATGTACATATGTATATTGTTAAAACTCGCATTTGGTTGTTCCACTTTCGATGTGCTTAGCTTTTTGAGCGTTCAAAAAATTAGATTGCAATTTTAAAAGATAAGTTAACCTTCGTTTGACCTTGATGCCTTTATCCAAGGTTAAACGTTTTACTTTAACAAATTATATCCTCCTCGATGCCATACGATCCAGTTGAAACAGGATTTCGATGACTCGTATAGTTCCGGAGAAATTCCATTGCATTGGTTGAAACGGGACACCCTGTACGTGTTTGGCGCAAGAAAAGAGTGAACACCCACCTATCTTGCGCATCGTGCAATATAGAAATGCAGTTTTCTTCGTTGACATTTATATCGTGTATCTGAAGAAGTGGAACGATATCTTCGCATCGAATATCTAAACGAATTTTGTATTATTGAATTCTAAGCTGAATAGTTTGCATTTCTTTTAGTTTATGATGTTAGTGAGATTTACTTTAAACCGAATAATGTGAAATAATTGAGTTTTTTCAATTATATTTTAGAACCATTTTTTTCTCGCAAGTTACGTGTACTTAATAATGAACATTTATTTTTTCTTAATAATTTTAAAATGAAGCTTCATTTAGCTGAAATGTCCTGGACATCCTCTAAGGGATAATAAGGTTATAGACATTGGGATCAAATTACTGCTTCTCAAAGGACAATGTTAAGTCATAGAGGGGTTTACTGACCCAAGAGCGTACAGCATATGCTATACACCGTTGGAAAGGTCTCGCCAAGGCGAATCGACTGATACCATTTTTAACTTCGATATCAGATGGGATAATGTCGAAAAATGGCCTCAAAGTTCGAGATTTTGCGGTTTTGAACAAAAGAAACCGGTAGTAAAAGCCCATCCGACCCGAGGGACCTCGGGTAAGCACCTGAGGAAAAACCGAGGGGTGTAAGCGATACTCTAGCAGATTGGGTCGGCAAATGTGCCCCACCACCTTCATTTCAGTGCCGTGTTGGGCCTGCGTTTGCCGCATGGGCCCCGTTCCAAATGCCCAGGGCGAAATCGCCAATGGATCAGTTGTTTTTCATGAACATAATATATTCATGATACACGATTCGCAGGTATGAGTTGGGAATGTGCAGGTTTAGTATTCAGTATTTACATCATTATGTTTCGTTCAATCAATAAAATGTCACTCCATTCACTATTGTAAGTGACGCATTAGTCTGAATACTAACCTGCACATTCCCAACTTATACCTGCGAATTGTCTACCATGAATATATTATGTTCATGAAAAACAACTGATCCATTGGCGATTTCGCCCTGGGCATTTGGAACGGGGCCCATGCGGCAAACGCAGGCCCAACACGGCACTGAAATGAATGTGGTGGAGCACATTTGCCGTCCCAATCTGCTAGAGTATCGCTTACACCCCTCGGTTTTTCCTCAGGTGCCTACCCGAGGTCCCTCGGGTCGGATGGGCTTTTACTACCGGTTTCTTTTGTTCAAAACCGCAAAATCTCGAACATTGAGGCCATTTTTCGACATTATCCCATCTGATATCGAAGTTAAAAATGGTATCAGTCGATTCGCATTGGCGAGACCTTTCCAACGGTGTATAGCATATGCTGTACGCTTTTGGGTCAGTAAACCCCTCTATGACTTAACATTGTCCTTTGACAAAGAGAATTGTTTTCTTTTTACGTAAAAGTATAATTTTTTAAAATTTTGTCTCAATAAGCATCTGAATTTGGTAGCTGATTTTTGTCGCAGTGTCCGACCTTCAATAACCGCTCATTTTCTGTAGGATTCATGTCAGAACTGTTTCTAGGCCATGGCAGTATATTATGAAGCATCGAATGTTTCTATTTGTTCCGTTATATATATATAGACTCGCTTCAAATGTGGATCGTGAACGTGAAAACGATCGTATCGAAATCATTGTCTGTAAAAACATATTGGACAATATGAACATCGAGGCGAAAGGAGGTGCGATACAATTAGCAAAATATTAACCCTCGAACATAGAATGGTTCTGAACGTTACCAGCGATCATAATAATTTGTCCCCGTTTGCATTCTTCGAGATAAGCTGCAACACAATCTGAGAGTTCGGGTCGACCCACTTCTTTTCCATATAAAAGCAAAAACATGTTGAACTAAAATCTTAACATCGGCGCGAAGCATACTCGATGCAAAATTCTGAAATGAACGCCGGCGCGGCGTGGATATCGATCGTCGACGAACGAAGGAAACTCGCGTTGATTTTCAATGTAATTCGTCTTACTTCGCGTACGAGTTTCCTCGATTTGGAAGTTGGTCGCGTCCTCCCGCCGGTGGGCGTTTTCGTCATACTGCGGTGTTGCACAGGAGCCAATTAAGAAACTGACGAAGCTGACCTAACTAAGTGCACTCGGCTCGTTAATGATACACTGCATTGTTCTGTGCGCGTTCGCAGCATCTCGACAACGATGGCATGGACCTCCGCGAACTCCAAATGACCATTTCGATACCCTCGTTAACCCCTTCCCGTAGTTTCCTTCGGTGTAATCGATTTCCGGATAAGGTGGCCAACAACTCGCGGCAGGGTTCCCAATCGTTTTATACGACGTTTCGTCGAATTGAAATTCATCGCGAATCTTTTTCGCGGCAATAATTTTCAATACGTCGCGCCGCTGCGGATTGATCGTAACTTTTCTCGGCTGTTCGATGGCGCCACATGTTTTTTTTATATACAGAGCGTATCTAACAACTGAAACAGGCTATAACTCTGCTTCTAGCCAGAAAAAGAACGATACACTACAATTTTACAGTTGCAAAGCGCAATTACGCGTTTAAAAGAGAATTAAATTTACCTCTTTTTACATAAATCAATTCTTTGAGACAATTTGAGTAAAAAAAGTAACAAGAGAAGTCACCGATAAATCAGTACATTCAGAAATTTTAAAAATTTTATTAATAAAAAAATATCAGTAACAACAAACTGCCTTAACGTAGATTTTATTAAGAAGAAACTCACCTTTTAAACATAAATGAATTCTTAGAGACAATTTGAGTATAAAAAGTATCAGATGAAGTCACCGGAAACTCAGTACTTTCAAGATTTATAAGAATTAATAATAAAAAAATATCACTAACAAGAAATTATCATCGAAATCATGGGCTTTAGAATTTTAATATTTGGTGGCATCTCTGCCTGCCTTAATCGCTGCACGTCATAATCTTGACGTAGATTTTATTAAATTTTCATTTAATTTTATCCAGTAGGCTGTTCCAAATATTAAGTAGTCCTTTGAAACGTATTTCAGAAATTATTAATAATTCATTAACCTAATTGATTATTCATTTAGGAACAGTTTGGAAATGCTTCTCGCGTTTCATTATTGAAATTGGAATTTAAATGTTGGTTGAAACTAATTAAGACTTTGTAGTGAATCTTTCAAGCATAAAATTGTATTTAACCTAACAACGTTTTGACCCTATTTGTGGTTTGTTTTGAAACAATAATATTCGTAATATCGCGTATAAAAATTATGAAATGTATAATGCAAAATACAAAAACTGTCTTAAACATGTCACTTGTACAAGTATAACGAAAAATTTCTCTTATACTTATGGTGACAAATAAAGTATTTAAAACTGTAACACGGCTAACTAAATGATAACAAAATATACGATCTTTCTGTTAATTTACAGTGCAATCTGTATACTCCTGAGTACAATGACATAACAATTTTAAGCTTTTTATACAATATGTATTATAAGTTTATCGGAAGGACAATGCATTTTGTTACTATTCAGACTGCAGATTAAAATATTTCATATATTTTAGTTGTTACCAAAATTTTAAGAAACAACTTTCTCTTATACTTCTGAGGGGGCTGGAGGTTCCAGTGACAAACCTCAATCTACCCCAACAATTATTAAAGAGTTTATTTCCGCGGGTGTCGGGGGTGTAGCCACACGTAGGTCAAAGTTAATAACACTGGCTTCGCAAACGCGCGACGTCTTAGCCAGACTCGGGTCTAAAATAGACTGGGGGTCTTTCTTCTCACGTCCCCTGAATATATACAATTTCTTACCCTAATAGCAAAGGTAGAGAAAAAGAGACAGGACAGAAAGACGGAAAAACGAAACTGGAAAATCCTCAGTGTAGGAAAAGTTTAGCGAAAGAGAGTCATAAAAGTCAAGAGGCTCGCCGGGCCCGGATCAGGGTGGTCCGAGGCCCAGGCGAAACCTTGAGGGAAAACAGACGCCTCGCACGGCTCTGGTCGCCAAGTGTTTAACAGGACGACCAGGCTCGCACGAGACCCTGGGAAAAATGGAAAAATAGAAAGCTTAAAACTATCCTTACATTCCATTCCCATTCATACTCTGGCAAGGGCGTAGTGGCTATACAATGGCCGCTACACTTCTATGAAAGACATGTTTAAACAGACAAACTTTTATAAGTAAAATATTTTTGTATTTTGCGCCGTATTTCTAACACTTTTTGTATACTACTATTTATAGATGATTTTGTAGTAGTTTGAAAAGGACACACAAGGAGGATAGGAACATTACGTTACGTTTAATATACTTTTGTGTTTGAAAGACTTACTAGAATATCACATAAAGGTATCACTTAAAAAAAAAATTGAGGCCGAGTTTCAAACATGCACTGAAAAGGAAAAAATAATTCATAAAGCAACAGGAAAAATAAAATAGATTTTGCAAAATTTTCATTTCCTTTTCGATTTATTTTTCTATTCTTTATTTCTACTGTTGTGTTCTACCTTATATTGTTTATTTTTAGTATATAAAATTGAAGAAAATAATTGACAAAGTATTCTAATGCTTATCGTCTGAGAATATGATTGTTTTTAATTGTATTCTAATACCCCTAAAATCAAATACGAAATACATGAAGATATTCGTTGATAATTTGTGTTTCAGCAGAAACAAGATAATTTTATTTTACATATGCAAACGTTAGATTGTAATCTAATAATACGTTAATTTATTTTCAAAAATAGTTTTAACGTCTGCAAACGGAAAGGTACGGTGAACGAAACAACAAGGATGAAATTTTGAATGGAGCTTACCCGGGAAAAGGGACTCCTGGCACCGTGAACCGTCTCGCTGAAAAAATTCTGAATTAAATTGAAAGTTGATACGCGAGTGTGCAATTGGGCTGCAGCGGAATAGAAATATTTCGTCGTACGGATTTCTGTTTGCCAACGTAGGAAAAACACGACACTCAAGCTGGAACGATCGAAACCGAACGTGAGACCAAATATTGGCAGTCGCTCGGGTAAACAGTAGCTCCGTTTGGTACCATCGAATTGATTAAGGGTTTCGTAAACAACCCTCGTCGATAAGCAATCGTGCGATATCTCCCGCATGAATGGGTCACGCATCGATGAACGAATTCCTTTCGTGTTGATCGCTATCACCGGAGACATGATTTGTACGTTCTTCGTGTCGCAAGGCGATTAATCCGAATGCCGAATGTCTCTCGAATAGTGTATCTCAACCTTTGCCGGATCATAAATCATAAAAAGTTATCGTTAAGACAGAAAAAATCTGTAGCTTCCGTGGGTCTCGGAAATATCTGATCGTTAAGTTATCAGAACTCTTCAACGCTTTCTTTCGACGAAGATACACCTCTAGTTTATATTTATTCATTTTTCAAGGGGTACATTTTTGGGTAGGAAGATCCACGTGTCACTTTAGGAATTCCTTATAAGGTCTAACAATTTTGCGAAAATTCCTCTTTAAATATTTCAGTTTAAAATTTTTAGTCTACATCATTTTTTCCTGGTTTTCGTCCATAGATCAAACTAGAAAAAATTGACGAGGACAGAATTTTATTCGAATAATGGATGAATAGAAACTCTAACTATTTATTTTCAACGTTTATTCGAGTTACTCATATAAGCTGTTATATGTTCAACGAAAAACATACTTTGATTGTCCAATCCAATTTTTAATTTTTATGAAACGAATAAGGTGCCAAACTTGATTATATGCTTATCTTTTATTTGTTATTCAAAATTTTTCATCGACATGTGTAAATAGATCAATAAGAAATTGTGTACTTTTTGGTTTCATCAAGTAAATGCATTAGAATTCATTTTCGACCATGAAATTGTATGGATCTCCTTGGGCGTAGTATGGGGAACAAAAATGCGAAACGATGAACAGAATAATTAAAGAAGAAACGTTGCAATCGTCAGAAATAAAGATATTACTTTCTGCAGACAATTAAAGAAAAAAATTTCGTTTTATACGAGATACATTTAATTAAACCGATGTAAGACATTCAAGTATTGTTGATGTTTTTATAATTGCAGTACGGCCTTCTTGAATAAAATTCCTAAGTTACAATGTTCTTTGAAAAGTCTAAATGTGACAAGATGAAACACGCATTATGAGGCTGTTCCAGTTAAAAACGTTTATATCTGTTTCTGAAAAGAGCGAAGAAAAAACTGAATATAAACGAGAAGCTTGTATTCGATAAATTAAACTAATTAATTAATTTCGCTATAATTTAGGTATTTAATAGTGATTTAATAATAAATTGTAGATATTGCGACCGTAAATACATTTGTTAAAATTTTCAGAGAAAATTCTGATAAAAATCTAATTGAAACGAGAATTGTAAGAATATAAATAAACGAAAGAAAATTTTATTTAGATAGCGAAAGGGGCACAGATTTTCTAGAAGCCAAGGCCACGTTTCGTGTAGAAGTCGTAAACGTATTATTTGATGCAATAATCACCGAACTTAATAAAAGAGGTCAAGTGTATGAGAAATTAAACGAAGGTTTTGTTTTCTCATGGACCTTGGAAATAATCGTATTACAGATATCGACACCAGTAGCCTTAATTTAACTATTCTCTATTATAACGGCGATAAAAATTCAGGACTTATTAATAAACGTATGGAATTTAAAAAATATCTGAAAATAACAGATAGTATTTTCACAAAATACGTTGAGAATCGTGTATAAATCCTGTTTATGGATTCTTCAACATCTTAGAAATTGCTTCAAAGCGTACACTACGGTGAGTGAAATACTAAATTCTTAGTTTCAGAAATTAGAGAACCATTGAGAGTCGCATGTCAGAAAGTGTAATTTATCGATTTGTTAAAAATATGTGGTAAATTTTGTGAACGTAAGGGCGAAATATCGCGAACATCCCCCACACTACGCGAGACTCAATTCGGAACTCTTCGATGCCAATGTGTTGAAGATATTTCTTAACATTGCCTATAACACATTGCAGAATTGAAATTGTTTATTAAAAATTGGTAGAGCAATTTACTTTGACTCCACGCATTATTTTACGATCGATACAAGAATGAAAAATATTTGTTTTTAAGTTGTAGCAAGTTTCTTCTTGAAAACGTTCTACCTATTTATCTTCACAATAGGTATGCAAAATGTCCACCTAACATCTAAACACAAGTCTGGAGACGTCCTACCATTGGCTGTTTTACCCTCTCTGTTTATGAAGGTAATATTTCTAATAATAAGTCCAGACTCAAGATTTATATCTGCCATCTGTTGACTAGACAAACTTCCCATTTTCACACACGACGTAATTCAATAATCTGACACTTAGTATTCTAATTAATGTTCACAGGAAGTATTTACAAGATAAAAATACAAGGTAATTGAATGAAATTAGTTCAACCATCCTTATTTTTCAAAAGAATTATTCCAACACAGAACTGGCTATAACTTGAAAACAAGGTCAAATAGAACACACATTTATACGAACTTTGTTATTGTTTTCTTATGTACATATGTATATTGTTAAAACTCGCATTTGGTTGTTTGACTTTCGATGAGCTTAGTTTTTTAAGCGTTAAAAATATTGGATTAGAGTTTTAAAAGTTAAAGTTGACCTTTGTTTGACCTTGATGCCTCCATCCAAGGTTAAATGTTGTGCTTTATCAAATTAAAAAATTGGTAGCGCAATTTATTTTGACTCCGCGTATTATTTTACGATCGATATAAGAATGAAAAATATTTGTACAAGTTGCTCCGATAGACTGCTACCCCGTCAAGTATCGATGAAAGAGTTCGCCGAGAAGAAATTATTTTGACTAGTTTAAAAATGAATCGTGACTCGTAACTAATGGATGCCGTCGAGTCAAATTAAAAGAGAAATTACGAAGGAACAAGCCCCTTTTTCTCGTTTTTTCGCTGCACCGAGACTCGACTCGATTTCGCTGTATTTCCTGTTCCGCGTTCTTTATCGTAGCTTGTTTCTTCGCTTTCGTAGTCGACGATCGATTGGGTATCCCTAGCTAGAAGCGATTCCGGCCTTGGCAATTGTATCGCAACAATTGCTATCGTCGACGCCAGCAATCTCACGACCGATCTCTCGACAGCGTTATCTTTCGGATCGCTTTTATCACCAGACGCTTCTTAAACTTTCCACGTACCTTTTCCCGTTCCGTTGATCATTGCAAGTTTCACGCTAAGGGAAGCAACTTCTATTTTCAGCCGTAGTCCGGGCAATAAATCCGTTAGCGTGAATTGTAGTGGATCTTCTCGAGACGATATTTCATTCCGTTCCACGGACTGCGGAAAGAGACTCGCTAATACTCCCGAGAACTTTCCAACGAATTAAGGATCGTTAC
Source organism: Colletes gigas (assembly GCF_013123115.1). Taxonomy (NCBI): domain Eukaryota; kingdom Metazoa; phylum Arthropoda; class Insecta; order Hymenoptera; family Colletidae; genus Colletes; species Colletes gigas. The sequence goes on from NW_025106673.1 coordinate 1,379,895, forward strand.
AGTAGAACGTCGACTGCGAGTTGTATCGTTGCATGGAACCGCTATTTAAGCCAGTTTCATAATTCGAATCTCACATGCATTCTTCGATTCAATGAATCAGCCACTTCAACGTACTTACAAGTTAATTAAGGTCACGTCTTATCAAAAGACAATGCGGGACACTTAACATTTTTTTCACCTTGAACCTGTCTATACGATCTAGTAGGGAATAACCTCTAGACTTGTTTCTCCTTACTTCTTGTTGCGAGTATCAAAGATAAATGAGAATATTCCACGTGAAAGGTTGTTTATTCTTACGATTAGCGAATTGATTTCTATTTATAATTTTCATTCAATTTGAACGTTTTGTCTCAAGTACTAGTTCAACGTAAGATAACGATGTAAGAAAATTAAAAATATAAACCTACACTATCTACTCGAAGAATAAGTGTACAAACTTGTTAATGTAAATAATGATACAAGAAGAAGAGGAAGTTCGAGCAAAATTAAATTTATACGTTACAAACTATTATTACAAAACCGAGTTTTTCTCAAGGTGTGAAAAACACTTTTTCGTGTCTGTGTTTTCTTAAAATAGATTATGTAGGCGGACGTAAACGGAACATTAAAATGTAACGAATTGCCAGCAAATAAGATCTATATAGAAAGGTTTGTAGTAAGTATTAATAAAGTATAATGTGTAATTCATACTCGACATTGCACGATACTAAAGCAATTTCTCAGTGTTGTATCGATCGACGCGACGATCGAAACTGTTAGATATTACAATACTACCATCGATACACACAACAGCAGAAAAGAAAAAACGACTAGGAAGCTCATTTCTTACTTCGCGATGTAACACAAGTTCAAGGAAACAAAACTGTTTGGTATCCTCTACTATCTTCCGATGTGACTTAATAATCAGTCAAGTGTGTTGAAGTCCATGATAAATTGAATCGAAGAATGCACGTGAAATTACAATTCCTTGAAACGTTCTTCGAATTTTAACAAATCTCTAGGCGAGAAAAATACATGTTTCTTTATGATTTTTTTTTGCGGGCTATTAAAGAGCGATTAATTCTGGGTTTTGTGGATTATATTTATTATATATTTAATTATAGTTACGAATTTTTGCAACGCATAATATCTACTGATTACGCTATTTTTGTCGATCAACGAACAACAGTTTTTACGAACAGCGCCCGACTGCGTAGGTGATATCTTGCGAACAAGTCATCCGAAATTCAAAAACCAAAGATATTCTTAATATAGATAAGTTTGGTTATGGTATGAATTAGGATCTTATCAAAAAAACGAAAAATGGCAAAATGGCAGCTATTTTACGAAAAAATACTGAATATTTTCATGTATTCGGTTGGTTTTTTGTTAATAAAAGAAAAAGTATTGTATATATCGCAATTATCCTAGTTCATGCCATCGAGAGACTAGTTCTAAAGATACTGTATAAATTTCATGTTGATAACTTGAATAGTTTTCATGTTATCGTCTACGCAGTGCTGAAAAATGTAGTTTCAAGAAAAACAGCTTTACGTCCAGTTGTTATGCCTGCGTTTGGTACACTTCAGCAGGCTATAACTTCGTTAGTTTTCCGAATTTCAATTTAATATTTGATAGATGTATATTTTCGAGACTACATACTAAAAGAAAACGCAAAAAAAATTCGATTTTTTAATCCCACAAATTAGAAAGGCCCCTTAAAAAAAACTACGCATGTGTGTTATCTTTTTGGCTAAGATTCTATTCTACGATGTTTAATAAGTAGACTGCGAATGTTTATGCACTTAATATGCAAAAATACAGGAAATACTTAAAGTAAGATACGAATTATTATATTTAGGGGTTGGAACAACCCTCTACAAAGCTCCCATTTCAATAATTCTGTCAACAAAAATATGAATTTGCATAAAATCTACTAATAAGAAACTGCATAACATAACACTGCCAATTCGTTTTTATTGTACAAATTTTATAAACCGTTATAAAGGAAAGTATAAATTTAGGCACAAAGACGAGGTATATTATTAACTAAACCTTGACGTTTAAATGAAATAATTTAATATTAACACGAGACTATAATCGTACGTATTTACACCGATTAAATTGTGGAATTTATTCTTGGCTCTGTTAAACGATACGTCGAAGGAACGAGCGTCAATTCAGTTTCTGGCATGTAGAAAAGTTTCTCGTATTCGTCAACGTTCTAGACTGAAGTTATGTTTACTATGACTCGGACCGATAGCTCGAAGAAAAATATGTTTTCGACGGCATTTCCGATAAAAGGCACCTGACCCAGTCGCAGTTCTCCGTCGAGCTTGAATTTCGAAGACAAACGCGATTTATAATTCTGGACAACTATCGCGAAAGGAACGTCATAAGCAACCGGAATGTTCAGGATCATCCGTTTCTCGTTGGCACGTTCGGCTTTAGCGCCGTGCGAAGTTCGAGGGGACCAATAAGGGGTGGGACTATTGTAAATTCGATCTCCATTAACCCAATTATTGAAGGGGATGATCTAGCGAGATTTTCCTTTGACGTAAAAGAATCTTCCTATTACATAGAGTAATCCTTTGCAGACGCATCGGACTCGTAAATATGTATAGCTTTAGTACATCGGAGCGCAATATCTGCAGAAAATAATTAAAGCATTGGATAGAAAAATGGCACATATCTCATTTCGATAAAATCAATATCAAAGTTTTCGTTAAGTGATTATTTCATTCAAAATAATACAATAATAAAGATCGAATTTATTTAACAATGCAGTAGTATATTTTTAACACGTTAACTGCCATACCGAACCTCTCAGATTGTTCACGAGAACGAAACTTTGTTTTTAGACGATTGGAAACTAGTATAGACAAAATTTATCATTGAACTTATTTTTACAGTCTTGTTAAAATTCAAGAGTCATATTTAATTTTGTTTTCTTTAACATCTAATCTTGAGAATTAATGTTGTTAGCTTCTTAGTAAAATCATGTCACCCATATGATATGGATAGGATGAAACGTAAAGTAAAAAATGTTAAAAACATATTTTTTATTCACTTATTTACCACAAATTGCTTTGCAATTTGTATTGTATTGCTTTGAAAATAAAGCAAAATTAAATGAAAAAATAATAATATTCTTCTTCCTACAATTTTCTGCTGTCCTTTTCTTTATTAGCTTTTAAACCAAATGATTCGACTCGCCTTAATCAAATACATATTTTTCTGGTGTTTATTATACATTTTTTTCCAGAATTTGAAAGGTGGAATTACATAGATAGAATCACATAAAGAACATAGGTTCTTCTTGCATCAAACGTCTCAATTATTATGTATAATAATTCCAAGTCAACATAGTCAATATATGTAGATGATTTTCATCCAATCGTTACCAGCATTGCCAATAAGCCCAGACAATAACTTTCCATTAATTTTTCACAGTATTTACGTTCTTAGCAGGACGAACAAACATTGTGGAGCTGTAATGAATATGCAACGCGTGTCCAATGTATATCATTTAACGGGAATCGCGAACACGTGCACACCATTGCAGAACATGTCGATCTAATCGAGTTCGATTCAAATGGATAGCATCGACCTGCCGCCGACCATATTCACGTTATTTCGGTTTTAATGGTTTTATGGTCGAAACCGTATCTGTCATTTAAGAATTATTGTAAACCAATGAGGATCAAACGTGTCAGTTTTATCAACATACGGCCCAAACGAATAATTCCATTTGTAACGTAATTTAAAAGCGGTCATGGACAAATTATTTTTATCAATGATGCAAATAGATACCGATGCTTGTCGTCACACGTGACATGTGCGATCGAAACACGCGTGGCATAACTCATATTGTTTTGTTGTACGATGTACAATAAAAATAACTTTAACTGAAGATAAATTATAATCTAATATTACGAAAGGATTTATTATTCTTTTATACAAAAAATCATTAATTAGGGGGCGTATTTATTTTTCCTTGTTGATATTTAAGCGCAACTAAATTATGGAAAGACGCGTGTAGATATATTTAGTTACTTGACAATATTTTGGCTTTCTCTTTTCAGGTCAAGCACTTATCAAGTACAATAATCAATAGAAAGATTTTCAGAGTTTACTTTTATGGTTATTTCTTTGATAACTCCTTAAAATATAGGTTATAATAGAAAGAAACTTTTTTCTAATTCGATATTTTCTCAAATAAAACTATATACTTTTGTTATTATAGCCCAATAGTGGAGGTCTGACCAATCCAATGATATACGACAACATGATATTTATATGTGCTCCAGCACTTGAAATATTTTCGGTTAAAAATGTTATTTTAAACAAAATAATAGGAATGAAATTCCTCTGAATGTCTATTTAAAACTATTTCAAAGTCATTAACATGTTTTAAAATAGAAATTTTCTACTCTTTAGTCTACGTTTTTATAAAGAATACAAAGACAGATTTAACGACTGTAATAACATTCTATTCCGATCATCTAAACTGATAATATTTTAATGTGAGCATAATTAATATTTCCTAAAGGTACACGTGACGTATCGTGATCATATCGTGGTTACCGTGACGCTATCAAGATTTCTCAAAACGTAATGAACTTACAGACTTAAAACTTACATAGTTCATTCTCAAATATAATATATCATTCGATCGTAAATGTTTCCCATTCCATTTCTTTTCATTTAATTTTAAGAGAACTGAAGATTTTGTATAAGAATTGAAATTTGTAACTTTACATAATAGCCATTGTTTTATGAATTATTATTTTTCGACGAAAAATAACTTTACAGAAAATGAATATTTTTAAATCATTTCTTTTTTACTTTTACTTTCCAGAAAATGAATTTTTAGCATGTTAATAAATTAAAATAAAAAAGATTATAGTGCACAAAGATATCTTTTTTAGCTACGGTAATTCAAATTTAAAGGGTGAAACCACCTTCCAAAGTGCTAATTCAGAAATGATTGGAGATAGATAGATTTTTGACATACGAGAAGAAAATATTTAAGTTGTCAAAAAATTTTCAAACATGTTTAAAAAAATGCATCTGCCTTGCTTATTTGAAAAGATACAGCAATTGTTCATAGAACAAAAATAATAGCATGTTTTATTCTAAATTCAATCATATACATATAGATATAGTATCCTTAACAGCTACAGAAAAATTTCATTTATTATGTCGGCGCCTTCCTTGTTAGTCAGTTATGACCGACTTATGTTTGGAGATTTAGGCACGGAATTTAGCTGAAGGACGGCTGGGTACAGTTTACTTTTGCTCTTTAACATCTAATCTAAATTATATTAATAAATCGGAATTTGTAAATAGTCTGTGTTATACGTCGCCATTTGCGACTGACCTCGAACATTTCCTGGCATACTCTAAATTTGATTTTTCACTGTCCTTGTTTCTACATTTTGTAGGTTGCTCCGAAAGTTATTTTCATTAGCGATAATAAAAAACAAATTCCGGTAATATGAATAAGAATTCTGTACTTGGAAAATGGGAATTTATTCAATTTATCGAACGGCTATCTACGTTCACTTGATAACCGTAGCTGATTGTTTATAAAATGTTAAGTGTTAGTTCACAGTCAGAGAAATTTGCAAACATTAAAAGAATGGCACACAAGGGAAATGCAAAGATATATTTAAAAAGAAGGGGAAACTAACTTGAACTACTATTTACTATACACAGTATAGCATAATATGTTTTAAAGCTTCTAATTGAGACATAATTCATCGTTGAGTTATGCTGGAATCCTGCCTTCAGTATATGTATTTGTACATTTATTTAGTATTTGTCTCAGTATATCTGCGTTTCAATCATATATTTTCTTGTAGATTAATCTTGAACGAATTTAAAAATGTCATTGAAATGCACAATTTCATGTCACATTCTGTATGATCGTAAAATCGACACAAAACAGTATAATCAATATTCAAATGAATGGATTAAACGATTTACTCTAGTCTTGACATAGTTTAATCACGATAGTAATGTAAAAGTCCTGTAAATTGATTTTTTACTTTTCTGTAAATTGAGTCGGTAATATTAAAATTACGGTTCGTCCACAAATATCATTGATTAACAGGTCATTCATTTCCAGTATTTGCAGTGTTACAAATCAGATAACAATAGTAGTTTTTTAGATGTTTCAAATATTCTGCACTTCTTTTGCATTTGGTTTTTCGTTATGAAAGAATTTTGTTGTTGTGTAGCGACGAATAATTGTTATTAATTCATTTTATCGACAAGCATATCGTTTAGTATCGCTGTTCGAAGTGGAAAGAAACAGTTTTGGCCAGCCGTTGAGGATTTCTGTTGGCCAGGCGTGGTGGTTGAAAATATCTAGGGATCATTTTGGAGGTGCGACGTTTATAGCCTAAAGCTCGGTTCGCACGCGAGAGGAACCGAGCGACATAAACAACCCCTGGAACCGGGAAGGACGAGGAACGACAGAGAATAATGCGATCGTGACTACGACCTTGGATTCGGACAGGAACTACCGGAGACAATGCGCATGGTGGGGTTCCTCTCTTCAAGGTGAACTCGGTGTACGATCAACACGCGACCAAACGGGGAACGATCAGAAAGTTGCGCGACGATGACGGATATCTTGGAAATTCTGACGAATAACCAAAGGAAAAGTTTCTAGCCAGGCAACGGGACACGCGACGGTAATTTCCGTGGCGATGATACGGATCTGACGAAAGAAAAAGGGCCGACGAATTTCGAACCGGCGCTGGCCGTCGACAGTTTCGCACAGGACCGTGACAACGCAGAAACAGAAAGGCCAGGTACTCCTGGCCGCCATCTTACAAAACCATCGACGACCAATTACGGTTCTAGAAACCTTGCAGACGATGAAATATGTAACATTATATTTTTGAATATCATCTTTCACATTAATTCCTTTGGGCCCATGCCAGGCAACAGGCACAAGAATTGATTTATTGGTTTGAAATTCGATTGTATTGTTTTTACAGAAGATGATTTATTCAATCAATAACATAATATTTTTAATTCCATTCTCGTAAAATTTTTCTGGCTTCGACAAGAAAAATTCTTGTAGGATGATTTTTTATTATTATTCATTTCTTAACTTTATTGATTTGTTAGGGACAAGCAAAATAAAAGTTATATAAAGAAAATATTATCGCTTACAAAATTCTGAAAATAATTAATGTACAATACGCTGTAAGGATAGTTTTAGACTTCTCAATAATTGTACAATTACATCTGTTTTTACGTGTATGGAGTTAACATAAATAATTTATACAATTTTGAAATCCATATGTTGAGCAATAGTTTACAGAATAACCATTTCATAAGTTTTCAAGTTTTTTTCCTTTCGCATAATTTTCTAGTAACTCTGAAGAGGTGATTATTGCGGTGGGATAAAATTAGGGGAGTATGAGGGAGGCTTTATAATTTCCCAATTTAAGTCTTCAATTTTGTTTTGAATCATAACGCTTTCATTATCCTCATGGAACGCAATTGCTTTTCTATCGACGAGATATAGACGATTTATAGTTATGTATTTGTTCACCTCTTACAATTATAGACAGTAAACTTCTGAATTAATGGTCTGGTTCGGTGGCAAAAGTTTATAACAAATTACTCCTTTCGTGTCAAGTGATTCATTTTTCATTATGGGTCGTTACGAATTCCAATTTGTTTTTTTTGTTCAGAACATTAAATTACAATGCAAATTCTCCAGTCGTAATTCAACGATTTAATATAATTTCCATTAACTTTTCATTTTATTCCATGGTTATTTCACTTTAGAAATACCTCTTGGAAATAATTATTCGCGCTTACAAGAAATTGTATAGACCAAAGGCAAAAGAAATGATGAGATTGCGACAAAATATATTTTCAGTCAAAGTAAAAAATGAAAAATCCTTAAACATTATCAAACTGTCAAATCATCGATCGATTATCTGTTATCCAGTATCTATGAATATGTATATAGACACGTTTGTTTTCTTGTAACCGGGATAATTTTGAGACGGAGGGGTTTATTGTACAGTTCCGTGGAAATCTGGAAAAGAAACTGTAGTCGGAGCTACTGATTAAACTCGAAGCTTCATTAAAGCCGCAGCTTTACGGTGACAAAGAGAAATGTCCCGGTTTTACTGCGCACTTCAAGGTGAGGCACGTTAACACGCAACGTCGCGGCACGGGGATTGAGAAACGGCCAGGTGAATGCGACAAGGCTACTCGGAAAGAACAGAAACGCGTTTTGCTCCTCCGTGTTTCGAACGTTCCACTACTCCAGACATCGTTCGTTTGAACTTTGACTGAAAGCGTTTCCGTGCTCGCGTTAATGAGCAAGAATTCTTTTCGGTTTCCTTGAGTTCATTCTTCAAGAGTAATACTTTTCTCTCGTACGCGTCTCTGAAAGTGAAGCTCGCTCTATAAAAATAATTCGAAGAGCCGTTTTATACAAAATATCGTTTTCCTTAGGGTATTCAGTTTTCAAAATATGTAAACTCGCTCTATATTTAACATACGCGACTTATTTATTTATTTATGGAAGGACTCTTTAGTATGTACAAATGCTATGTGAAATGAGACAACATATAATAGTTCCTTTTTTTTAAATAATAAAAGTATACATAATGTACGCTTCACTGACTCTGATAATCCAGAGAGTAAGTGGATTTTTTTCTCTAGAAATAAAAGAGACATTTTATTATATCTGTATTTCGAATTATATAATAAAATGCTAAGGTCGAAAATACTTACATTGATAAAATCTTGAAAATCGTAGGATCCTCGTAGGACACATAATCGTTCATCTTACGATGTTTTCATAAGTACAGCTTTGATTTTGAACGACTGCAAACGCTATTTAAAACCAATAGAACCAAACTGTGAACGTTCTACAAACGCTTGGCCCTTTGAATTGACATATACGTTACAGAATCTCGGCTCCTTTGTCCGAGTCGATCCAACCACCAACAGTAGCAATCTACTTAACCAAACCGCCGTAAGGTAATCGAGACCTGATCACCATAAATTCCTTGAAGAAACTGCTTCCCAAAACTAGGCTGAAAGGAGTTGGTTACGTATATAGGCCGGTTCTTTCAATGATCGTGAAAAGACAGGGACCTCGTGTGAATAAATAGGTCTGTGAATGAACTGGCTGAATAAAAAAAAAAGGAAAAAAAAAAGAAAGGCACGAAGGAGGATGAATGAAGGTGTTCGTCCGAGCCTGAAGATTTTATCTCGCATCAGAGAACGTGCGTGACCATGATGCAAGTCGAAAGCTGCATTAAGGTGTTTGCCTAGTTTGGTGTCCTAAAAATTGGCTGACATTCCAGATTTCTTTTCCGATTAAAGCTATAACGGTAACAATTTCTTACTGTGTACGTATATTTATTAGTGCATTGCCAAATCATAGGAATTTTACGAAACTTAAATAACTGATTTTGTCGTTGTAATATATGGTTGCACACAGTGTATTCGTGTAAGCTTATATGTACTTCTTCTTAAAAGTTTGAAACATACTTTGACCTTTACGAAAATGGATTCTTATTTTACGTATGTACTAGTTTCTTTGAAAATTATGCTCCTTTATTTAGAAAAAACATTAAGTGATATAATGTAAGACGAAAATTGCATATCGTAATTATACTTTCAAATAATAATAAAAGTTTACGTATTATTCTTTGAAGAAAGTTAATTTGTAAGTATCGCTTTTTCTGTTATTATGATTAATGTTGTTAATGGACATATCGGTCTATAATTTCTAGAATGATATTTATTCTTTCCTGACTTTGCAAAATTAGTGTAGTTGATAATTGCATTTATTTAATTATACAGTTTACAGTAATTTCATACGCAACGAGAATTAAGGGCAATTCAACAAAAACTAAGAATAATCGAACGGATCGATTCTTTTACAAAAATGTCGACCTTTGACCGTTCACAGGACTTGACTCTCTTCGACTCTTCTATTTTCATTCAATATCCGCTCGCGAATCGGTTGGTCGTAACAATATGTCAACTGGACTATTGCTGTCTTTGATCAATTTTTTACTAAAATATGTTGTATTCCACCATTACCAGAGGCTTTTTGTACACTTAATATTTTAATTATTTGCCATATTTTCTAAGATGATGAATATATGTACATATGTATATGATTTATTTTTAGTTTGAATTTCTTCGTGTAAAAAATCTCGTACTAGTTGCATCACATTGTTTTGCTCTTTTGTATTAGGTCGTCCTATGGTCGTTCTTTGATTTTTTATTAATCTATAGTTCAATGCTTCTCATTAAAATGTTGACATTTTCAAATTCTTTACTCACTAATAAGTCTGAAGATTGTTGTATTTGATTTCTTATAAGATTCGGTTTGATTATATGGTAACCAAACTATTTATGCAATCAGGCTCAAACACGATCAAGAAAATTTCGTTTCGTAAGCCAGTGTGGATTCCAAACTTCTATGAATTCTTGATGTTAGCTTAAAATTTCAGAAATCTTCTGAACTGATAAATTTTGTTTGTTTTCTATTAAATTACAAATTTTATCCTTGTCAATTTCAGAATATCGAGCGGTACAAACTAATATTATTAGTTAAATTTTAATATGTTAATAAATTGAAATAAAAAAAATTATAGAACACGAAGATAAATTGTAACAAAATACGTACGTATCTTTTCTAGCTACGGTAATTCAAGTTTAAAAGGTGAAACCACCCTCCAAAGTGCTAATTCAGGAACGGTTGGAGATAGAAAAGGAATGTACAAGCTAATGTTACGTATTAGTTAAACCTACGTTATAAATTCCTTTCAATTTGTTTGCATCCATATTTACTTTATCTCGGATCGTTACTGCTATTCCAAGCGAAATTAAACATTGTGAATTATTATCAAGAGCGGGAATTATTATTAGGGTGGTATTCTCTCTTGAGTTCGCAATCACGTAGACGGGAAGCAATGTTTTGGCATTCAACGCGCGTGTCGATTCCGGCAGAATGTTGCTGGACCGGAAACGGCAACGAGCGTCAATTAATACACATTTCGAAGCGATTCCGGCAAGCACGCGACACACGCCGTGAAAGTAAATGGAGAAAGGCTCGTTAGCTCGAGACCATCGCGATTACTCGCGACGTTAGAGAAACGGTCCGAGCGAAACGGAGCTTTAACCTCGCCCCATAATTAGAGAACTAATTTCATCCGACGAAAGTAACAAAGAGTCCAAATGGCTGGAGTTCGACCACACGAGGGTGTATCGGTGGCAAACTTAGCTTTTTAGATTTCTAGAAGATGGAAGTTTCTGATTTCGAGATTGACACGCTCTTTCGGAATACTTTCTTACTGATTTCGAAGAATCGATCGAAGGAGTTTGAAAAGTTAATACGTTACTGTTGTTTTGGAATTTGAACAAATGCAGTTGAAAAAATTGTCGTGAATTTGTTTCTTTGGGAGATCGAAACTATTGTCGTACAGTGTACACAGCTATTCATTTGGAAGTTAGAACAATGAGAAATGTTGAACATAGTTGCAGGTGTAATATGCCTGGCGAGGGAGTTTCAGATGGCTAGTTTCGAGAGAGTATTACTGTATCGTGACAAGTGGGTTCGATATAGTCCGAAACCGAAGCCATTTGCGGGCAGGCTTTATTGAATGGTTTAGAGTCGAGGCGAACTGGCTACAGACCTCATTCATCTCACTGTTCGACCAGAAATTGCAGTTTAATAATTCCAAGACTACTGGAAATTATGAATCCTGAAATTCGATCAGAAGATTTTGTTGCAGCGTAACAGTAAATTCATAAAGCCAGCGGATATAGAGTCACACCTTTCATAAACAATCAAGGCTTTGCTTATAACCTACTGCCCCTAAGGCGGCTATTTAATTAGTAAATTCACTTAAAATCTGCATGGCCCTCCAAATCCAGTCGCTCTATGACTTTACTACCTGCAATAACATCGACGACCGGTGTCAGATGTTTTATGTCCAGACTCAGGTACCGCGCGAAACATCTGGGCACCAAGCGGTGGCCCGAGCCCGTAGCCTACTCGCAGAAAAAAACCGGGCCCGCAAAAATTATTAAAAATCACCGTTACATGCCGTCTCTCACCGACCAACTTCGCCGCCAAAATGATTGGCCGGTGTATTTATAATACAAAACCAATCAGCGACTAATACTTCCTCCCATGGTCTTGGGTACGCCCATGGCGAGGTCAGCTCTTTGAGCGACCTTGGCCCAGAGAGTAGATTGAGTCCAAAAATCAAACAAGCAACACCGAGAATAACACCGAACACGAACCAGCAGACCGAAGACTTCATCTGGCGGATATCTTATATTGGAGCCTCCAAGCGTATCCCCCTAAACAGTCGCACAAAATTAAGTTGGCGTGCGACATTGTGCTATTGCTAAAAACAGATTTGAATTTTACTTCTCTGTTAACCTTTTCATTTTCGCTATAGCCACATGGTAATATACAGGGTGTCCCGTAAATAGTGTAAGAACCGGAAATGGGGGGTAGCTGAGACGATTCTGAACAACAATCTCCTTTGCAAAAATGTCGGATGGGGCTTCGTTTTTGAATTATTAATGAAAAACACTGACCAATCACGGCGCTCGCCTTCCGCGCGCTCAGGGCCGTCCGACCTCGGAGAGCCACCGCGCCGGGTAGGTAGCAAGATGCGCGTTGAAGATACATCGAGGAACGAATACAAATAATTAAAAATACTACCACTACAACTGTTACCTAATTCGTTAATTACTACGTAATTAGTACGTAAATTACTAAATGGAACTTATTAATTATTTGTATTCGCTGTTTCCGAGAAAGAAGGAATAAAATCTCGGAATTTTTAGGAAATTAACCCTTCGCAACCGAGTGACACTTCCCGCCAGAGTGTTTTAAAATAAAAATAAAAATTATTATCAGACAATTAAAGTAAATACCGTAAGAACCATTTGTAACCGTTTGTTATTAAAAACTGTACTGAAAAAGCAGACTGGATTTCTGCGTACCGAAACATTGCTCGAATGCAAAGGGTTAATAGAGAAATAATTGAAATGCGACTTAGCCATTTATCTACAAATTGACCTACTGCGCTAACAATAGGGCCCGGCCAATGCACCGCTGTCGGTCACGGCAAGGTCAAAAACCCCAATGAAAATCAGCTGATGGGATGCACAGTGGTCCCAAATCGTGGCCAAAACCCCAAAAAATAATTTTTCGGTATGGAGGTTTTACCTGTTGGAATCGGCAGTTTAAGGATGTCTCTTTAGGGTAGGGAAAATGAAATGAGTCATATTTTTATACCTGGATGGCAATTGCGATCCAAACTTCGGCTTCGTTAGTCAGTCGTTTGTCGAGAGCGTAAGCGTCAATTCGTACCACAGAGTGAAAAGTGCATAAGTTTTTTTAGAAGAGATCAATTTCAATTCTGCAAAATGGATGCTGTTCCTGGAAGTAAGTAGAACATTTCTAAGTACTAACATATTAAAAATTGGTATCCATTAATTTTTTAAACCGGTACATTCATTACTGAAAATAAAATGTAAAATTTCATGCATGCATCGCAAACAAGTAGGCAAAAAGTTGCTCATCCTTCAAGATCCCGCTGCCATTTTTTTCAGGCTTGTATGTGATACTTTCACCTTGCAGAATTTGCAAGAATTAGCTGCAAGTTTTTGCAAGTTACGTCGTACCACCCTATTTTATAATGGAGGGTAACCGCGTTACTAAATCACGCGGTTTTTTCTTGGAAACTGTGGCAGATACAACAAATTTTTTAAAATAAATAATGTATAATTTTGGGTGGACTTATTATTAGATTTAATAAATTTTGAAATTAATGCATAAATAATTTTTCATTATTAAATATTGTATATTTTTCAATGAACCAGTTGATCTACTTCATTATTGATTATAAATCTGCATTAAACTATTTACATGAAAAATTATTTATTTCGAAAATAGTTAATAAAATTTGAGAATTCCAAACTAAAACATTTTTTCGCATTTTCCATGTAAAAGCACTAAGAATCAAATAATATGAAGGCACTGCTGTAAGCTGTAAATTGTGCCTTATACCTGCCTTACTTTATGACAGACATAAAACATTTGTGCGGTATTGCCTTTCGTTTTCTCTTTCTTTCGTTTTCATTTAGATTTTTTACTTATACAGGGTATTCGGCCACCCTTGGGAAAAATTTTAATGGGAGATTCTAGAGGCCAAAATAAGACGAAAATCAAGAATATCAATTTCTTGACTGAGGCTTCGTTAAAAAGTTATTAAAAAATTAAATTAAACAATTTCAAAACATTCTGAAAAAATTATTTTTGGTTGCGGCACTCAATTACAATCATTTTTGATGAATACATATACCTCTGAAATCCTATCCACTTTCAAGAAAAAAATTTGAGTAGGTACTAAAATTTTTAGTCGAAATTAAACAATTTCAAATCATACTAAAAGAATTAATTTAGTTACAGAGGTCAATTACAAGCATTTTTGGTGAATAGACATACCCCGAAATTCTACACAATTTCGAGAAAAAAGTTTCTTATCGAAAATCTAATGTCAGGCAGAAATAGTACCCCGAAAGTTCATGCGAATCTTTAAAAAGTCATTATTGGAATTGGGTGAAAAAGCAGTACATTTTGTAAGTAAAAATGAAACTTTATTCTGTGGTTTGGAAGGACGTCTTTATTTTGTTAAAACTGAACAAGAAGTGAAGCAACGCTCAGATCCCCTAAAAGAAAATCTGGCGTCCACTTAAAAAGGAAAGAAACCATTGCCTGCATCATGTTTATTTCCCTGACCCTCGACGACAAAACAGACCCAGGCCTCTAGGCCCGATGGTGCCAATACTGTCTTCGTATGCAGACAATGGACAGTCTTTCTCACCGTTAGATTCAGTTTTGTAATGATTATTTATTAATAATCCAACAGTCACAACTCCGGACTGGATTGGGGGATTCTAATTTTTCAAAATGCAAACAATGCGTATTTTGGTACAGAGTATGTTGAAATTCTAACAATATTGAAAAAGTTGTTCCTTAACCCTGTAAAGTGAGAAAAACCCCATAAAAATGGTGCAATTTTTAAACAACCATAACTCCTACAATAGTGAATATATTTCAATGAAATTGTTATCCGAAGCATAGCCCATGGGTACCTACAAAAAGCATTAAACAACTTTTCTGTAGAGTGTCAAACAAAATTACTAAAAATGAAAAACGAATTTTTAAGAAAAATCGACAAGGGCGTGGTAGGTAGGTGCCTTTAGGCGAAAAAAAAATTTCAAATCGTTCTGGGAAAATTATTTTCGGTTGTAATTACAAAAATTTTTGTTGAATAGACCTACCCCCGAAATCCTACCCACTTTCTAGAAAAAAATTTAGTACAGGTGGAACTTTAAACGTTAATAACTTTTTAACGAAGCCTCCATCAACAAATTAGTATTCTTGATTTTCGTCTTATTTTAGCCTCTAGAGTCTCCCGTTAAAATTTTTCCCAGGGTCGGCCAAACACCCTGTATATTTTCATTGAAGCAATTATAGCGT
Organism: Colletes gigas; assembly: GCF_013123115.1. Classification (NCBI taxonomy): domain Eukaryota; kingdom Metazoa; phylum Arthropoda; class Insecta; order Hymenoptera; family Colletidae; genus Colletes; species Colletes gigas. Next base: position 1,395,448 of record NW_025106673.1, read on the forward strand.
TGAATAAGGAGGATAAGGAGAGAAGTTTTTCAAAAACGTGTCAAGCCGTTGTGAGACTATTCTCCAGAATAAAGGAGATTCCACATAATATTAGCTAATTGCGACGTACTATTATATCTCTACTTTAAATCTGTTTTTGAATTTTTCAAAAATACTTATTATTTTCTTAGATATCAACACTTTTGTGAAGCATACTGTATATCTAAAACAAATTACATTTAGTATTCAGTACTTAACGTATTTAACAATTTTACGTATCCATAACCAATGAAATATTAATGAATTTATATTTTCATAACCATCAAGTGCTAGTTATAATGTGAAATTCCAAGAAACTTCGGCCTTGAATAATTTCATATAGACACGATATGTATTATTTAAAAATTTTATCTTGTTAGTCTACGTATTATAGAAATTATACAGGGTGTTACTGTCATCCGTATTACTAGTCAGCAATATTTTCAAAAACTAGTATGATTAGAAAAAAATATGAGAAGAAAAAGTTGTATAGTTTTTTTATGATCAATAGAACTGTGTGTATGAATTTTGAATATTTACATTATTTTGTGAGAAATGAAGGTGACTTTCAATTTGTAAAATGTATGTCATATGAAAGTATGTATCAAGACGAGTTCATTCGTGGACTATGATGACCTTTGATGTCATAAAAGATCGGGAATGAAAGAAAAATTTTGAATATTTCATAACTTTGTTTGTACGAATGTTTCTTCCTGATATGGTTTATTTTTATAGTGATAGGCATATATGAACCTTGAAAATGGCCCCTAAGATCTGCAAATCTGATACCTCTGGATTTTTTTTATGGGTAACTATTAGAAGTAGTGTTTATGATACATCTCCCACAGATATAAATGATTTGAAAATTAAAAACGATAAGTATATGCATCCGTATCTCGTACAACAATAGCGGCAGCAATTAAAAACGTAATCTACAGAAGTAAAATGTGTATTCGTGCACAAGGAAGCCGTATTGAACATCTTTTGTAATCTTTGTAGGCTCCCACAAGGTTCGTGGAGCCGTTTTATTGAGGAAATAGACAGTTCAATACTATTTACCAATACTTGAATTTATTTACAATATGTACATATGTGTTAACAGTTTTTCAATGTTCTTGGTTCAATTTTAATCCTTAGTTCGATTCTAATTTGCAAAGGTTCTTGAGGTATTCTAACTGTTCTGAATGTTCTAATGTTCTGAATGTTCTGAATGTTCTAATTGAAGAGTCCTATGCCCCGCGAATATATAAGGATTCCCAAATAGGTGGAGACATTTGGTATCCAATCAAGCCCCTGTCCATCCCTCGTGGGCCAGTCCTCAGATATTCGAAATCCCGCCCACTAAGGGTGGTACAGGGGTGGATGTCCGCGGTCCCAAGAGGCAGGTATGGTTCCAAGGTACGGTGCTTAACGGCTTAATAGTACGGCAATTTGCTTTGTACCCTAAGGTACTTGCCAAATTGCTACTCAAGTAATTTAACTAATTTTAACTAAATAAGGGGTCCGCTGCTAAGTGTTGGAATTCCCAACAATCTTATTAATAGAGTTCTTATAAACACAATGTTATGAAATATTCAAAATCTTTCTTTCATTCCCGATCTTATATGACATCGAAGGTCATCATACAGTAGACAAATAAACTCGACTTGACAATCATTTTCAGATGACATAAAAAAATATATGGTATTTCATTTAAAAAATCGAAGGTCACCTTCATTTCTCGTAAAATAATGTAAAAATGCATAATTGATATACACTGACCTATTGATCATAAAAAACTATAAACCTTTTTTCTCTCTTATTTTTTTCTAATCACAATTGATTTCAAAAAATCACTAACTAGTAATATTTAGTGTAAGTTGTCATGTTACTAACAAGGAAGGTTTTTTGGCGTCCGCCTGCGATTGTTCTGAATTTTGGATATGTTTTAAAGGACCGAAAAATAAGATATACGTATTTTTTTATATCGGCCCGTTTTCATATTTAGGGGGTGAAACGACCCCCTAAAGTTTCAGCTACAACAGGCTATCTCAAAAACTATCATAGACAGAAGAAAACTTCTTAAGGAAAAGTTTCATGGTTTTTTATGTACATATAAATGCTGGTCAACAATTTTGTAAAAAATAATTTGTTTATAACATTATTTTTAAAAAAATCACAATTTACATAATAACAAAAAAAAACCACAATTTCTTTTCTGAATCCATTGATATATCACGTAGTATGTTTGCCTCTTACAATTTTGCGTATTTCAATATTATATACATATTCAATATACAATATACAATATATGTATGTGTTGCGCACAAACATCGGGTCATATCAGATATGACATGCGGTCGATGTCTTTCTTGGGACGATATTTTTTGGCAAACAACATATATGATTAACTACACGTTATTTCTTTCTTTCTCACATATGACCAGGGAAGTTCTGACGACCAAGCATGAGATATATCATTTGACTCTAAATGGGTATTAACGCCATAAAATAGTATCAGTGAATGCATAAAGAAGAGGTTCTTATTACGCACTAAACAAGCAGTAAACAATTAATCATATATGTATATATAATTCTTTAAACAATCATTCATGCACTCTGCACTTTTTTATCCTGATTATATCGTATGGAAACTTCATTTTATATTTTTGTACTCTCAACAATAGCAGTGTATCAAATTATGAGTTATTTTTTGCGAAGCTGTGCTGTATATGTATATACCTCGACGATTGGTTAGTTGTAAAGTCAAATCCGAGCGTTCGACGTGATCACAGCATTCATTTTGTAATACAGTGATTAAAAATGATTATCAATCCGATGAATGTAATTAATTTGCTATTAGCAACATTTCAAACAATGTATTTAATGGATACTCCCGTAACAAGAGAGGAAGTACAACTCAAGGAAACCATTCAAAAAAATGTTGCTCGATAGCATATTTGAATTTAATGAAATTGAAGTTTCTGAAGAATGGTCATTGGACTTTTTGGATCAATTTAAAGAATGTGAGGTTGAGGCTGTTGATGAAGATGATGCAGACGAAAATTGGTCTGGGGAGACATATACTGGAGTTTGTTCGCAGCGTGACGAAGACGTTGATGTTGATTATAAACGGAATGCAGTTGCGTTTTGGAAAGTTGGAGAAAAAAGACGTAGACTTATCGTTCAACATAATTTTAAACTTGTTTCATCTGAACGACAATTACGAAGATGGACTCATCAAATTGAAGCAAGAGGAACTAGAAAAGAGAGATTGGCTCAAATTTCCGAGTTCGTGATAACAAATTTGAAGAGAGCTATTGATTCCGGTTATATGTTGCATGATAGAGATATTCGACGATGGGCTTTACAAGCATATAAGGAACAAGGTAACGATTATATGACATTTAAAGCTTCCAAAACATGGCTGTATAATTTTAAAAATGCTCATCGTATTGTTTCTCGAAAAGTAACAAAATTTGTAACACGAAAGACAATAGAAGACGATGAAGTATTGAAAGTTAAAGCTACGGATTTTGTCAATGAAGTAAAACCTTTGATTACGAGATACGGGCATGAAAATTTGTACAATTCAGACCAGAGTGGATTTCAATTAGAAATACATTCTGGGCGAACCCTAGCAGTGAAAAACCAAAAGAGAGTAGATTGTGTTGTACAATCTGTGCCTTCAACATCGCACAGTTACACAATACAACCAACAATAACTGCTGATGGAAGATTGCTGTCACCCCTTTTTATGGTTTTGCAAGAAGCAAATGGACAATTTGGACCAACAGTTCAGAAAACATTATTTAAACCGACTAACGTATACGTGACTGCATCAAAATCTGGGAAACTCACTTCTGGTAACCAATATCTAAAAATTATCTTTGATTGAAAATTACCGGTACACATGTGTATAATTACTAAAGATTTTAATATAATATTACAGCTCATTTTAAAATCTGGTTGGAAGAGGTCTTTTTCACCAATACTAAAACAACGTCTGTGTTGCTATTAGACTCCTGGAGTGGACACTGTGAGCAAGATGTACGTAATGCGAAACCAATGGGTAAAGAAATTATAATTAAGACGATACCAAAGGGTACCACTGGACGAATCCAACCTCTAGATGTTTATGGATTTAGGGTGTGGAAAAATTATGTTCGACGGTTTTCCGATGATGTACTGTTACATGATTACGACGTTAATCTTCATTTAAGGAATAATGTAATTAAATTACAATCACTTGTACACAATCAACTGTCTTCACCAAGATATAAAAATCTATTCCAGTATGCTTGGTACAAAAGTGGGTATACAGAAGAAAAATCAGATTTTGTGAATCCTGTAGACTTTGCTTTCGAACAGAACACACAAATGAAATGTGCACTCTGCGATGAAACACCGATAGTTAGATGTTCTTGGTGTAAAAAAGCATTTTGTTTAAAACATTTTTTTCATGAATATCACTTCTGCGACAAATTTGAATATTACGTGAATCATTTTATAAATTTCATACATTATATAAAAAATTCAGGTGATAAATTTGTACTATGTATACATACATTTGAAATATAATTGCACCAATCATGTTAGTAGTACCGGAAATTAATTTATATTAATTATATTCCTTACCATATGTATGTATCGCATATTAATACTGTTGCGACGGACTGTTTAAATAAAAAGCTTACTCTTGTTCATTAGTTCGTGTTCCTAGTGTTACGATAATTTGTTCCGCGATAATATGAGTTGTGCGCGAAACACCCCGTCCCGGCGCAACAATACGTAAATACTAAAGTAATTTTTATTAATATCGTAAGCTATTAATAACTTTACTAGTACCTAGTATATATAGTAAACACCAGATATTATAATGAACATTAACCATACATTATATCTGGTATGACCGCCACCCGATGTTTGTGCGCAACACATATTGTAAGCCACAAGAGTGCGTACGGCACCAAGGACCTCCCTGACCGTTGGTTTATGGCACTTAGCCTGAGCGAGACCCGTAGTCGCCAAGGTTAGGGAAAGCGCTCAGTCGGATTGCACATGGCCCACCCTAGCGGTGGGTCCCGTTTTTCCAAATTGAGGAAAGAGGAGTCAATTGTGATTTTTTTTTAAAATAATGTTATAAACAAATTATTTTTTACAAAATTGATGACCAGCATTTATATGTACATAAAAAACCATGAAACTTTTCCTTAAGAAGTTTTCTTCTATCTATGATAGTTTTTGAGATAGCCTGTTGTAGCTGAAACTTTAGTGGGTCGTTTCACCCCCTAAATATGAAAATGGGCCGATATAAAAAAATACGTATATCTTATTTTTCGGTCCTTTAAAACATATCCAAAATTCAAAACAATCGGAGGCGGACACCTAAAAAACCTTCCTTGTAAGTACAGTTTAGAAATTCTGTAATTTTTTTTATAATTTCAACCGTCCGTCATGTCCGATGAAAGAATATACTAGTTAAAAACGACACGAACAAAATCTTTAAACGTTTCCAAAGCATGTTCGATGAAACAGGCGATTTGGCTTTCCTGTGACTTTTTAATTGCTTCAGGAAAGAAGTGAAGCTAACTTCAGAACGAACGAGGATTTTAAAATGATTGATAGGTCGACAGTGATTAACAGTTGGACAATGGATGCGTGTAAGACCGGAAACGGAGTGGAACCTCTGCAGCGTATTTCAAGGCAACATTGACTATTTCAGGGTGAGCTTTGCATGCACGCGACCACTGCGTTCTGAATTTCAGACACGAGTGACAAAGGAGAAAGCTCCGAGCGAAGCTCGGAAGCTCGCGATGCGCGCTATTTATTGAAACGTGACGTCGTGTAGATTTTCCCGAAAGTAAGCCGCGATAAATTGCCACGATAGGTCCACAGAACATTTCGAAGCTCGTGTCGCCGGAAAATCGTGCGAACGAAACGTATTTGGAGCATTCGGTTGTTTCGGCGTAATATATTGTCCACGTATGCAATTCAGAAATGTTTCGACGCGTAAATAGTCCGGTACAGAACATTGGAAATGAACGGGTCATGCGTCCGCAATTAAATATAACGTCACTGTAATCGGAATGGGGTAAAACTGGTAGCGAAATCTGCAGAGCGAAACTGAAAAGTCCGTCCAAAGTTTTGGGAAATATCAACTGTTAAACGCGTTAATGATCTTTCGTATATAAGTTTGTTACACGTACTTACATACTATTCTTTTCTTTACTTTCGTCCTTTACATTTGTATAATTTTTATTTATTCCCGTACATTGGTTTATATTATATTTATAATTAGCTGCTAACCACGGCTTCGCGTATCGTGTATCGACAAATTATTTCATAAATGCTTTTGTTGCGGAAGCAAGTATACACGAGATATACATTCTATAGTCGGTTTCTCCGATAACCGATATTTTAAATTGTTCTACTTCAGAGATACGGTCTAAATTCTATTCTTCCAATTATTTTAATGTAACACGGTAGGAAACTGACAGCTGTAGCTTCTCGAAATGATCTTATCATTGAACTTCGATCTTAATAAAGCGATCGTTTTATTTTGTTAAAATCACAACTGAAACAAATCAAATTTGTGAACATAGAAGCCAATGATTTTACCAGTCAAAAGGCCACACCAAACGAAATTTTTTTATGGGTACAACGGTTGCTTGATTATTGACCGAGGATTAGCAACTCCCCCAATTCCACAATTTTATTTATTGACGAAGCCATCTATCCAAATGTGAGCTTCATCGCCGAATATGATTGTTTTGGCAAAATCAGGATCAGCTTTGATCTACTCTAGAGTCCAATCAGCAAACTCACGACATATATGATTGTCAGTATGCTTCGATTCTCGTATTAACTAGATCTTGTAAGGATGAAAACTTTACGCAGAATTCGCCACTCAGAAGTCTGAAAAATGCCTTATTGTTTAATTTTTTAGGACACTTTGAAATACGTTGATCATCAATCGAATCAGAGATTTCGAATTTTTCTACTAAACGACGAAGTACACGAAACATTGGAATCGAACAAGAATTTTAATAATAAACTTTAATAATTACAACGCGTCTTGGCACGATAACTTGTAAAGCACCATTGAATACGAATGTTGGGTAACTCGACAAGCGAACAACAAATATGGCGGTCATGACAATAGAAAGTTCTATCGCTCTTATTGGAAAACCATACACAAGCTGTCCCGAAATTAGACAACTATGATGACGATAGGTTTGCCGCGAAACGGAACGTGCTAGTTTCCTATCGAGCTGCTTCGTTGTAGTTGTTTCCAGAGGCCTTCGCGTGCGAACACGCACTCGTCGATTCGAAGGTGCAGAAGTATTCCGTTTGGTCTGCAATTAGCAAGAAATTGCGAAGGGAAATCTACCAGGTCAAAGTAATATTTATCGACGGTGCGGACATCAAAACAATATTAAAATATTAACATTTTCTAAATCACGATCCACATATTCTGTCTTACTTCGTTCCTTCTCCAAATTAATTCTCGAATTTAACATCACTCGATTAAAATTAATACTTTAACTGTTAATTAATGCTTTTTACATCCACTAATTTTTATGTACAAAAAATATTTTTCTTTCTGTTGATATATTAAGACGAAAAGCGGCAAGGACAGCATATTTTAATCTTAAATTACAAAAACATTTCTATATTTCTAACTATTTATAGAATTTTTTTTAAATTGGAAAAAATGAGTGAGAGACAGTAATGATTCTTAAAATGAACATCAGATGTGATTCGTAAGTTGAACATTTCTATTCCCCCCAACTGGGGGAATTTTCTTTTAATTTGCTCATCCTTTTCTTTTAGATTATTTATTTCACCTATAGTAATGATTCTTAAAATGAACACCAGACGTGATTCGTAAATTGAACATTTCTATCCCTCCCAACTGGGGGGGCTTACTTAGTAACCGACTTACTTGGAGTAAGTGTGAAAGACAACATTTAAGACACGATAAGAGCTGGGGCAGCGACGACGATTTGTATTTAAAGACAATGCTGTTTCAAAGATGAACAAGCCAACCTCTGATCGATGTCGATCTTAAGAATCATTACTGTAGCAGAAGGAAAAGAAAGGAAAATAAAGAGGAGTGTTTCGTCCTGGGTCTGCTATGGGATTCATCAATAAGGCAAGCTAATCAGCTCCTGCCTTAGTATACAGGGTGTTCGGCCACCTCTAGCAAAAATTTTAATGAGCGATAGTAGAGGCCAAAATAAGACGAAAATCAAGAATACTAATTTGTTGATGGAAGCTTCGTTAAAAAGTTATTAACAATTAAATTCAAAAATTTCAAATCGTTCTGGAAAAATTATTTTCGGTTGCGGGGGTCAACTACAATCATTTTTGGTGAGTACACATACCTCCGAAATCCTATCTACTTTCGAGAAAAAAAATCGAGTAGGTGCTGAAATTTTTCGGCGAAAAAAAATTTTTCAAATCGTTTTAAAAAAATTATTTTCGGTTGCGGGGATCAATTACAATCATTTTTTATCATTACACATACCTCCGAAATCGTACGCACTTTCGAGAAAAAAATTCTTTACTGAAAATCCAATTAGGTGCCTAAATTTTTCAACGGAGAAAAAAAATTGCAAATCGTTGTGGAAAAATTATTTTCGGTTGCGGGGGTCAATTGCAATCAGTTTTTGTCATTAGACATACCCACGAAATCCTGCCCACTTTCGAGAAAAAAAATAGAGAAGGTGTGAAATTATTCGAGAAAATTAAAAAATTGCAAATCGTTGTGGAAAAATTATTTTCGGTTGTAGGGTTCAATTACAGTCATTTTTGGTGAATAGACATACCCCCGAAATCTTGCGCATTTTCGAGAAAAAAATTCAGTAAGAGCGGCACTTTAAACGTTAATAACTTTTTAACGAAGCTTCCACCAACAAATTAGTATTCTTGATTTTTGTCTTATTTTGGCCTCTACTATCGCTCATTAAAATTTTTGCTAGAGGTGGCCGAACACCCTGTATACATATAGGGCTAGGTGGTCGGTTGAGTACTTACGAGAGAGCGTAGCCCTGTGTTAGCTAGTGCGGGAAGTATCGTCATAACATTATTTGTAGAATTTCTTTACAAACTTCATTCTGGGTAAAAATTGTGTTGTCTTTCGAAAGGTTTCCTTACTGTCTTCCCTAAGTAATAGAGATTATAATATTGTTTCGGTTTCTTGAACGGGACAAAGCATTATTATTATTAAGTAGCCCATACTTTCTCCATCAGAATAATACAAAACGACTAAATCTAATTTTATCTATTTATAGTAGGACGCTAGAAAAATCACAAACACACAGATTTTGAATGTGAATTTGTATCTGGAGTGTCAGTATATGTTTGGTGGCGCTATCTAGCGTCGAAAGTAGCAACTATTTCATTAGAAACTTGAGTGTTTTGCCGTCAAGAATGTTAACCATTGATTTAAGGTCATTCATTTTATAACATTTAATATAATAATAATTAACTTAATATTTTTAAATGCAGGTAGTTTATACTTTCCGTCGGAACATAAACAGGAAGTAAAATTTCATCATTCTGGATCGGACGAAAATAATAGAAGATATAGGGGATCAAAAACGCACAGATTTCGAATTTTATATTCATGATTTTTAAGAAATGTAGCGAACACAAATTTTGAAAAAGGCTGTGCGTTCGAAGAATGCACACGCAAGTAACGTTTCGCTGGATCCTGTGTAAATAATTTGAACGCGTTAACGTGCGAAAGTAGAGTAGCCAGAACAGAACGTAGTAACGCGGCAAAAAGTTGTGATTCATTAGCTATTCTCCTAACAAAACACCGCAGGCTGATTAAAATTATGAATATTTAACGATGACTACTGCGATCCGCAAAATGCGATTAAAGTTGCGGGATAAATTGTACGAACGCTCATGCAACCTTCGATGGAAAATGTTTAAACGATTTTCTGAACTTTTCTCGACGGAGGTTTTGATTAAAATTTTATTTAAATTCTGTTCAATTTTCGAGGCGTCGAATCGATTCTCGATCAGCGAGAAACTTTTTTTTCTATCCTGAAGAAACGAGAAGGAAGATCTTTGCGATATTTTTATTTTTCACAACGTCGAGACCATGCATTTCGATTCCACGGAAAGTGTTTATGAGACGATGATAAACTCACGTTTGACTGAAAGGTGTACACTCGCGGATCGCAATAATGAATCATATTAAACAAGCAGCTATGCAAATGTACGACAGCAATTTACCACTTTTTAGACATGTAAATTCCTTGAACCCACCCAACAATAGCGTGCAACGGTGCAAGGTAAAGTTGCCCCGCTGAAAGGAGGGTGGGAACAAGCTACGAGAAGGGGGGGTGGGCAGGGGGTTGTGACGAAGAAAAAAGCGGTAGTCCATTATGTGGATCTATTTGTATTACGAAATCATTCTGTCAACAAGGCGGCCGACGAATCGATGTCAGGGTTGTCTAGCCGTAAACGTCGATAAAGCCACCGCGTTTTTGATGCGATCTCGATCACAACCAGCGAGAAAGTTCAATCTCTCGAACTGTGTGGCGATTCGGAAGTCTAGAAGAAACCGGAAATGAGACGAAACGAGGCAGAAAAGGAAGATCTTTTGTTTCATTCTTTATCGGTTCTTTCATAGAAATATATTGAGTTCTTCCTTAACACGTTCGCTGCCGGATCGTACCGGTGAAATTTTTTACGAAGACAAAGTTTTATTCGTTTACAATTGGAAACTACGTAACTTAACATTTGTCGCGATACTTATTTTTGAAATTTTTTTCCTTTAACATCTCACCTCGGGAATTTTGTTGATTCCTTGCAAGGAGAGTGCAAGACCTTCGGATCACCGATTTAACTGAAACTTTGTGCATCTGTATTATAGATTTCGACACACTCTTCACGAAAATCTACCATTGAGGGATCAGAAACTCATTATTTTTCAAATTATTTGCTATTAAAGTTGTCAGTACCTTAATGAACTTTGTCGCTTAAAATAATCAGTAATTAGTATTGTATAGAGGATGTTCGGCCATCTCTGAGAAAAAATTTTAATTGAAGATTCTAGAGACCAAAATAAGTCGAAAATCAAGAATACCAATTTATTGATTGACGCTTCGTTAAAAAGTTATTAATGTTTAAAGTTCCTCCTGTAGAATGACAATTTGTTCACCTACTCGAATTTTTTTCTCGAAAGTGCGTGGGAATTCAGGGATATGTATATTGACCAAAAATGATTGTAATCGACCCTTGCAATCGAAAATAATTTTTTTAGAACGATTTGAAAAATTTTTTTTTCGCCGAAAAATTTCAGCACATACCGAATTTTTTTCTCGAAAATGGGTAGGATTTCGGGGGTATATGTATTTACCAAAAATGATTGTAATTGATTTCCACAACCAAACATGATTTTTTCAGAATGATTTGAAATTTTTTAATAATTTTTTAACGAAGCCTCAGTCAACAAATTAGTATTCTTGATTTTCGCCTTATTTTGGCCTCTAGAATTTCCCATTCAAATTTTTCCCAGGGGTGGCCAAACACCCTGTATAAACATTGTTGTTCATTAGTTTTATTTTTACATGTTTTCCACTTTTATAATTTGTAAGTTTATTATAACTAGTGTTTATATTAAAGGCTGTCAACTAACAGTTAGTAATACGTATAGCTTGTTATATAACTCCGAAATAAATCCTGCAGAATAATTTTTCTTTTATTTAAAATTTTACAATTATCGAAGTCAAATGTGTGTTTCTTTTTTCTAACAATGTATACCTATTGTACTCATCGTCGTAAAGAATTTTGGATTCATAGTGTTGTTACATTTATACACATGTTTCTTAATTCTTGTGAACAGGAATATCCCTAGTGTGTCCAACATAAATTGCTTTGCGAGTATTGTTGAAATTAGTAAATCGGTGTCAATACCTTAATGAACTTTGTCGATTAAAATAATCAGTAATTAGTGTTGTAATCTCAACAGTAGTTTTTTCTCATTTTTTTTTTTTGCTTGTAGCAAAGCATGAACATCATTGTAATATAATAAAAAAGAGAGTGAATTAGAAGGGGAAATTCTTACGTAATTAAATATAAGACTAGGTACGAAACAAAGGACAATGTTAAGTCATAGAGGGGTTTACTGACCCAAGAGCGTACAGCATATGCTATACACCGTTGGAAAGGTCTCGCCAAGGCGAATCGACTGATACCATTTTTAACTTCGATATCAGATGGGATAATGTCGAAAAATGGCCTCAAAGTTCGAGATTTTGCGGTTTTGAACAAAAGAAACCGGTAGTAAAAGCCCATCCAGCCCGAGGGACCTCGGGTAGGCACCTGAGGAAAAACCGAGGGATGTAAGCGATACTCTAGCAGATTGGGACGGCAAATGTACCCCACCACCTTCATTTCAGTGCCGTGTTGGGCCTGCGTTTGTCGCATGGGCCCCGTTCCAAATGCCCAGGGCGAAATCGCCAATGGATCAGTTGTTTTTCATGAACATAATATATTCATGATAGACGATTCGCAGGTATGAGTTGGGAATGTGCAGGTTAGTATACATCATATAACCTTTAAATCGTAAGAATAATTGATATAATAAATTAAACGGAGTATATTTTAAATTGTATACAGATAATTAAATAATGAAGTATAAATACGTTATTTATAGCATCAACTTAGAAGGAACTATTTGAAAAGTATTTGAACAGAACAACATGGTAAAAATTGAGGGAAGATTGAAAAGGTATTTACCGATTAATAAAGTGAAATAAAATTCAAAGAAAATTCGTGCCAAGCAAATGGTACGAGTATTGTGCAAGAACAATGGCATCATTAAGGAGGCGGGAACCATTTGGAACAGTAGTAATAAATATTGAATTTGGCAAGAAATTGGATTGTACATACTTTCCTAATTGTTATCGGTGTTATTAATAACGTACTTCGTACTACGTACTAAGTGATATTCTTGTAAACTTCTTCAATCTTCTCTTTCATCATTTATATTACTGTATACAAATTTATTATTTAAGCTTGGTCCAAAGAGGATCCATATTTTTTTAATCAAAGAGTCGGTGTTAATAAATTGTTAAAATTGTTTAATCCCGTATTTATCTTAAGAGACCATTCTGACGGTTCCAAAAAATCGAATAATTTGTACATTTTATTATTATTATTATTATTATTATTATTTATTTATTAACGGGAATAAAATCTTTAGTAAAAAGGATGTAATATGTCAAACATCATCGCTTATAAAATTTTAACAAAATAAATTAATTTACAATACGTTACAAGGATTTTTCTTAAAGTATCAGTACAGAAATTCAACCACATAGAGAAGTCAGTCCGATGAATAGGGAAACGCCTCGTGTCGTCGATATACAGTGCTCTTGGCAACGAGCAAAGTCGAGCAATGTTTTGAAGGGCTATGCCCACAAAAATCCTCATTCTCAAGCTGTTAACTCCGTACTTGTTCGAGGAGTTAGATTATGTAGTAGATCAATTTATTTTATCTACGATCACAATAACTTCTTACAATTAATAACCAGAAATATGGTCTAGCAAAGTCCAAGTTCTGGTCAGGCGTCCAAATGCCTTCAGAAACCAAGATGTTCCCGTTGGCGTCCAAGTGCCTTCAGAAACCAAGATTGGTCTAGTTGGCGTCCAAAATGCCGTCCTCGAGGAAGACGTCATGTCTCCCTCTTAGTGCCTCCTTGGAGGCGTCGATATTCGGATTGGGCCTTGTCCTGCCCAATCCGGAATTTGTTTAGGTTTTGGATTGTGCAACGCCCACAGCCTAGTTTGTTCATCTTGCAAATCAAGGTCTGCAGGACGTTGCACAATCCCTGGGTTAATTTATTACCCTACTTTGTCCTAGTGACTGTCCTGGTCCTGATGGCAAGCACGTGAGGGTCAGCGATACATCAATTGCCGTTGAGGGTGGTCTAACCGGGGACCGTTTCCAGAGAAATCTGAAACCGGCATCCGGCCAGACCTAGTCCTTTGGAAATTGCATGCTGTCCGTGAAAAATTGTGACTTCCTCAAAAACGGCACTGTTCATTGTCGAGTGTAGCGGAAACCCTTCACGTGGCGGCAACATACCGCCCACCTTGAACGATTCGCGTTCAATACGTGATCCTTAGAATAATCTTTAATTCTATAGTCCACACAATTAATACAAGTCCAATAACAAAGAACGAAAATCCATACAACACACAAATCCTTACAATTAACATGTTATCCTAACATTAATACACAATAAACTGATAAGCGTCCAAAAATACAGGATATACCTAAGTTACAATTATGAGTGTCCAAAACTATGAGTGTCCGAAACATATCAAAGGTCCCGCCACTGTTCTACACTTACACTTATGTGTACATAAACATTGGCACATTAAACTAAAGTGCAGTCCGTCCATCTGGTGTCTTTGCCCCTGTAGTCGGCACCGACTCGTGGTCCACAGGTAGCAGGCATACCTTGGTCACTGGCCTTTTTACTAGGCCATCAGCTGTTCGTACGGTCACTACCCTAGTGACCTTGTCCTGTCCTGGGTGAATGTCCTCGATCCGTCCAAGTCGCCATCGTAAAGGAGGCAGGTTGTCCTCTTTTATGACGACCAGTGTGCCAGGCCCAAATCTACCTGGGGTAGAGGTCCGCCACTTGTTCCGCTGTTGTAGCTGGTGCAGGTATTCAGATTGCCACCGTTGCCAGAAGTGCTGCACCCGCTGCTGTATAAGTTGGAACCTGCACAGTCTGTTTGATTGAATATCACGCACATCGGGTTCGGGGTGTGCCGTGAGCGCCTCGCCAATCAGGAAATGTCCGGGGGTCAACGGGTCCAGATCCGTAGGATCAGTAGAGAGAGGAGAGAGAGGGCGGGAATTAAGGATTGCTTCCACCTGTGTGAGCATGGTGTACAATTCCTCGTACGTGAGAATGGTCTCACCAATGACCCTTTTTACATGGTATTTTGCTGATTTTATAGCGACTTCCTCAAAAACGGCACTGTTCATTGTCGAGTGTAGCGGAAACCCTTCACGTGGCGGCAACACAAGCTGTTGAAGTTGCGATTCATTTGATTTATGAGGACTTCAACTCGGTCGAGCTTTTAAGAAGTTGTGAAGATGGAGTCGCACAAAGCGTAACGAGAACTCAAATTCTAAAAATTACAATATAGCGTTAATGACGTTAAACAACGCATATAAATATTGGAAGAAATAGTTTCAATTGCTGTAGAATAACGAACGAGCGTCGGCCGAATAAAGCTGTAGTAACGACGACGAAGTGTACTAAAACAGGTCGATAACTGCTTAGAGCTACTGAAAAAGAATCATCTGTCAGTTTTCTGACGATCCGGAACAGTTGATTGAAAACTGTTATTTTAAAGCATTCTTTTACGTTTCTATAAAAACGTAAGTCAAAGAATCTTAGAAACCACTCGTTCGACCTTCTTCGAATTTTGTTCAATTATTCTACATAACATTTTTCTTTTGCAAAACTGTAGTCATTATAATTATTATATTTTGTTAAAAAACATACACTACATCGAAGATAATAGATTTTTATTTACGAACCCAAATTCTTTATTTCTGAAAGTGAATGACTCCATCGCGTTGAAATTTTCTTGCTTTCTAAAAATTGGAAAATACAGTTAAATGTTACTTTAACATCTTCTGAGAAGAAGTTTTGAAACTCTTTGATAAAAGAAATTTTCCCTACAAGAAAAATTCGCTACAAGCATTACCTAATTCCAGACACAATGAGTCAGTGTCCAGCCTTAAGATGTCGTTTTCTTTTATTAGAATTTTTTCTTCGTACCGAGAGTGTGTGATAAATTGTCGCGACACAAAGACTCGCGACTTGACCTAAGGAAATTACGAGCATCCCCGTTCTAGTCCCTCGATGCATACAAATAGCTGTTCAGAGACAGACCGGCGCGGCTCCGAAAGTAGAGAAAGGTCGTCGAATGGGGTTGATTCGTTTCTCCCTTGATATATGTGCGCCGATGGATATATCGTAACAAGAGTCCCGGGCAGCGCGTGGGAAATTCTCATTTCGCGTTCGAAATGGTTGGAAATGTTCCAAACGAAACTACCGTGAATTTGTCTCCGCCCTAACAGCGCCGCTACAAGTTTTCCCGTGTTTCTTCGTACGGGGGTCGCGCAGTATGAAATTTTTCCAGGCTTCCGCGACGGCGTTAGCCTGACTGATCCCGCGCGCCAGAATTTCCGCGAAATTAACCAAACCCCTTTCACCAGTTCCAGGTTAACGCCGCAGCCGTTCCCATAGTACGGTTTTTATGCCCAATTACCGAATACGCTTCATTTTCCGGTGACGCTCGGTGGCAAATGTTCCAGAGAACGTCAGCAATGCGTCAATATCTTGTGAAAAATTACGCGCGTGTGCTTGATATTTTTTTTGAAGTGATTTTAGAAATTTTATGGACAAAATCAAATTTTTAAAAAATGTTCAGATGTAAATTAAATTTTTTGAGTGACGTCATTTTCAGCAGGAACTTTTAAAAATTGTTGTTCTATTGTTCTATAACATACTTCTATACATATAGGGTGTTCGGACACCCCTGGGAAATATTTTAATGGGAGATTCTAGAGACAAAAATAAGACGAAAATCAAGAATATCAATTTCTTAACTGAGGCTTCGTTAAAAAGTTATTAAAGAATTAAATTAAAATATTTCAAATCGTTCTGAAAAAATTATTTTTGTTTGCGGGGGTTAATTGCAATCATGTTTGGTGAATAGATATACCCCCGAAATCCTATGTATTTTCGAAAAAAAAATTCAGTAGGTGGACAAATTGTCGTTCTACAGAGGGACTTTAAACATTAATAACTCTTTGACGAAGCCTCAATCAACAAATTGGTATTCTTGATTTTCGTCTTATTTTGGCCTCTAAAATCTCCTATTAAAATTTTCGCCAGGGGGTGGTCGAATACCCTGTATTAGAATTTGTAGCTGATCAGAAACTAATTTTCTATACCTCTACAAACCGAACCACATATGTACTTCTATTTCTATCCGAGATCTTATAAACTACATAAAGCTCTCGATAAAAGACGAATGGAATACAAAATGAAAAACTACAAAAACAACCAACATACACAACATCACACAAGACTTCTTCATGGCAGTAAACACCAGTCTTATTACTAATAAAGAAAAAACTATAATGTCCAGATTAAGAAGTGGCCATACAAAAATAACACACGACTACATCCTCGACAAAAGAGATCCACGAAACTGCAACTCCTGTGGAAACATACCACTAACAACAAACCACATTCTATACGAATGCAAAGAATTTGACCAGCAAAGATAGGTTTATAGCATCAGATCAGATGCGGCTCCAACATCCAAGAACCATATAAATGGTACCTTGAAATTCGTGGGCGACTCAAATCTATGGCACAAAATTTAACGATACAAATGTGAGAAGCGGCATCGTTAATCGTCGGTAATGACCCAGATGTCGATGCGAGGTAAAAGAAAACCAAAAGAAGAAGAAGAAGAAACTAATTAATTTTTATTTGGTAAATTTGTCTATCAGACTGTCAAAAGTGTTCGAAAACTCGTGAAAAGTCGTGACGACAGTTACGTGGAACATCCTGTATATTTAAACTAAAAAATTATTGAATGAAACGATAAATATTAATTCTCTTTACTGGTCTGTTTTGATCTTAACATCAGTAAAAGAAGATCATTCCTAACCCCGTTGGTGCATTACAAACAAACCAAGCTGAATAATAGGGCAAGTGTTCGTAAATAAAATGTTGTATCGGAATCTTCGGTGGTTGACAGAGGTATTGAAATCTCCGTAAAAAGAGTTGTCGTATATTTGAAAATCGTTGAGAAATTTCTGTGGAAAACAGGAACTTGGAAATTCCGGAATAAACAACCGCCTCCTCGCAACCATTTCTCACTTGCTCCCCAGAAATGTCCATTCCGCTTTGAGGTTCGCAAACTCCTCGCGGAAACTCGTCTATAAAACACCAGGCCGGTCGTTCGTACGCTTCGAAGGAGGGGTGGGGAAGGATGGTCGGAGGGTGCACAAGTGCATCGGTTGGAGGTTAACAAAACAAAGTCCAACCCCGTTTACATTACGGTTCACACGCACAGACCGTTTCTCTGTATCGCGTTGCGGCCCGTCAGCTTCTGTATCGATTGGCAAGTCTGACCTAACACTGACACACTTCACTCGCCAAGTCTGACCTCTGTTCCGTATCGACCATTGCCATAATCTTAGGGTTTCCACGATTTATCGCGGAACACTTTTCCCGGCCATTTTCGGGATTAAAGTCACGCGTCGTTGCTCTGTGCCATCGACTTCGATTATCGACAAGACGATTCGCCCGTCCAGATGCATTTCCTTGATGGAACGAAGGCGTCGTCGTCGAGCGTTCGGTTGCAGCGGCGTGTTACGGTCAATGTTATTGAATAAAGCAACGGCCACACCGCGACAAAAGCGGGATTTCGAGACTGTAGCGAGGAACGTCGTTGAATGTTTCAGTGCAGCGGAGGGATATATCAATATTGATTTTTTTCAAGGAAGAATCGTCCACCGAGAACTATGTGCGACGAATTCCTACGATGATGTTGACGATTTGTCCTTATACAGGGTATTCGGCCACCTCTGCGAAAATCTTTAAAGATTCTAGGGTCCAAAATAAGACGCAAATCAAGAGTACCAATTGGTTGATGAAGACTTCGTTAAGAAGTTATTAACGTTTAAAGTTGAATCCATCATGTCCTTTGAACATCCTAATAACTTCGATAATTTTTGAAGTTCAGGTATAAGGGTTTGCAAATATATTTTTCCAATTATATACTTAAAGAAAATGTAAAAAAAGGAAATTGATTTTTTCAAAGGTTCACACTAGAATACCCCCTTTAGTGGACTTTTTACTTATATTATTTGTTTTCTGAGACACCAAGGTCGCCTTGAGTTTTTTTTAAATTTGATCGCTCAATTATGAATAATAAATTAATAATCCTCGGGCGGCCGATGAATTGAAAGTTACAGGGTTGGCCGACCTTGGATTGATTATGAATTACTGTACCAAGGTGTAGTAGGTATTAGTAGCATTTTTTACAAATTTCTGTCGTTTGCGTTTCATACTGAAGCTATCAATTTCTTTTAGCCTTATAATACTTGTCCAAAATATACTACGGAATTATTGCTGTCAGTTCAAATATTTTTTTGCGTACACATTGGGATTATTTCTCACTTTTTACTATTACTGAATTCCATCGATTCACCATATTAATATCTGTGGTGAAACTAATATTAATTTATGTGTAGATACTGTACTCGTAGTAACCATGTTAATAAACACTCCGTTTTCTAATCACCTTTATTGAAAAATATTTTAGTGATTAATTATAATTTTTTTTTCTCATTTTTCACATTACTTGATAAAATGTAAAAATTCAAAATAATAAAAAACTAATTATTAACTGCACGTCGTCCTTGATACTGTATGCATTTAATTTTTAATATTTTCTCATACAGTAAAGAGTTTATAAGTAATTTGAGGCAGTCAAGTTAGGTGATTCATTCTATACAAAGGATTCAGAATTTCGGGGCTTCATAAATTACATTTCCTATTCTTATCTCGACAAGCATTGAACACTGAGAATGTATTGTGATGACAGTACAATATTTTTGTTATAAATCTGATACTTTTGAGATACGAGCTGCGTGGATATCGCTGCATCGTTGTATCGATTTTTCATAAATTTCTGTCTTAATCTCTGCTACCTTGTTTTTCTCTTTTTTTTTAAATCTCGAATCGTTTGATATGCGAACAAGAATACATTTTTCTACGATAAACTTCAAAACTTCAACGAATGTCTGAACTATATTGTTATTCAAAAATCAACGATTTAAATAGTACTAAATCAGTTCTTATTTGAAATCGTACTATTTTGACAAATATATTCATGTTTTTTTTTTGATACATGGTACAATAGAATCTTCATAATCCGTACTGAAAACTCCTTCAGTGATTTTAACTAATTAAAACTAAGTGAATATAGAAATGTATTTTTACAGAAATTATTGGATACGTAATTTTTAACTTTTTAATGTACACTTCATTCGTATTTAAACGTGTTACACAAATTTTTTGTAATCATATTATATTTATTTATTTATTTTTCAATGTAATGTCACAACTCATTTTCTCATATACATATATCAAAATAAAAGCTATGCTATATATTGAAAAATAAATTTGTTTTTCAATTGAAACTACTAAAATTTCCCTTTCTTCTCGTGGACTCTCATTTGTTTTGACTGTTTTTTACTAACAAGTAACACTACCCAACTGATACTCACCGATTTGAATAAAATTTAACATACTTATTAAACTCCGAAAAATATTAAATACGTGTTTTTTTGTTTCGGCTAAATACGCTTTTTAGGGGTAGAAAGCACCCCTCAACCTCTGGAGATGGAAACGTTTGTGGCTAATTATTTCTTAAAGGATACAGTTTCTGAAACAAGTACTAGATCCAGAGTTGTATAGTTCAGAGTGATGCACTTGATGGTGTCCTTGAAATTGACCTTCAAGTCGATTTTCAAGGTCAATTAAATTTGGAAATAATAAGTCGGACTGACCGGATTTAGCAGTTGCCGGACCTTGAACGCATCCTGTATTTATAATCAGTAATTTTATGCGATGACTCTAATCTGTCTTCAGAATTGATTTGTTGCGTTATTTTCCCAAAAAAGGAACAATCAGACGGTATGGGAAAATAGGCTCAAATTTATAGAAAAAATATGAAGGAGAAAAAAAGTTTTGTAAGTAACTTCGGAATAGAAGTAAAGATAAGAAAACATAAAATGTCACTCTAATTGTAAATTGAACGTTACATTCATGCTATATTAGAAATTTTCATTTTTTTTTAACAGATTTCGAAAAGGGGGAGGTTACTATACAGGGTGTTCGGCTACCTATAGTAAAAATTTTAATGAGCGATAGTAGAGGCCAACATAAGACGAAAATCAAGAATACCAATTTGTTTATGGAGGCTTCGTTAAAAAGTTATTAACGTTTAAAGTTCCGCTCGTACTGAATTTTTTTCTCGAAAATGCGCAAGATTTCGGGGATATGTCCATTCACCAAAAATTATTGTAATTGATCCCCGCAACCGAAAATAATTTTTCCAGAATGAAAATATAATTTGAAAATATAGACAAGGATAATAAAGAAGTAAAAATCCTTACAATTCCTGCGGGAACAACTGGCTTCATTCAACCATTGGATGTCTACGTATTCAGACCGTGGAAAAACTTCCTGAAACAATTATCGGACTTAATTCTCTTATACAATTATAATATTAACCTACATTTGAGGAATAACATCCTCAAAATTCAATCATTAATCCACACTCAATTTTCGTCACCCCGATTCCAAAACATGATTAAATATGCCTGGTGGAAAAGTGGATATATTCAAGAAAAACCAGATAGATGTGAAACGCCTGTCGATTTCTGTTTAAAGAATTGCGGTACAGTCTGCAAAATCTGCAATAACATTGCAGTTCTAAAATGTGCGTGGTGTACTAACTCTCTGTGTATGGAGCATTTTTTTGCCATAGAAGATACAGCTATTCCTCATTATTGTCATGAATATAAAGAATAATGCCAATTACCATGGAATTTATATTCATAGACATATGTGAAAAGAAATTATGAAATCGCCTTCACTGGCTGGATCTCGATCACACATCTCACCTTATTTGAATGAATAATCAACTTTTAATTTCTTTATTGATCGAATTATTACTACTCTTGCCTTAATTGGTTGAATCAATAAACAATTTTAAATTACAGAAGCTTGTTTCATTTACAAACCACCAACGCTCTGGCAATGAATGTAAAATTTTACGCTCTATCGATTCTCGGGGTGAAAAGCAAAATACTCCCTTTGATAAACGAAATGATTTTCAAATGACCTTGAAAATCGACCTCAAGGACGATTTCAAGGACGCCATCAAGTGTATCACTTTAAACTGTACAACTCTGGATCTAGTACTTTTTACAGAAACTGTAACCTTTAAGAAATAATTAGCCACAAACGTTTCCATCTCCAGAGGTTGCGGGGTACTTTCTACCCCTAAAAAGCGTATTTAGCCGAAACAAAAAAACACGTATTTAATATTTTTCGGTGTTTAATAAGTACGTCAAATTTCATTCAAATCAGTGAGTATCAGTTGGGTAGGTTTACTTGTAAGATCAACGAAAAATAAATAATACCATACCATCATCAATGTTTAAAATTTTTAATATAAGTAGAAATAGTCAGTAATGAACACATACATAGAAGCAACGCATAAATAGCTATTTCTGCCACTTTTTAGACACGAATTGTACATCAAAGGCCAACATGTTCAGATTAATTTTTTAATCGAAACAATAAACTAAAAAGATACTAGGATTTTACAGACTGTGCATTATTAGCCGGATATCCGACATCATTGAATAGTGATCCCAATTCTCTTTTGAAAGCGTTAAAATTCCTTCTGGAGGGGCGGGGAGGGGGGGTAGTTTTCTTCGGTTGAGAAACGCTGTTCTAACCAAACAAGGAATGTAAGCTGGCCTAGTTGCGGAACTCACCCTGTATACGAGCAAGATACTGTATACAGACACAGTCGTGACTCTTAGCGGTATTATTGTGCAAACGGTTGTCTAAAAACGGCGCCAAGTACAAACTTAAAGATACAGAACTGCTGCTAATGTCGTAAACATTGTCATTCATAAAATCAACGCAGTATCCAGTGTCTATATAAGCGTTGTTTTCCATTACCTTTATTTTTACGTATTTTCTTCTTTCTTTTCAAATTTGTAATATTATTGTTACTAGTGTTTATATTAAAGGTTTTCAACTACCAGTTAATAATACGTGTAGCTTTTTTTATAAAGGGGTTCCGAAACATGTCTTTTGGTATAATTTTTCTTTCGTCTAAACTTGTACAATTATCAAAATCAAATGTGTGTTTCTTTTTTTTAACAATGTATACCTATTGTACTCATCGTCGTAAAGAATTTTGGATTCATAGTGTTGTTACATTTATGCACATGTTTCTTAATTTAGTAATTATTTACTTTAGAGATTACTCACCAATTTCGATGACATTGAGATATGTTGTCAAGGTCGCTGTTATGAAGATTTTTTTCTCTATACATATAACCGCCGCTCGGTCTTAGTTTCCGAGATTTTTCTTCAAAAAGATCGCTGCTACTACAATGAATTCTATCTAGACGTATGTGACTGTGACAGCGCGTGTGTAAGCGTTGAATCGCCGATTGTTTATTATTTCTATAGATACATCGAGATGGCCGGCATTGGGTGCGTATAACGGATGTGCTTAAAAACTCGATGTGAGTAGTCGGCCGTCTCACGGCCTAACTATTCTACCTAGTAATTAATGTAATGGATTAAGTTTAGGTTAGATTCTCTTATACCGGCCGCCGTAAGGCGGCCGGCCACGCATTCATTTTCTATTTCAATTTTCTTTATTAATATTATCCGACATTACATTGACACAGTATACATTATTTGACGTTGGTCATCATGATTTTAATACAAGAGTACCTGCATTTTTTGATATAATGGCAGACATTTTTCCAATTTCTGTTAACAATAACGATAATAGTAATAATAATAATAAAGAATAAAGTTTAATATTTTATCTCCAACTCAATCCGAGGCTAATACAGACATAAAATTATTTTTGCAAATATCTCGAAAACGAAGGGCGAGCGGCGGTAACATGTATAAAGAAAAAATATTCATAACAGTGACCTTGACAACATATTTCAAAGTCATCGAAATTGGTGAGGAATCGCTAAAGTAAATAATTACCCTTAATTTTTCTGAATAGGAATATCCTTACAAGGAACCATCGCGAACGGTCCGGCTTCAATTTTGATGAAACTTTGTACACTTATAAAGCAGCCAAAAATAATCGACACGTATTTTTTTTTAGCTGCGGTAACTCGAGTTTAAGGGGTGAAACCACCCCTTGAAGTTTTGGCTCGAAACGGATATCTCGAAAACGGAAAGACATACAAAAAAATTGTTAATGGGCGAGGTTGATGGTTTCTTATGTACAATAACATGGTGTTAAAAAATTAAAAAAAATACAATTTGTTTATAACAAAAAAAATTTATTAACTTAATTTTTCATTTTATTGAAATTTTCATAATGACAAAAAATGACGAGCATTTTATTCCAAATCCATTGGTATGCGATTTTTTAAAATTGCCTCCTACAGTTTTGCAGATTTTGATGATTTACATCTTGCGCGCACATCCATTATGGTAGTAGCCGTTCTAACTTTGATTTTAATGAAGCACTGTAGGCTTGCACTAAATTATACAGTAATAAGTAGCGAGTAATAATAACAGTAACAAGTTTCTTAACAGCAACGAAAGGATTAATTATTTTTATTGCCCACCTATGACATCGTGGCAAAGGTGGAGCGATTTATAAATTATAAATATATGCAGTGTGTATAACAATTATTCTATATAGTTCCGACAATAGTGGTACTCGTCGAAAAAATGTTTGAAACATAAAGATTTCTTACACCATGCGCATTTAATTATTGCCACGTCACCGCAAATATGACATGTTGGCTCATTTTCAACAGAATAGCAGTACTCAACAGGATTCTGGAATGCATTTGGCTTTTCATCTATAAATCCGGATTTATACCAGGAGTATTTAATAAAATTTTGGAACCTTGGCGATGAAAATTGATTGTGGACCAGAGATTGAAGTTTAATTATATTATTCCTAGCGTGGAGATTAATGTCGTGATTTAAAACGAGAACTATATCGGAAAATCGGCGGACGAAATTTTTCCAAGTGTGGAAACCGTAAACATCCAGTGGTTGAACATACTTTGTTCCACCTTTTGGTATTATAAAAAGTTTTACATTTTTACCCTCGGGAGTAACTTCGTTCACCGTCTTCTTACAGTGACCACTCCAGGAATCAAGAATTAGAACTGTTGCGGCCCCAGTATTTGCGAAGTAAATCTCTCTTAACCAGGTCTTGAAATGGTCCGTAGTTAATTTGCCTGACTTTGAAGCTACAAGATATACATTGTCAGGGCGAAATAAATGTTGTTCCACAATCGACCCGAAATGTCCTGTACTCTCTTTCAGTACAATAAATAATGGTGACAGTAATTGTCCATCAGCTGAAATGGTTGGCTGGATGGTCTAACTATGAGTGGTGGATGACACTGATTGAACACCTCCTTCTACGATTTTTATACCTTCTTCAGCCAAAGTGCGCCCTGAATGTAATTCCAAATTAAAACCACTTTGATCGGAATTGTAAACATTGTGTGGTTCATTTCGGGCTATATATGATTTTACTTCATTCACGAATGCGCTGCATTGCAAATGAATATCGTCTTCTCGATTTACCATATTTGTGGTTACAAATCTGGTAATTTTTCTGGAGACTAATCTAAACATCTTTTTAAAAGTATATAGCCAAGTATATCCGGCTTTAAATGTTTGTAAATTTTCTATGTCCCTCGCTTGTAAAGCCCATCGCCGTAGATCTACTTCATGCACAATTACTCTTAACTGCCGAGCTTCCATAAATTTATTAAATGTATACTCTGCAATACGTTTTATCTTTTCCTTTTTTGTGCCACCCTGTTCAAC
This sequence comes from Colletes gigas, assembly GCF_013123115.1. Lineage (NCBI taxonomy): Eukaryota > Metazoa > Arthropoda > Insecta > Hymenoptera > Colletidae > Colletes > Colletes gigas. Next base: position 1,421,175 of record NW_025106673.1, read on the forward strand.
TTGTAAAGCCCATTTACGAAGCATTCTTTCGGATTTCACGTGACGGAATTTGGAACGTACGGTGTCTAATTTTAATCGCTTCGACTTCCCGCTGTTCCAGTACGCCACAGCTTTCCTTTTATATTCGAATGGGATGTATTCCTTATTCGAATGACATACAACGTCTTGTTCGTATATGTTTGGAATATTCGGTGTCCTATTTTCCTCCTCTTCATCTACCCACAACCAGTTCAAATCAGCATCCTGATTTTCTTGGTCGATAGGCGTCCCGTCCATTTCAACACACGTTTCATGTTCAACCAGGAATGCCGTGTCTTCGACACTTCTTACAATTAAATCGAATAATACATCCCTTAAATTTTCTTCTGCGCTATTAATTGGCGTGGGTCCCTGGTTCCACTCAACAAACGCAGCAGACAGTAAAGTTATTACATTAATAGGATTAATATTTACCATCTTTCCGAATACAGTAAAAGCTGGATACATGCAACAAAAGATTGGCTGGATAAGTGCAACGTTTAAATGCCCAGAATCGGCACCTCGGCTGTATGGATAACCAACAATGTTCTACACGCTTATAAAGAGCTAATTGCAATATATATATATCCAAGTTCACCCACTTATCTACCAACAAATATTATTTTCACATGACAAGGGCAATCAATTTAATTAACTTTACGATATGTCACGTTATCAAAAGGTATAATACAAACTCCATTTCAATATACCCATTTTATCATGTTTATTACAAAAACCGTCTCGATTTGAAAGAATGTTAATAACAACAGAGATACAGATGCACATACTAATCTCATTTGACACGTATTTTTATTATACAAATTACACAGAATGCTTTTACAACAGTGAAGATTTAGATAACGTGCGTAAACTGCATGATAGGCGAGCCGCAGAAATGACAATATTTATTTATTCAATTTGTATTTTAAAGCAAGTACATCATGAGAATAAGTGTATCTTTATCTCCTGGTATACACACTGTATGTATTTATAATTTATAAATCGCTCCCCCTTTGCCACAATGTCATAGGTGGGTATAAAAAAAAATCTTTTCATTGCTGTTAAGAAACTTGTTACTGTTATTGTTACTTGTTACTTGTTACTGTATAATTTAGTGCAAGCCTACAGTGCTTCATTAAAATCAAAGTTAGAACGGCTACTACCATAATGGATGTGCGCGCAAGATGTAAATCATCAAAATCTGCAAAACTGTAGGAGGCAATTTTAAAAAATCGCATACCAATGGATTTGGAATAAAATGCTCGTCATTTTTTGTCATTATGAAAATTTCAATAAAATGAAAAATTAAGTTAATAAATTTTTTTTGTTATAAACAAATTGTATTTTTTTTAATTTTTTAACACCATGTTATTGTACATAAGAAACCATCAACCTCGCCCATTAACAATTTTTTTGTATGTCTTTCCGTTTTCGAGATATCCGTTTCGAGCCAAAACTTCAAGGGGTGGTTTCACCCCTTAAACTCGAGTTACCGCAGCTAAAAAAAAATACGTGTCGATTATTTTTGGCTGCTTTATAAGTGTACAAAGTTTCATCAAAATTGAAGCCGGACCGTTCGCGATGGTTCCTTGTTAGTCTGACCAATATTAAATTCCTTTGCAAGTTATCATTAAAGATTCAATACATTTTGAGTTATCCCAAAATGAAGAAATAAACAGACAAACGTACAATAAAAAATTACTAAAACTGTGAAATTCGGTTTAGATACTCTATAAACTTGTAAGTCATGGTAGCCCAAAAATTGCACAACTACAAAGTTACAGTTTCATTTACATAAATATGTTTCTTCAGTTATAGAAAAGTGTTTCAATAGGAGGACCGATATTTTACAAGAACGTGTTCTGTTTAAATAATCGAACGTTCGAATAACAGATTCTTGAAATGGTAAAGCATTAAAGTAACGGAGGTTCGAGTAAAAAAGATTCTACTGCATTTGAAATATCGTTTATTCTTGGTACCCGGTCGACCACGAACGTCTGCTTGCATCTAATGGAATCGATTTCTATATTTTCCAGCCCACTAACATGTGGTTCGCCCACAATGATGGAATCTTGGGGTCCTGGAAGGACTGGTACACCCCCGCCCGCTCTTCCACCTCCGCCAGCTGGGAGCAACAATGGTGGTGCAGCGTTTGCAGTAACCGCAAACGTTGCACAGCCCAGCACTACAGCGCCGATTGCCAGTCCCGAGGGGGTGAGCGACGTAAGTAACAAGAACAGACTTAAAACTAAATGGCTATAAGAAAAAAGAATGTTACGAAACATTTTTAAAAAACATCGAATCGAATTCAATCGAACTTTAACCGATTGTGAAATATTTTTGCTCGTGAGAATTTTTCCATTCTTTATGATCTTTACTTTTAATTTCATTACTTTATCTCAAATTAAATTTATTATTATAATTCTTTCTACATACTGGACTATCGGAATACTTTTATCGACTGAAAGCAACGTTATCGTATTAATTTTATTATTTTTTTCTTTCATGTATTTATTGCAAATGGTGTTGCAATAATGGAGATTTATTATTCAAGTTGACTTGGAGTGAAACGTTGTCGAAATTGAATACAGTCCCCTGCATTCGAAAAGAAAATTGTTTTATGTTGTGTAAAATTGTCAATATTTCGGTCCAGCGTGTCTAAGGATAGTTTTCGGTGTAGAGATTCTGGTAAAATGCAAGGTTATGGTATCGTAAAAAGCTCGATCTAATAGCGCGCAGCTAAGTTATACAATTGGAGCGCACGTATAGCCGTTTAGAGTATCGGGGATGAAACCACCCCTCGCGCTTACTGCTTCCATCCGTTTCAATTTCACAAGCATCCCCGATGGTCGAGCGTAATGGACGTCGGTTGCGTTATCGAGCCGAGCTAATAGAATCAGCGGCAGATATCCGGAATTGTCCGTTCCCACGAGAATCGTCGAATTTTAAAGATTCCCATGTGCTTCTGCCAGTGTCAACGTCACACTAAGGATAACGTTTTCACCATTATTATCCCAAGCATTTTACTTCTTTTCATCCATCGTTATACAGGGTGGTCTATGCAACTTGTGTAAAAAAGTTGCATGGCTCGAAGGGATACACTATGCAGTGCATTTATCTTTTTTTATAGATGATGGCGTTTCGAAGATTTGAAGGTCAACTTCATTTTTTTTAAATATGGAAGAACATCAAATTCTGAGTAAAAAAGTGTTGATCTGTATTAGCCCTAAACCTAATAACTAACGAGTAATTTCACTTTATTTCTTGACAATTTTCACTGTTCTGCAGAAATCTGTGACAAAAATCTTCAGTTTGATATTATGCGAAGAAAATTTTCAAGAAATAAAATAACAGTACTCATTAGCTATTAGGTACAGCGCTAATATAGATCAATACTGTTTTACTCAAAATTTAATATTCTTCCACAGTTTGGTACAAAAAGTATAGTATTCATTTTAAAAAAATAAAGTTGACCTTCAAATCTCTAAAACTCCACCTATAAAAAAGACAAATGTACTACATAGTGAACCCCTTAGAATCATGCAACTTTTTTATATTTTGGAAATTATAGAAGAGCACAAATTACGTGGACCATCCTGTATTATCTGGCACTCTTACTGCAAACATTATAAGACTACGTAGTGATTCGCTACATTCTGTAATACGCGCATGCAACAAAGCATAACATTTCGATCGATGCAAGGTTAACATTTTACGTTCGATCGAAGTAGAAAATTGACGTTGGCGTCTCGTTCCATTTTTATTGCTTTACTGGCTGTTATTGGATTTAACGCAGCGAAGTATTTTTGCTATTCGACAAAATTTAACATCCCCCGCATTTTTCACCATTCAATTTAGCGTCGAAAATTACGTAAGAGTGCCAATTTTCAATAACTGACAGCTGACATAACTTTGCAACGGGCGTGTACGCACTAATTTTACGACCAAGTCACTTTTTTTACAATTTTCTTTCCCCTGAAAGAGCCAGTTGGCTTATCGTTTATTTTTGTTCCCGGAACAAATTTTCCCCTACAGAATAATCTGGATTACAGAATGAATTTCAAAAAGTAAGATGAAAATTCCATTAAAAAGTCATAAACATCATATGCTTTTACATACTTTCCATATGCATAGTTCCTGTCCGACTCAGGTACGACCCGAGCTCACTTTCGGGTACAGTTATACTTCGAACTTATGTACTAATTAGTTTCAGAATAGCTCACGTAAGTCGAGGTAAACATAATGCACACGTACACTACCGTCCATAAATCACCGAACATTTTGCTCGTTCGACTTGGAAAATGCAAATTAAGGTACATATACAATTTCCCGAAGCGACTTTATTATCTCACTTTCTTACATTTTAAGTTACTATTTTACTGTAAATTTTATAACGTTGAATGAAATAAAAATAAATGGAATAAATAAAATCATTCGAAGAAGCAAATTTTTAAGATAAATTTAAAAATATTACAGAAAGGTTTGAATGATATTAATGATACTAAAAAATAATTGTCGATAGAATTCTACCATTAATTTGAAGCATCGTTTTCAACGAGGCTGATACACTCATACAACAAAAATTCAAATTGTTCACTAACATTTTGTTAATAATCCATGACATACGATATGAGTTACGTTCTCTTTATAATGTTGTGGCGACAACTCCCCACACTTGCCAGCAGAGGGCTATGCGCAACTTATCTCTCTCACAAGTACTCGACCGACCCTCCTATTTCTATATCGGGGTGTCATTCACCTCTTTCACCTTAATTTTTCTTGTAAACTACATGTTGTATGAAAAAATGTTGTTTGTTATAAAGAGGGGCATACACGGCAACAATTAATTTTTTGCTATTTTCCTTTTTTACCAAAATATGAAGGTCACTTTGAGTTTTTTTAACTATAATGTGCAACATTTAATCATGCTATTCGAAAGTCTATGGCATATAGAATATAGAATAAAAGATTATTAAAACGCATGAGGTCAGAAATGAAGGATGGTGAAACTTTTGTGTATGAGAATTCTACACAGCGCTTGCCCCAATTTCAATATTTACAAACATGTAAAGTTTTCTAATGTTATTGCTGCATGAATCAATTCCACAGTGATAAATCACCAGTCGAGGCGAACGTGACAAATATTGCCGTCATAATGAAATTTAGTAATATTGAAAAGCGGAGTATGGTTCCCACTTATAGCGCCTCTGAGTGAAACTCTGTCAAAGCAAAAGGTTTGTGTACAGAAAAATTTGATAAAAAAATAAAATAGCAACAAATTAATTGTTACCGTGTATGCACCTCTTTATATCAAACAACTTTCGTTCGAAACGTGTTTTTATACAACATGTAGATTGCAAAACAAATTAAGGTAAAACAGTTAAATGACCGTAATCCTACCCACTTTCGAGAAAAAAATTTCTACTGAATGTTTTCAGTGAAAATAAAATTTTTCAAATCGTTCTAAAAAAATTATTTTCGGCTGCAGTGGTTGATTACAATCATTTTTGGCTATTACGCATACTCTCGAAATCCTACGCATTTTCGAGAAAAAAATTCCTTACCGAAAATCTAATGTGAAGCCAGAAATGCTCCCCTTTATGCGAATCTTTAAAATGTCATAACTCTTGAACGGATTGGACGATTTTAATGTTTCAAAAGGCAAACAACGCATATTTTAGTGTAGAATATGTAGATATTCCAAAAATATTCGAAAAGTTGCTCCTTGACTCCGTAAAGTGAGAAAAACCCTCAGAAAATAGTCCACTTTTCAAACGGCCATAAGTCCCAGAAGAGTGAATATATTTCAATGAAATTTTTTCCTGAAGTAGAGCTCATGGATACTTACAAAAAAGTATTAGACAAAATTTCCTTACAGCGTAAAACATATTTATTACAAATGAAAAACGAATTTTTCAGAAAAATCGACCAAGGAGGATGGTATGTGCCTAAGTTTCTCGGCGAAATAAAAAAATTTCGAATCGTTCTAAAAATATTATTTCTAGGTTCTGGGGTCAAATACAACCACTTTGGTGAATACACATACCCCCGAAATCATACGCACTTTCGAGAAAAAAATTCAGGAATGTGGACAAATTTTTCGGCGAAAAAAAAATTTAATAAATTTAAAATCGTTCTGAAAAATTATTTTCGGTTGCGGGGATCAATTACAATCATTTTTAGTGAATAGACATATCCCCGAAATCCTGCGCATTTTCGAGAAAAAAATTCAATACAGGCGGAATTTTAAACATTAATAACTTCTTAACGAAGCCTCCATCAACAAATGGGTATTCTTAATTTTCATCTTATTTCGGCCTCTAGAATCTTCCATCAAAATTTGTCCCAGAGTTGGCCGAACACTCTTCGTATATTATCAATATCATATCAGATTAAGAGATAGATTTTTCATTCTTCAGTAAAAGCTACTAGGTAGATAAAGTTTGTCGTACAGTTATATTTAATGAAGCAAAATACGTGTCACTACTCGAAACAACACAAGTGCAAAACGACGTAAATCGAGAAAAGGTAAGCCTAGGATATGACTGTGCCCGAATTTCGGGAACTTCGGGACCGGAGCAATGTCGGATACGCGTGTACGCGATAATACTCAGCATTTTCGAGACCATAATATCTTCTGGTACGGAGGAGCCTTAGCCTTAAACCGTGCCCTCAACCCCAAAAACGACCCTCCCCGACATCCTCTGTAAATTCAGCCTGATCGCGTGCACTCGCTCGAAAACACGTCCGGCATCGATCGTGCGTGGCAGGAGCGTACGGCGATGCCAACGATATTTCCCAGCCGACTGTCACGTGAAGCGGAAGTCCGAGTCAAGGGTAGGTTGTCGGTACACGGGACACGGTTCTCTGTTCACGTTTCAGGTGTCCCAGAAGTCCGGGATTTGGGAGGGCGGGAACTTCTCGTCGGCGGGGGGCGCGGAGGGCCGGTCGCGGAGCGTCTCGCACGCCGCTAGCTTGGACGCGATTTCGAGGAGGGCCGTGAAACCGGAAGCAGCGAGAACGCCGTGTCGCAGCCTCACCTGCAGCGTTTGTAAGTATGTCGTTCAAGCCCCTGTCTGCTCGTTGTTACGTTCTGTTTTCGTGTTATCGGTATTTCGTGGGTTGCCTCTTTACGTATTAGCTCGAGCTTATTTTCTGTGGAACGGCGAGTTTCTTTTACTTTTTTTCATGGCCGTTCGATTACACCTAGGTGTTGCATTTTGCTCCGTGTGTCACCGTTTCGTTCTGCGACCAAACAGGACGACAGGTTTTCACGCTCGTTCCAGGAACTCGAACCCGTCCCTGGGACGAGTTCGATCGTATGCGACGAAACTCCGACCAACCGTCGAGTGACAGAGTCTCGGATCGTTGCTTTCGCAGAGATTCGACTTCCGGTGCTTACCCGTGTTTGCTCACGCAACACCGTCGAACGTGAATGTACGCGTGTTTCAGCGAAATTGCAATTAACGACGCAGAAGATAATGTTGCCGAATGCGATGTTTCGTGTCGCGAATGTTGACAGATAGTGGCCGCGCGTGTCCAATGGTTGCTGGTGGAAGCTTTCGTGTGACGAAGCTACCGATGATGGATGGCCTTTGTTCGAACCGGTTTTCTGACATTTCACAATTCATAGACTGTCACAGAAACACACTTGTTTCATGCAAACTCCCTGTTTCTTTTGATCTTTCGAAATCCAGCGATTCAGGTTTCTCCTTACACGAGAAGAAGCTAAACGAGATATCACTAAGTTGCTGCGGCTCCTGGTCATTCAATTAGAACCACTCGGAACTTTCAAACATTTATCAGTCTTCTAGAAAAATTAAAATAGGTCATCGAACTCTAATAGCGAAGTAATGAATAACTAAATCTAATAATTTGTACACATTCTTAACAATCTCAGATACCCATCGATTAGATCTTTATCTTGGATAGAATTTATATTAAATGGAAAGGAATTGTGGATCCAGTCACAATTTTAATGTCATCGAAATAAAAATAATCCTTTAAAAAGTGGTTAAAAGTGTAAACTTTTGCTCGACACTTGTTCGTTATCCACGTGAATTATCACTTTATCAATAGTAATAGATTAATTACTACGCCTACATTCATGAATACTATGACATTTATGATATAGTATTGTAGTTAGAAAAGTGAAATTTTTGTATGTGATCCCAATTAGATGACCAGAATACGGTAGAACTTACATACAACGAAAAATGTAATGGTAACAAATGGAGCGTTGCTATCTGTCAACGAGAAAAGCTTGAAAATCGAAAGTACCGTGCCCGAATCCAAGTCTCAGAAAATTAGCGCGAGTTGGCGCCTGTTTACCGAGAGCAACCCCTCTTTTAACTACCCCCGGAGTCTCAGCCGCGTTCAGGGAACATCGCGTTTCCGTTCCCGTCAATCATCCCCCTTTTCTCCATGACATACTCGCGTGCATTTCCGTGTTCCTTGTTAAATCAGGCCCGCACCCACCGGTATAAAGTGTAAATTCATAAGTCAAACCACAGAAACGTATTTTAGTAGCGGGCCGAGGGAGCGAACACGTCACCCTCGAACGACGGCCAGCGACAGTCGATAATCTCACCGAAGGTAAAACAGAATGGAGCAGCCACCCTGCTCCCCCTTTGGTTTTTCTTATAACCGACCGAGCGCCGGCGAGTTTGCACCCCTTTTACAACTTACCAAGCGCTTGCGGCTTACTTTTTTTGGTCATGAGCTTACCAGAGATAACGTACCGTTGTCCAATTGAGCTTTCATAGGCCTGTTTTTTTTATATTGTCACCACCGCCCACCTATATACACTTACTTACTCTTTACCTGTTTACATTATTCTACTCTCTCATCTTTCGCGTATCTTTACGCCGTATTGTTTACGAGACGAGCACCGTAGCATCGCTTGATAAGCCATTTTGTACTCCCGTGTCATTAAAAACAAGCATCTCGACTTTAACTTACAGTGAAGCGTATTCGTACAGCGACTAACTCGAATTGAAATTTTACGCCAAGCAACAGTCCCAAATATCGACTTATTTTTAGATATTCGTCACTTTGAATTATAATAGAATATTTAAAGTATATTTGTGAATTTATAACGTTATCGTGGCTAACATAACGGTTACAGTATCATCGATATCAAGAAATTCAATATATATAATTCACTAATAATAAAAAGCATAATGCTTTTATCGAGCTGCTAATAATCATATTAATGAAGTATTGAAATAGAAAGTGTCGATCACTGGATCAATGACGAAGTGGAGTACTTACTTTAATTAGTTTTATTAATAACTTTTTCTGAAAATAAAAAATGAAGCGAAGATTACTCTTAATGGATTTACTGGGGAATAATAATTCATCAAAAGCTTTTCATTGCATCGAATCGATAGATTAAATGTAAAGGAGAAGACCATTCATAAAAATTATTTGTTCCGGGTTTGGAACATAAATTCAAATTAATAAAGACAAGTATCGTTTTAATATTATTTCAATTAAAGAAAATAATTGTTTGAATAACACAGTTTTCCTAAATACATTAAACAAAATATTTAAAAAATTGCAAATAAAAAGTATGGGAAAATAGGTTTGAAATAACAAACTAGACATTTTTATGTTTGTCGTTTTCAATTATTCTTTGAACAAGATAAAAACCAATTTATTTAACTTTCTAGCGTAGAATTTAATTATCTCTAATATTTTACTATTGTTTACATGACAATTTATCGAAGAACCTCAAGGAATATCTACAAAACTGTTAGTTATACGATTCTTTCTAAAACGAATATATATTGTACAATTATTTTGTTGAAATAAATTGCTGTACGAATACTTCTTACACCCATTGTGATTCCTCCGGGAATGATCGTGGCTCCACGTATAAATTATGCCATTCGTTCAAAGATTTACGAAGTCGTTTGAGCCTAGATGAGAGTGATAGGGTTAAAGGTACTGACATCTTCAGATTCTTTCTGTTAGTGATGGGACCAATCTAACGACAAAGTCGTTCTCAAACGATGTGTAGGAACAATTACTTTTTTTGATTAATTACTAGAATGTTAACCCTAGAAAGGCAAAGGTGGGGCTTATCGAGCTTACCAGTCAGAAATTCTTAAAGATATGCCATTTATTTTGTAAAATATATTTTCAACAAAATTGTCTCTTGTGTAGTTAGAATTGATGTTTAACAAAACAACTGAATAATTTAAAAAAAGCAGCAGAATGCAATTGCTACAACAAGATAACTTATGTTTTTTTCAAGTTAGAAAGGTTTTTCTATAAGTATTGTAGGTTTTAAAATTATTATATTTTTTATTTGTTTCTGAACGTATGAATTTATCATTTGCTCTTAAACTAGATATAATAAAAATTATTTTCAAATCGAAAATGTGGTGAACGTGAGTGAGCTCGACGAACCCCTCTCTCCCTTTGGTTTTTTACGTAAGAGCTTGTGATTTATTCTCTTTAGGGTTAAAAATACTAAGTATGCAAATTATTTGACTTCAAGAATCATTATTTGGGTACAATTATTATTTTTATTAAACGTACAAGATGCTTGTTAGTTGTATAAATTGGACACAACCTATCCAAAGTGATTTCAATAAATTTGTTTAAATATAATTAAAAAAAAATTGATATAATATATTTTAAGTATACATTTGACATATAATATTATCAGATAAAATATTCATTACATTACTGTTGGCATTTTCTGATGTCAGGATAACTAATTTTAATGAATATTCAATTTGCTTTTCGTTTTAATTTGACAATAAATACTGCTCAATTTGAAAAGTTAAAAATTTCTCTTATTTCTTTATCAACGTCTTGTCAGATTTATAAAATTGTACTGTAGTATCCCAAAATCATTTTTTATATTTTATAACGAGCACACTAAGCAATTTAAAAGTTTCAAAGCGTTAAACAAACTTATTGAACCTGTTTTTAGAAAGGTTGTCAAGTATTATTTCTTTTGTTGTATTTGTCACGTCCCTCTGTTTCCTTTTAATATAAAAAATTCAGCACGATCGACTATGTAAAATTCAACAGATTTTAATCTTAATAGGTTACTAATACTGTTTGTCATTTAGATTGGTTGATTAGTATTAGAATCGCCCCTTTTATTTCAGGTGAGTTGTTAACGTAATTATACAGTTATAAAACTATGCGATTGATAGGTATCGATACGATAGCCGCATGTCCTGGTATGTCTCAAAACGTTTGACGGCATTTTGAATGGTTTGATGCAACAGTATCAATTTTAAATGTAATTGTATCGAAGGCATCGAAACGCGTTTCAGTCCCATCGCTACTCGGTACTGAAGATTTAAACGTTATTATTGAATATTTCGTGTTATCAAGACTGATCGAGGCATAGGAAATAAAAACATATTAGTTGAGCTTTTGTCATGACGGGGCAAAACTGGCTGACCTGTACACAGCTTATTCTCTTTCTCCAATCACGAATTCGCAACTTCCGGGCGGCCCATGAAATCCCTGGAATCGGTCTAGGATGGCAGAATCGACAGAACCTACATGACTTCATTGTACAAATCATCATTGAAGCGGCTCCCATTATTTTCCTCATACGTATACAAGATCGTCCATTTTAAGCGATTGTCTCTGAAACTAATAATATTTTGAAAAAAATGTTTTGTAAGAGCAGAATGGAGCGAACGTTTTTTGAATCAAGTCAGGTTCCAACGTTGAGTACGATAAATTAAAACAGGTAATTATGCTGGCTCGAGTGCTGTTAAAAGAGCAACTAACAACAAAAGATTCAATATTTTAAAGTAAACTATCGAGAAGACATTTTTATTTTTTTCATTAAGATCTTTAATTTGGAATGCAAACGATTTTAAATTTTAATTTTGTATTAAAACAGCTAATGTTCTGAGATCCGTTTCAATCCATCGTGTCCTACGTTTCTAGTCTACTTTCATCTAGAAAATACTCGTTCCATTCGTATCCTCCTCTTGTCAGTTGAAAATTACTTTGCTTCAAGGGCTGAACATAATTTTTTTCCAGGTGGAGGCACTTCTGAGAGTTCATGGATACCTTTATTTTTATTTTTAAACCAATATCTTTTTTAATTGGACATGCAGTTTATAAATAGACGAATCCAATGAGCTACAATATGCTAGACTCTGGTTTATCCAGTAAATTTTTATATCAATTTTTTATGCAACGACTTATTTGATCTCCGAATGATTGGTTGATGATCCAACACTCAATTTAATATAAAGAAATCCAGGAAAATTAAAACCGAAAATTTATTTTTAAAGAAATGAAATTACAATTTTTAATTTTTACGTTAAAAAATATTGTTGTTTCAAATTATAATTTTTATGCAGTATACCTGAAGACGTATGAGGCACTTAAAAATGCTTGTATCGTAAATCAAAGCGATTAATTCGTTTAATCGTCTATGAATACAGAATTAAACATACCTTACTCTGTATGAATTTTTTAACTTTTCGTCTGTCAAAAATCTAATGTAGAAAAATTTTATTTCTAGATCTGAATTTAAGACATAAAAATTTCTGAAACACGCGAGATTTTGACCGATGGAGGATTTTGTTGTCGAGTAGTATTATTATCGCTCTTATAACTGCAATTTACAGATCTTTGAACGGTCGTGCTAACGACGTCGTTGCAAATGTTCTTGAATTCCAAATCACCCCATGATGTGGGCGTTTGTCATGATGTAACGGTGCTGTTGTGCGACAATTTTGCCTACATTCTCCCAATAGCAGCGTCGTATCCATAATTTCACTGGATGTGTAATCCGCCATCGTTCATGAACGCGATCACCTCGCAATAATAGCATGCTAAGGAGCAAAGCACAAGCAATACCAAAGGTATGAAGAGAAGGAATGCTATAACGATCGCATATTCTACGAATGCCTGCTCTTTGTTTGTAAACAACGATACTAAACATTCGTGTGATGTTCACGAATTTATATCGTCGTCCTGTGCCAAAGTTGGACAAATTTTATTCGCGAACAAGGAATACAAATTCTAAATTTACTCGTGAACTAATCTACCTACACTAACTTGAAATTCGTCTATTCATAAATCCAATTGAAAGAAGTAAATAGATAACAAAAAAAAACAAAGGAAACCTTGAAATCTCATAAGTGTGTTTGTGTGGAACAAAGTTATGCTCTTCGTGAGATGTTACTCTCGAAACAGAGTAATTATCATTTAATTAACATCGTTAGTTTCAGAGATGACCAAGTAGATCGACTAAAATGGAACATCCAGTATACAGGGTGGGACAATAACTTTGATTATCTTGAATATCTTCATTATTTATGAAATCGTGAAGGAGCATTCTTTACAAAAATTGTATGAAAATATGACAGTAATCTTTGTCTCGTAAGTAAAAAGTTTTTAAAGATTTCAAAATTATTCTAATTTTTACTTCTAGTTTTTCACTTTTTTATTCTTAATAAAATAACGGATGTTTAGCTCTTTATATATTGTCGATTTACTTGAAATCATCTAAACATTCGCTATTCTGCTAGGGATAAAACGAAATATAGCATTAAGAAAATTCTTCACCCACAAAAGAAAAAATTACTGTCATATCATGGCCCCTCTGTGTCACACAACTTGTGTAAACAAAGTTTCTTTATAGTTCCAAAAATAACGAAGATATTGAAGACGGTGAAAATTATCATCTCACTCTGTACACACATATATAAATGTTACAAATAATTATACATACTACTCGAGAGTAGCAATTACTGCATCGTCATCTTTGAAAATAATTACACGGTCTTTTTACGAACATTTAAACGATTTTTCTTTCACAGGTATGCAGCTTCTAGTGCGAATTGACTAACTTGTTAACGATACACTATTTAACGCTTTTAGATTCAGAGATATAGGCTCGGTTGTTTCGTTGGTTGGTTTCTACACTACACATAATCCGTAGGCTCTAAGTTGGCCACCATTTTTTAATTTTCACACACACGTCAAGTAATTGTATCCTTTTGTTGAACCGTTTACTGTAAAATAGCATCGATTACGAGATCTGTGGCGCTTCGTCATCGTATCGTATTTTACATTTAGACTAGTGCGTGTGATTGTAATTGGTGTTACTGTAAAGGTTTCCCGGAATACTGTAACGTTGACCGGCGAGTTTGATTTTGTATAGTTTGTTAGAAATCAAAGCCGATCTATTTGTTTTTCATTTTTCGTTTTACGCCTCGAACGCTTTCGACGAGAAAGAAAGTGTAACGCACCGAAGTTTGCCAAATTCTTTCGCGCAGACTGCGTTAGTACGCCAGGTTTATTGCGTTTACCAATTATTTTGAGAAACACACGTTGGATAGTTTTGATTTAATCGAGCCTGTATTTCACACGTATAGTTTTTGTAACAATAATAGGTTAAAGAATATCGTCGATCGGCACGAAGCGATGATTTGGCGATGTTTAACGCGAGCATTTGTATTTTTAGCAACTAAACATTCGAAAATCTTTCCTGGTGTCGCATCCGAAAGCGACTTGCAGAAATGGCGGACATCCATGGACCGGAAATCGCCATCCCTCAGCCAGATGGGACCGTATTCCATCAAACACAAAGTAAGATTATGGAAACTCTGATAACAATATACTGATTAAATTAAGGAAGTTAATTAATTATCTAGCGACGCAGGCAATAAGATTTTAGTTATAGCAATAAGATAAATTAGTTTAAAATACGAATACATTTGAGAGGAAGGATGGCAAGTGCTGTTTATTAATTTCTTACCTAAACGTATAAAATACAGGGTATCCGGCCACCCCTGGAAAAAATTTTAATGGAAGATTCTAGATGCCAAAATGGGACTAAAATCAAGAATACCAATTTGTTGATGGAGGCTCGGTTAAAAAGTTATTAACATTTAAAGTTCCGCCTGTATTAAATTTTTTTTTCGCCGAAAAATTTGTCCACCTTCCTGAATTTCAAGGTATCCCTTATACAGGGTGTTCGGCCATCCCAGGGAAAAATTTTAATGGGAGATTTTAGAGGCCAAAATAAAACGAAAATCAAGGATACTAATTTCGTGATTGAGGCTTCGTTAAAAAGTTATACAAACATTTGCAGTGAAGAATTTTTTTCTCGAGAGTATGTAGGATTTCGGGGGTATGTGTATTCATAACAAATGATTATGATTGACCACCGCAACGGAAAATAATTTTTTTTAGAACGATTTGAAAGTTTTCAATTTCGCCGAATTTCAGGGGAATCATCATTCATGGTCAGATATTGTATTTTCGGCAAGGGATTTTTTTCTCGAAAATGCGTAGGATTTTGGGGGTATGTGTAGTCACCAAAAATGATTGTATTTGACCCCAGAATCTAGAAATAATTTTTTTAGAACTATTCGAAATTTTTTTATTTCCCCGAGAAAATTAGGCACCTACCCCATTGGTCGATTTTTCTGAAAAATTCGTTTTTCATTTTTAATAAATTTGTTTGGCGCTCTACGGAAATTTTGTCTAATCCTTTTTTGTAAGTATCCATGAGCTCTACTTCAGGAAAAAATTTCGTTAAAATATATTCACTATTCTGGGAGTTATGGCCGATTGAGAAATGGACCAGTTTTAGGGGAGTTTTCTCACATTACGGTGTTAAGGAACAACTTTTTTGATATTGTTACAATTTTTACATATTCTCCACTAAAGTTCGCGTTATTTGCATTTTGCAAAATTAAAATCCTCCAATCTGTTCAGGAGTTATGACATTTTAAAGATTCACATTTTCAGGGAAGCATTTCTGGCCGCATATTAGATTTTCGGTGAAGAATTTTTTTCTCGAAAGTGCGTAGGATTTCAGGGATTTGTGTATTCTCCAAAAATGATTGTAATTAAGCGCCGCAACCAAAAATAATTTTTTCAAAATGATTTTAAATTTTTCAATGTAATTTTTTAATAACTTTTTAATGAAGCCTCAATCGAGAAATTGATATTCTTGATTTTCGTCTTATTTTGGTCTCTAGAATCTTCCATTAAAATTTTTCCCAGGGATGGCCGAATATCCTGTATATGCATACATACATATTTTATAGTTAAATAAAGAAGTAGAAATGAGAATACTTAATATCAAAAATTATACAGCGGAAAAGGTGATTTTATGTCAAAAAATAAATGGAAAATGGAGAATAAAATTTTGTCGTGTAATGCTTTGTTCTGGAAATAATTGAATTTAAAAAGTGGTCGAATACATGTGAGTTTGAATATTATTTGCTTGGCACGTCCGTTCATTACTCGCTATTTCTACTTATACTGGTTCTCGAATCGTACTCTATTGCACGCGTATTCGATGAATATTTCAAGCCAATGTTCTCGAAAACAAAGTCTCGTATGAAAAAATTTAATCTACATTTTCAAATAAAATCACCTCTTTGCCGGTTTTACGATAATTACTGGGGCGCCTTTGTATAAAACTCCAATTTCAACGTTAATTTTCCTAAGCGCCGGATGCTAACAAAATTTGAATTTAACGCAGCAATAACATTGTGTTTAAAATAATAATTTAATGAACATCCAGGTAACGTCGACTATGTTGTTTTAACCTCCTTAATTAATTACGTTCAGCGTTAGTTTTCTACTGGAATGTTGACGTTTCGCCTTGTCCCATCTAACTTTTCTCGCTGTTCTCTGTTTCAGTTTTCCTTGCAGGACAACGGGTCTGCAAAATACTTCCAAGGAGCCATGCATGCATCGAACATGGGAGAAAAGGTTGCCCAGGTAAGTCAGCTACTAGCAAAAATCCCTTCGAGACGGAGTTTCTTAATAGCCAACTCGTCACGCCGCTGGGAGTTGAAAACTATGAAGACTCGCATCAAAGTATCGGCTTATAGAAAACTTGGTCGAAAGCAAAACGCAGGATACCACGAATTTATATGCAAATTACGGGCTTATCTTGCGAGCCGCGTTCTCGCCTTGGAACTTTGTTGGAAGGACGAAACGTGACACTCTCTCGCACGGAGACCTTAGCTTCTAATAGAGTCACGTTACCAAAACTTTTTCCCACGAACACGAAAGTCTCAGGGACATCAGGAATTCTTTTCTTTCGCGGTTTCTGCGATCTCGGATGCAGCAGTTTTCTCGATTCGTCGATTTCGAAACAGGCGCAGTGGTTGCGTCGATTGGCTGTTAAGAAACTCGGCTCCGAGAGAAGGCTTCCGTGCCTCCGTTCGCTCCAGGCGAAACATTTCCTTGTAATTTCGTGTTTCGTAAATAAATTTCCTTCCGATGCGTTTATAGTTCGGAACACACTAAACGGGGTGATGGTCGAGTTTTCTTCGCGAACGTTATGAAGCTCGATTATATGATGCGTCGGAAAAATGGGTTTGGCTTTTAATAAAGTAGGAGGGATCGAGGAAGAGTTTCAGGAAATTGAGGGCCGCTTCATTTTCGATGTTAAATATTTAAACGCCTTCCGGGCGTGTTCCGTTCGCCGGAAGAATTTCTTTGTGAGCTGAAAAGTTTTGTTAAGCACAGCCAGACAATGTTTAAAGATTCTGTTCGTGAATTATTCTTCTCCCGTGACTCGAGAGCATACGTGACATTTTGCAACACCGTCCTATTCTACCGCCTTCCCGCATGACCGACTCGTGCTACGAATTCTCCTGGCGATTTCCTACTTGTCTGACAGACGCCATCTTATTCTACTGAACGGGGCAAACTCCCGCGTCGTTGTTCTATCTTTCATCTCACGGTATCAGTGTACCAACTACACCCAGGGGAACGTTCCTTGTACACCACGCAAGATACGCTCTAAATAAGCGTCGTGTTTTCCGTCTGACGTACCCATTCTACTGATTTAATAGAATACCGTAAAACGAAATACCATCGTTGCTTTCTCATCCACTTACGTCACAATAGGAAAATAAAACTTTTAGTTTACCGTTCGATACAGATATACCGCGATACAAATTGTATGTGTGACGTGTACTGAACTATTCTACTGACGTTAAGGAGAATTGGACGTGACATTATCGATTGCTCCGAATATCGTACCAACAGAAAATAAGGACCTGATACGAAGAGAAATTTCGCGTTTCGGGGAAAAAGTATACTTTTATGTAGGTCATTCGACGAGTCTGATGTATTACATTCTATACCACTGAATCTTTAAACAGGTTTAGGTCGAGTATATTTTTTCAAAAGAAATACGACTTTTTTTTAATTATCATATTTTATAAATTGTCGTTGACGTTTTTCGAGCATCGAAACAACGATGGACCAAGAATTTATTGCCTGGCGAGAATTTCTTGGTTCCAATCCGTTGTAAGAGACGTATTAGAAACGGTAGTAGCTTCGTAGCTAACTCTTGGTTTCGTTAACAATAGTATAGCAGAAGTAGGGTGTTTACCGTGACACCCTATTGTATCACGGCCCTGACTGACGCCAATCAGTCTGCGTCGCAGTCTTGTGGGCGGGTATCCTCCGCAGCGTGGGATTTCCACGAATTGTCGGCAGTTTTACAACATTGATACACGGCTGTCTTACAAAGTTTCTTACACAATACACAGAAACGAATTGACACATCTATTATTAAATAATCACAATCTATCAATACCCGAATATCTAGAAATTATAGAAGAGGTTTCTGAGAATTCTTTCCAACGTGTTAGGTTCTAGAAATTGCCACTTAATCGAAACTTTCAAATTGTAATTCAAAGTGTAAAACATTTTTGCATGTTGCATCGTGCTCCTAATAATTTTGGATACTATTTATAGACTAAAATATCTTTTCGCCGAGTATGACTGGCGACTATGATTTGGAAAAACATTTTTTACTTTTATTCATGTATATTAAAATGTAATTTACCCTTTGCGGACGACGACTTTTTCAGCCGGTTTTTACAAATATGTCGAGTGTCTTACATGGTATGTACAATTAAATGATCTTACATACAATTTATCTTACAAAAACGTTATATTTCGATAGTTTATCTTATCTAGTATATTCACACCTTTATGAACATAATTTTAGAAAAATTAAGATCTGTAGTTTCGCTTGGTATGATAATTTATAAAACATTGACCAAGATGCATTCTTAGCTTATCTGGACATGTATCACAAAAATAGGTCGTCTCATGTCTTTTCCCCCTGGTTTGTTTCGACTAGAACAAACTTTGCAATCCTTCTTCGTGCCAGTAAGAATTATTTACATGAAGCTTTCCGTTTAGACGAATTTCTACAGAGTTGAACATCGAACTTGAAAATCTATCTCGTGGTTGACGAAAATTTCCTCTCAATTTCTTGACTGAAATTTTGCGAAAGTTCAAATGTGTAACTGGCTGTTCGTTTCTCTGCCTTTTTACATGTTTGTAGAGAATGTGCGAATTAATTAAACAGATTTTCAGTCCCCAGAAAAATAATTTTCTCTCACTCGCCACTCGTCCTGTCGCGCGAAACGTCGTGGCGACCGAGAGTCGCCTCTCGTCCGCAAAAGGTTACAGTATTTCCTTATAAATTACATTCTGTGCAAAAATTTTCGGAATGATAAAAGTCTAAATATTGTTTCTGATTCGTGTACAGGATAAAACAATATGGAGCTGGCCGTGAGAAAATGCCGGTTCGTTAAAACGAACTCCCACATGATCGTATATTTGTCCCTGAGATTTATTAATAGTCGAAGCAAGAGTTGGAATAATGGTGAAACGTCGACGTTTTAATACGAATGGCAAATTTCCATCGTCAGGAGCTAAATCAATACGTAGAATATCCACAATATCATCTCGATTGCAGTCGGGCTACATTTCTGCTGTAATTAAACAGCGGCAAACTTATTACCATAAGCCTTGTTCCATCGCGAAGATCCTTTTTTTGGGCAGAAATTTCGTATAAGTTATTTATTTATATATTATTTCGTATAGTATTTATAAACTCTGGTCCATTGGGACATTGGGATCATCAGTTACTGTAGAATTGAAACTCTAGTAAATGTATTCTTTTAGTATAGTGGGTCACTCGATATTTGTAGATGACTCAAAGTTTATCGCCGGTCGTTTGTAATTTACCATAGATTTCTTAAAACTTATTGTGGGCCCTTCAAGGCTTGTCGCGGGGCGTTCAAAATTTATCGTGGGCCATTCTAGGCTTGTCGTGGGGCATTCGAAACCTGTCGTGGGTCACGCAAAACTTACTATGAACCACTTGAACCTTGTTGTGAGTCACGCAAAACTTAACATTTATCGGTTGTATCGTAATAGATTTGACAAATTGTGAATACAAATAATTACTGACATTATCGGTATGCAGAATTTGGCGGTGTTATCTAGCGTAAAAAATGGTTAATGATCTTATAATTGTTTAACAAGGACCTACAAAGAGAATCGAAACTTAACGTTTGATACAATTATGTATTTGAACGATTTGCTATTAACTCTTGAAATATTATCAGCAAGCATCTGTTTAAATTCGACGTTTATGAACAAGTTTGGAGAACAGTTTAGTGCAGATCATCAATATGCAAATGGTGTTGTGGGATCGATAAGACATATGACAACGATGGATATTTTATAACTTTTGATGCATGACCGTCAAAGACTGGGAGACTCTCGCACAATTAGCGAACAAAGATTCTCGTAAAGTTCTCGTTGAAGATCAAGTGTCGGTTTATACTTTGCATGCTCTCGTCATTGCTTTTCTCGTCGGTCGAGGTTGGATGGATGGATGGAGAAGCCACTTGATCGGCCCCGCTTAGGGACGCCGGCCTTTAAACAATTTTCTTGTTTGAAATAGCTTTGATGCCTCGGCCAACATGCTTATCGACTTGTAGAGGGTCGAATGTCTCGAGCTTTTCAGTCTGGAGTGAGGAAAGCTTGGGCGTTTCTCGTCGAACGTCTCGGCGTCTTTCGACTAAAGAAGAATAAAATACTTCGGTATTCAGGTGAAATGCCTCGATTTCAGTAAATTTCAAAATTAAAATTAAAACTTAACGTTGGTAAAGATTTTCTGAGAACATTTTAGCCAAGTATAAGTACTGCTGATTTCGTATTGGCCAAACCTTGGAAAGTTTCTGCAAAGATAACCGCATATTTTTTTGTAATCAATACGTATGGCAGCAGTTATGGAAGTTTTAACGGTTCACGTGAAATGACGACGAGACATGAGAAGAAATATTTATGACTGATATAAGAGACCCGAGGAACATTAAAAGCTCTTTAAAATTTCAATGGTGTTCAGCGTTAAATTCCCTATAATATCGCAATTACGTGGTTCTTGAAAGTCTCAGTCCATTAAGGCTTGAAAAATGACTTCCTTGAGTCTTTGAAGTGCAAGTCTTAAGGGCCTGTATACACGTTTAATGTTGGTTAAATTGAGTCATTTTCAGCAACGTGTATTTCGAACAAAAATTATTGCACGAAGTTCAACGCTAACATCGTAATTTGTTCATTTTCAAAGCCATAAATACATATCATCAGAATTTTAAAAACTTGAAACATATTACATTAATTTTAAAGAGCAACAAGGTATAGAAACAAATTCTAAAAGTCGTCCTGCAATAGAAAACTAAAAGAAGTTACTAAATGTTACTATCGTCGGTAATAGAGTTATTTAAAAAACAAAAATATAATATAAAAACGCAAAAAAATGACGGCTTTCGAAAGAAAAGAGGTTGAATTTTATTTATGAATTGAACTAATTTAGTATAATAAATCAAAAACAATGATCGACGCTGCAATAAATTTAGTATCAGCCATATACGCATATTTTTTGAACATGTGTTATAAAATTTCAAGCCAAAGCTTTACAAAATTTTAGATTCTGTTCTCTGACTCGTACTATATTCTCCTTAAAAAGCTATAACTTTTAAAAATCATCAAATTTTAAAAGAGTTGATTTCTCATCGAAACCAAAAAACAGTGAAGTACAGTCACGGTATCTATGGAAGAGAAATATCTGTACATCTGGATGGTACAGCAATCGGATAGATTATTTCCGAACAACTGTTAAACCTTATACGATAAAGTTTATAGAATAATATGCCGATACCGTTCCAATTGCCGACACATAGTCTGTGGTAACTGTATTTTAAGTCGACTTCGTTCAGCCTATCGACATTTTCTTTGTAAAGGCGACGAGTCGGTTCGAATTGCATTTAAACTGGCAGAGACTTTTCCTCGCCTCGACATTCAATCGGCGAAGCTCATCATCGTTTCTAAATCTATTTACGTCGGGCGAACCCAAAGCTGCCGATATCGATAACCGATACTGCGCCTGTTTTTCCTGCCTCGACTCAAACAATGTTGCGATGATCTCGCGGAAACTATTACGGTGAATTAAAGACACGCCTATTGTTACCGGGTAACAAAGAGGTCTGATCTTGGGAATCCCTTAATAACCGCAGAAATATTCCATTGCCAGCGCAAATCTTCTGTTGTCTGTCTGGGGAAGTAAGAAAACAATATCCGAATCGCGTAGATTCGTAGATTCTACTCCACTGCAGTAATTAGTATGAAATGTAAAATCTAGGTATTTGTGATTTCGCATTCTGACGAAAAGCATAGACCACTTATGAAAATATTGGTTACAAAACAGACTGTAAGGCATTAGACGTATAAACTGTTCTCTGTATGAAATAATACCCGTCCTTGTCAACTCTGTGTATTTACAAAGCTCTAATCTACAGCATGAATAATTTAACTTCATCTCGGCTGTAATAAAATACCTATTTAAATTTTTGTAAAAAACTCTAATTTGTCTAAAAAAATACTTTGATGCAAACTATAGCTGCGAACAATTCTCCTTAGAAAAAAGTGAAATAATATAATATTTGTGAACGACAGGAACATATAATTCTATAAAATTCATTCTTATTGCATAATGGGACATCTTACGCTGATTTTAATATTTCTACTATACAAAGACGAAATTTAAAAATAGGGATCGTATTAGAGCGTATTACAATTGCTTCGATTAGGGTGAACCTTTAATTCTGCACATGCTTGGGCAGTACGTAATTCACGAGAGATAGCACACGATGTTTTTTCCGAGTTTCGCACGTATCGTTAAATAATAACAGGCGCACCGTCTATCCTCTTTATCTATTTACGCTAGATTAGGTCATGCTTCGATATTCTTCCTGTTAAACTGGTACCTGTGAGTATATTTTACGAGAATGTGCCTGTGATTTACAGCACACATGTAGTATGTCACTTTTTCTTACATTACCGTTTTTCTAAGCTACAAACAGCTCCTAGCTGTTCCTTTTTATTCTATTGATATGATACCTTTATATACTGTACAAAGCTATAACGAATATCTTTATTTACTGTATGTTCCAGAAACAACGTGGAATTATTTTATACAATACATTTAATTTGAATCTTCCAGTAATAAGAATGTATTTACACGTTTCATTATTTTTTTTCTTTGTTCTTTACTATTATTTTTGTCAAAAATTTTTATTAAAATCTATACACTTTTTATGATAAGCATGACATATGAATTTTTAGTTCAACAGTTTATAAATATTTATTACAAACTTTAGTCTGAAATATTAATCTGAATTTCTAAGACTTTGATTCTGAACATTTTATGCCAAAGATTTGTTTTTATACGTAGCCTCGTATTTAAGCTTGCTCTCACTAAGTATATATTTTACAAGTTCGTATAATTCTTGATAGTCACACCCTCGATACTAGTGTCGAAAACCCCTAGATCAAAAATTCAGTCTTGATTTTTGGTCAATTAAAATAGCATGGAATCCTTTTTGGGTCACGTGTTTAGCCGTTCTTTAAATTTTTTAGGTTTACGATTTTCTCCATCATTCTCGGATGCCCAAAAAATCCCACGCAAAATTTCAACGGTCTGGAGAAGGACGAACAGACGGACGACTCAGGGATTTCATTATACAGGGTGATTCTAGAAAATAAAACAAGCTATAGTTCTTTTCTAAATAATGGCACAAGAAATTCGTAGAGAAAATAATTAATCCTCCGTGCGAGGCTGATTTTTGTATCTATTGCAACGGGAATATGCACTTGCATCAATTTTTCAAATTGGTTTATGCATTTCGTTACATAAATCAATTTTTATACAAATCTTTCTGCACTTAAAAGTGTAATATGTTGCAACATATTTTACATTTTATATTTCTACTTAATAGATTTATCTTTATTTCGAAATTATATTCATCACACTTGGTCATATAATATTGATGACCGTGATTATGGGTGTTAAGTAAGAAACACAATTTTTAAACGATATCTATAAAATTTAATTCGATTTGTGATAGGTTTGCTTTCCATATTTTAACGAGTTTTACTAAAAATGAAACAATTTATATGTCCAGTGTATTTGTTGATGATATACAAGTTACAATTAAAACTAATTATGCTAGTGTAACTGTTACACGTGTGAATGAAATAATAAAATATGCATGGAAGCGATCAATATCTAAACGTTCATGGTAAAACTATCACTTAATGGGACAAACTAATATTTTAACATGGAATATAATATACCTTGTAAATTACCGCGTGCATCATAGTCATGGTTTACTACTTTTATACGCAGAATAATGAGATGTATCGATTTATATAAAAGAAATTCATAGTGCAATTTAAAAAAAGAGTGCAAGTGCATATTGAGTCAAACTATAAAAATCTCATCAAAAGATTGCTCCGCATGGGATTCAATTTTTTCCTGTATGAATTTTTTGTATCTTCGCTTTGAAAAGACCGGATTGTCCCAGTTTCTAGTATCATCCTGTAATATTACTCAAATTGAAATCCGGGGAAAACCTTCGTGTGCGACCTCTTACATTATATGCGACAGATTAAATTTATCGAAATCAGCAAAAACGTATGATTTCGTTGATTATTACGCGAGCAATTTTTAGACGATCATTTATTTTTAATTAGGAAGGCACCTTGATTTAACGTAGATCTCCTTCAATTATAACGCAAAAATGATTTAAAAAAACGTTCTGAAAAGCTATTATTAAAGATATTACCATTCAACGATTATTCTCCGGGATAGTTAAAAATATGTTATTATATTTTGAGGCACGTTGGATGTAATCGGTATGTGTATCAAAATATAATATTGTAATAATCTAATGTAATTGCTAATATTGTAATGATCTTATCGTTTGCTTCGACATACTGTCCAGACTTAACATTTTTGTTTTGCCTAAATCTTTCAATTTTGCTATCAATATTTACTTGAATTTTTGTTGTAGTTCTTTACTTGCTTAAAGAGCACTATTATTCTGATAAATTTAATTTATATAGCTTTGTTTTTGTACATTTTCTGGTATTTTGTATCATTTATTCATATTGTACATATTTTTCTAATGTATCCTTTCATTTACATATATATATTTTAATCGTTTTATGTTGTATCAAAGGTGATATTCCCCGATAAATAAATAATTCAATAAAGTGTTACAAAAAGAACATCCATATATTATTCATGTTGGTTAGTTAAATGATTGGTTATTGGTTGATAAAGTTTAATTAGTTTGGATGATACTTGATAAAAATAAATGACAATGTAAAAATTGCTCTTAAAAACCAAAAAAACTACATCTTTTGGTTTTTACAACGATTATACTGATCCCCACTGAGTAAAAAATCATGCCATTTAGATGAATGGCTAAATTTAATGTAAATATGGTTTCTTATTTCAAGAATATATTCACAACGATAACAATCCAAATTTTAATTCATTCTCATCCTTTTTTGTTTTTGTTAAAAACTCAGTTCTCGTGTTCGTCAAAAATATATGTATAACTCATATTTCTTCTAAAATACCAACTTACTGTTATATTCTAATTTATATTACAGAATTATTATTATCATCGATTAAGTGTTTAAACAAACATAACGATAATGTTTTCTATTAAATTTGCAGTCGTCTTCAGTGCATCTATAGAATTAATTAATACTGATAGAATGAATATTAATCTATTGGGAGTTAGTTGAAACTATATAAATAGTTCAGCAGACTTACACGTGACCAAAAGTTATTATTATTGAAACATTTAGAGACTGAAAATGAAAACCGAATATTAGAAAATTCCCCTTTATTTTCTATAATTCCCCATACCCTGTAATATTTTAATTAAAAACACGTGATAAACATATATTTTCCAAGATATGAAATTTATTTTTATAATAGGTGTACTATATGTATATGTATATTTTATATTACAAACAATTTATATTATTAATTATTACCCATCACCAAATACGTGGCTTTTATGTTTCATTTTCATTTTTTAGATTATATCAATAAGCTATACATGCTCCACATCCCGTACAAGTCTTCTATACTATTTATACTATACTTTGAACTAATTCGCAATAAGTTAGTATTCTTTTTATGATTTCTGCAATATCCAATTTTACACTATTTACGTTTATTCAAACTTTGTGTCGTATTTGCCGATATTCTATCTAACGTTTTTCTTCTTGTGATTCTCTAACAAGCTCTTCAGTCAATTGAAAGATAAAATTTTCTTAAATATAAATTTCGCTGTTGTTTCATTATACAGGGTGGTCCACGTAACTTGTGCAGCTCGATAACGTCCAAAATATGCGTTGCACGAAAAAATTTTGCATACAAAAGTTGCATGGTTTAAAGGGTTACGTTTTGGAAATTTGAAGATCAACTTCGTTTTTTTAAATAGAATGCTATATTTTTTGTGTGAAAATATGGAAGAATATCGAATTCTGAGTAAAGAAGTATTAACCTTTATTAGTCCAAAACCTAATAGCTAACGAGTAATTTCATTTTATTTCTTGACAATTTTCTTCACGTAATATCAAATTGGAGACTCAACCTTATCACAGATTTCTGTAAAACAGTTAAAATGATCAAGGAATAAAGTGAAATTACTCGTTAGCTGTTAAGTTTGGGGCTAATAAAGGTCAATACTGTTTTATTCAAAATTCGATATTCTTCCACATTTTGATATAAAAAATATAGTATTCTATTTAAAAAAACAAAGTTGACCTTCAAATTACTGAGACGCCTCCACCTATTAAAAAAATAAATGCACTACATAATGTAACCCTTTAAACCATGCAACTTTTGTATGCAAAATTTTATCGTGCAACGCATATTTTGGAAGTTATCAACCTGCACAAGTTACGTGGTCCACCCTGTAAAGTATTCAAACACGTATAGTAGCAAGATCCAAAATATTATAAAAAAAACATGTTGAGATCTTTTACGAGATTTAGCTTTTGTGGTATATTTCCTTGTCAATACAATGTTTGTTGATTACATTTAGAAGTTTTACTTGATTCTTTTTTTTATTTGCATGTAAGTTATTTACCCTTATATTTTAGAAATTGCAGTAAATTCTACATAATTTATCTTTATTCACAGTACATGCAGTCGTCAAATACTAATTGAAATTTAAGTACAAAATAACATTACAATGATTATTAATTATAAACAAAGTCTGCTGCTTATTTAGAGGCTCAAACGACGTCGATGCTTTTAAAAAACGCTTCTCTTACTCGAGTATTACACCAATCAAAATGTTTGATGTTAATATTGTGTGTTTGAGAGAGGGGAGATAATCTGATAATTCATCCTCTTTAGGTATTGCAATAAATCTGTGTGTAATTCTAGCGTCGAAGAGAAAATCGACGAATATAATATTCTTTCGATACAAGCTATCCGTGCAATATACTAAAGTATTATACATATTCTACAATATCCCCATTTAAATAAATAAATAAATAAAGCACCGAGGATAGAAAAGGGGACATAATGGGAAGAGAATGTAGTATGCAGAATCGAAACGGGACTTCGGAGAGAAGCACGGAGTAAAGTAACAAAGAGATTTTTAAACGAAAGCGCAAGCTTTCAACGGAAAAAGACGTTTACCGATTTGCGTACAAAGGAAGGACACCTCTATCGAGAGCGGAAAGATAAAAACAGCACAGAGTAGCTATCAGGAAAAACGAGACAAACCAGTGGCAAGGAGGAACATCGCTAGGGAGGGCGGATCGGGGGTTGAAGGGAAATAAAGGTAGCCCCGTCACCCTAAAAACAGACTATCTGCTGTCGAGCGCGATAGACGGACACGGCCGTGAGAACAGAAAGAGGAAGAGTGTCGGAGGGTGCATACAGGGGCAGTGTAGTGGGGTTTGGGAAGGGGAGGGGGCGGCAGAGGCTCACCGACAGAAGGCGCTACTGTCAGTGTCGCAGTATCCCCCGTCCTGCCCGGCAGGTTGCACCGTCGCCACTCCGTCCACATCGTCCCCAAAGAAACAAGCAGCACATGTAAACGGTGAATAAGACTGGCAAAGTCGGAGACGCGCGAGGAAAATCGGGGAAAAGCGGGGGAAAAAGACGGTCGCGCGATATACATCGAACGAGAATTGCACGGGGGAGAGAAAAAGGTCGTGCGAAATGAGGAAACGCAGGCACGCAGAGAATCATAGCGACGTATCCCCGTGATCGTCGATCGATGACGCTCGAAAGAAACGCCGGAAAGTGTCGGTTCGCCGGCGATCTCACTCGATTTAGACCGCGTCCATTGAACGTTGGGGTTGGGAAGGGTCGCGACGTGCGAGACGAGATCCTCGATCGATCCGTGCTCGATCGGGAAAAGAAACAAAGGGGACGGAGAGGCCGTGTGACAAAGGGAAGGAAACGAGCCAATGACCACCCCGCTGGCGGCTGGTGTGCTCAACGGTGGTGAACGTGATGTGGATGTGCATCGGCGTGGTGGTGTGCAGCCCTTTGAAAAATCACCCCTTTGATCGCGACCAGGCAGCTTCGCGGAAAGCAGCCTCATCGGACGCCACGTGTTCTTCGAAGATTCTTGACCGAAAGACGGAAATCGATGGTTCGTAACGATTGGTGGATCGAACGTGATTAACGGACGTAGTATACACATATTTCTTTCCAGCTTTTTCTCGCGAACGGGTTAAATGTGCTCGTGCTTGCCTGCCGTTACTCTCGCCCCCCTCCCACGTGCTTTGAGCGTTCGCGTCGCGCGTTACGAATGTGTAACTACGTTCAGTAGGAAACCGATATCGATAAAATGGCGGTAACTTGCACATCGTTAGCGAAGTTTCCACGATTAGGAGACACCCTTGCTCGTGGGGATAGTCGAAATGGGGCGAGGCAGAACTATGTGCAAGATTATACTCTATGGGCGACATTAGGAATCAATAACCGTGCGGTAAACTTATTAGCAACTGTACGGAAGCAGAATCGTCTTTTCGAAGAAATCTCTCAATTCTAGATATCGATACATGTTGTAAAATATTCGGAATCTTCTTTCAAACGAAACACAGAAATTCGTTGGAAACCAATCCCACTCGATTTAAAATTCAGGCTTTATTGTTCGTGGGTTGCGCAATCTCCTCGCGAGTCTTCCCGCTTGACCCAGTCGATCGACGATCCTATTCCAAGGAGGGTGTCGAAGCGACGATTCGCGTCCCAAGTTAGTCGGATTTAAAATGGCCACGAGCGCGGACGAAGGAAATGTAGGACATCCGAAGCGGTCGTTTCCGCTCGTTTCGTCCTAATGAAGGCGCTAAGTAGGCTGCCAGGGTATTCCGTAGGAGTAACAAGCGCATAATGCACCGGGGACACGCGGCGCGTCGTGCCAAATGCGTCTCGTTGAGAGGGTCCACTTTCCTTTCGTCGACAAAATCAATGGCCTCCATCCCGAGCGCGGGCCACCTGCCAAAATATTTCCTGACCCAGAAGACACCTTGGTAACCGGAGCCAGATGCACGGGGGTGGGTGGTGGGAAAATGTTTCTAGATTTTCTTGGTGCTGGACCTTTGCAAATCGGCGCACTACGCGAGCGTCGAACGGTAGCGCGGGATCGCTTATATAAGGGACTGCATCCGAATCGGCCGGCATAGTGTCGAATTTGACGGTGACAGCTCGATGGTCGAGTGCAGTCGCGAGTCTCGAACCAACAAACGTATTTCCACCGTGGGAAGTCGACGGTGGAAAATCATCTCGCGAGTATTTCAGTGAATTTCTCCTTTACTAACGGTGGTATTCGTTCAATTTTTCATCGAGTTTCGCATAGGGTTTTCGTTTCTTTCAAGTGATTCGAAGCTACAGTTCATTTTGCACGACATTCTTCGCAGGAGTGCATAGTGAGTTTATTCGTGGGAATCGAGCGCTCGCCGATGTAAATTCCTCCTCGAAGATATGCACACGCATATGGGCGGCGTGAATTATGACGCGTATCACGAAATTGCATAAGGCGGGCAGGAATTTCTCAAATATCGATAGTACGCTGCATTGTGGTATTCTCGTGTAGAAACGTCTGGATCGAAGTCGTCTTTACCTGCTTGAAAAATTCATTCCTTGCGTTTTTTTTAAAGGCTAATTTATTTTCCATCGAACTGGTCGTTAATGTTTTTTTAATTTATCATTTCTTCCGTTTGATAAAGATTCATTTGTGATTTGTTGAGGCCTCGAATGATTTAACGACATCGAATCGACTGGTCGAGATACCGAATATAATTAGACCGTTCCTTGATCGATCGATTTTCCATTAGAAATTTTCTCGGTCGATTCCACGATGAAAGATTCATAAATCTTCGATCGTTCGATTCTCTACAAATTATTTTCGATAGCAATTTTAATCATTCGAATTTGTTTTTGTTGTTCAAGACTAAGTATGAAATAAATCGTTATATTCGGCGATCAATTAATTTCTTTCAATTCCCTGAATAAGAGAATTAGGAACAAGCGAAGCAGACATCCTTTAATCACTCGATGCTTCGTCGATTCATTGGATAATAGTGCTCGAACGATTGAAGATTAGTGAACTCAATCGTTTGTATCAGATCGCGATTAAATTACGAAGGAAAGCACGACCAGCATTGATTTCATTAATCAATTTCTCGATTAAAAATTTCCAAAGGACACTAGAAACAAGTAAATCATTCAATCGATTTTCCGCGATTGACTTTTCCGTCGAACCAAGAATTTAAAAATTCTCTTCTTTTGTCCGTGTTAGCTTCTTTCCTTTTGTAAGACAAGTCGGTACGTCGCAAATAATTTACGAGTGTAGTAGAACGTGGATTATCATCAACAATAGTCACATATTTCCGAGAAAAGAGTTTTCTTGTAATCGATGGATCGGAGCAAACATGAAAAGGTCGAACATTTGAAGAGTACTATAATTTGTGTTATCGAACACAGGTACAATATTGTATTAATACACTTAGATACTGCACGTGATCAAAGAAAAATAATTTTCTCTAATATCACAGAGAGCCATAAACGCATTTGCATTGAATAATCTATCGATTTCACATGGATTGATATTTTTTTAGGATAAATATTATGGGATTCTTATCGATAAAAAATATACAATTAAGATTTCGATTGATATACACATTTTTGAAAAATTACAATTTCATACAACAAAAATATAAAGCATTATAGATGCAAAATGCATTTAACAGTTAGTTTATTATGTACTAGATCGTTTGGAAAGCGTAATTAAATCTAAAAGTGTCAAGGTGAATACTTTTGTGAATGTTAGTTCGTTTATAGTTTACATAAATTCCTATTTTTCTTGTATTACGCTGTTCGTTTTCAAAAAAGTTTAGATCGATCAAAAGCTTCGTTAATATGGTGTACATTTGTATCAATTACTATAAGATTTATCTTAAAAAATATCAGCAATTCAGAGTTCAACAATTGAGAAAGTACGAATACTTGAAGGAACCACTATAAATATTCATGAAAAAAGAAGACAAAACCAGTTCTTACAATTAGTTACAGACTTACCACATGATAATTTATTTTTAAATATTCTAGGCACAGACAACATACTGAAAAGTTTCTGAAATACTACCTTATATCAATAAAAAGTTTCGACTATTGTTATTATGAATCAAATTACAATAATTACTAATGAGGAAAGTAATCGGCTTACAAGAAAAGTGATTAATTATGTTGAGCTAAGTTTGATACTTGTATCTATTTATTAATTCAATGATAAATATAATTAAATAGCAATACAGAAAATATTAACATACGCCTATAAAAACAATGTTGTCACTTGTTTCAATTTCGTCTAAAATGACTGGTGATGGAGTAACAAAATTTTGAATGGAAACTACAGAATTAGAAGAACATTGTTGTAAAGAAAATGGTTGTATTGGTGATAAACGCCTTGCTGTCTTATTAAAACACAGCCAGTTGCGTTCAAAAGCAAAAATGCATGGAAATAGAATGTATGCAGTGCCTTATTGTTAGTCATTTTGGAATTCTACCTAACGAGAACATTTATGAAGTTCAGATACCGATGCAAGCAAATTATTCGATGTGGGGTAATTTATTATTGAAATCGGGAAAGTGATCTGCTCAGTACAATCAAGAATTACTTATTTTAATACTTTTCCAATAAATTTCTAAATTCATACAGATCATAATCCCAAAATATCTGGTTGACAATGTTGTATGTAGTCAACACAATCGTCTGTTTCTTCACAATTTTCTTTCCTTTTTGTACCTTTTATACAAAATTTGATTACTTCATCGCCAGCTATTTCAGACAAAATTCAAGCATGTAAAAATAACTTTCAAATAAGTTGTCTGTCCACGGAAAATTTCAAACTAAATTGTTCTGTAATAAATGGTTCTTTTTTTCTTCTTTAATACTGTACAAATAATAGGCATGCATTCGAGTTGTACAATATTTATGCTGATCTGCACACATGTAACGAAGTCATAATTTTTCAAAGTCGAAAACAGAAATGGACACAATTTGATTCGAATCATAGACGAATAAAATCAATGCAATAGCGATTTGTTTGTAACGAATATTCGATTGAACAGTTCAATTTTTATTCGTTCTTTGTAAAATATTTTATTTTATAATTCAAACCCTAATTCCTACTCTAACAATAACGTAATGAGAAATTATTAATCTTTTATTCGGTATTAGACAGTTTTATTCAGATTAAAATTTTGCCAATGCGTCTGTTTTATTCACCGTAGAAACGCAACTTGAAAACCTCTTATCTATTTGAGATCCAACGAACCAAGACTATTCAATCGATGATAAAATCGTATAGATATTCATACATGATTCGGACTAATATCTCAGAAACACCACAAAGATGTAATGTACAAATTCTAAGGAAAAGTGATTCGACTTCAGGAAGTCAAATAAAAGTCAATGTACAGAAACATGAGATAAGATTTAAGAAAAAAGGTAAAAAAAACAAAAAGCTCACATGTCTTTGCATCTCTATCGAACATATATTCTGTTAAAAATATTTAAAGGAAAGTTTCCATATTCATTTTAGAATACTGTTAAAATTGATGTCGCGAAAATTTCTATTTAGAAGTTTTTTTTTCACGAAAATAACACTAGCTACTAAACCTGTCATTTATTTATTCAGTCATGTGTAAAGGCTCTTGTCAAAGATTCTAATAATTTAAAATAACAAACATATTACATAGTATTATAGTTACATATCGAAAATTGTAATTATTAGTGATCGATACTATTCTTAACCCTTAACTGGTATCGTGTATTCACAAAAAGACTTGGGGTATTACAACACCCTACATATGCTATTAAAAAGTAAACCAAAGAATAACGACTTCCTTGTATAATTATCTTTGTTTTATGCAGCTCGTTAATCAAAACAATACAGTATAGTACTAATTATAAACAAAATAAATGCAGGGACTGAGATGTCAGAATTCTTCACGATAGTATTAGGTTGTGTAATAAATTCGTGATACTTTAATCCTTCTTGAATTTTTATCGTATATCCATACGGTTTATACGAATGACAGTCGCTCATTTCTAGAAAGGGAATTGTTTCCCTACTAAAATAAATTTTGGTCAAACACATATTTAACTACTTATTCAAGTTTAATATTTTCAAGGATATGTACATATTTACAGAAAATGAAATAAGAAAGTAACCAACTTTTTGAAAGATGTATACTAGAATATCCTTTAAATAATAAAAAAGAAATGCAGAAATAGTTAATCCTAAGGTCAATTATTTGGACTTTATGAAAATTAATCTTATAGAATAAAACCAATAGTCTTTAATGGAGGATAAATATTACTCTCTATGAAAAATTATTCAGAAACATCGAAAAAACAGTAAAAGAATATTTAAATTACCCAAAAGATGAGAGAAGATCATACGCTTTTTTTACATTTTAAAAAGTAAATAATAATCTACTAAAAAGAAAATGATTTATTAACTAGAAATCACATCATACGAGGTCTGTTCAAAAAATAACCGAACTATTTAAAAAAAATTTTTTTTATTTAATGTACAACTTATTGCTCTTTGTCTCCTTCAAAGTACTCCCCTCGTCTATTTACACACTTGTTCCTGCGATGTTTCCATTTTACGGTGCATTCCTGGAAAGCTTCTTTTGGAACATCCTTCAATGCCTGTGACGAATTCTTCTGAATGTCCTCAATTGAGTCAAAACGGCGTCCTTTCAGCACTGATTTTAATGTTGGGAACAAGAACAAATCGCAGGGAGCAAGGTCTGGGGAATAGGGAGGTTGGGGGAGGACAGTCATCTAATTTTTGGCTCAAAACTGGCGAATTAACAAGGCTGAGTGGGCAGGCACATTGTCATGGTGAAGGAACCATGCATGAGTTGTCTCGCCACAACTGTGGTTTCTTTTTGCGAAATTTTTCGCGCAACCCTTTTAAAACGCCTTCATAGTTCTGAGCGTTGATTGTTTGACCTTGAGGCAAAAATTCAAAATGCACAACTCCGTTAAAATTGAAAAAACGGTGAGCATCACCTTGACAGAGGATCGAACTTGTCGTGCTTTTTTTTGGCGTGAAGATTCTTTGTTAACCCACTCAGAAGACTGGACTTTCACTTCCGTAAGCTTGCTTCAAAAGTTCAAACGATTCCGTGAATGTTTTTCCCAGTTTTACGCAAAATTTCACGTTGCATCGTTGCTCTCGTAACTCGGACATTGCGAAAATCGCCACGAACAGTGAAGCACGTTGCACTCAAATAGCAATAACTCGGAAACTAAATAAGATGTAAACAATTTGTAAAAAAGTCAGTTACGCGGAAGATTATGACAATTGCAGTGCTGTCATCTGTTTGTTGCTATGACGATACACAAATACACAACTAAAAAAGTTCGGTTATTTTTTGAACAGACCTCGTACTGACCACAATTCGTTGCTTCAATACATGACTTTCTTCTAGTTGTTATAATAAATAGTAGGCGAATTATTGACAATATTCTTAACGAATACAAACATTTTACTGTTTTAAAATACAAATTAGCAGAAAGTGCTACAAATGTGGAAATTGGAGAAAGATTTAAGCTTGACTAAAATTACGATCAATACATAAAGTACGAATTGTTAAAAATTCTGTTATATGATAAATCAAACATCTTACAATCATTTCTACGATTTTTTGCTCGATTTCTATAGAAAATGTATACGGTACAATATACCAAAAAATTTTTAGAACGGTTAAGTATACATTTAAAAAAGGAATTAAATAAATATCTTACAGAAAAATGGCAACATATTCATGTTAATTATTGAAAACAACTTAATTCCAACGTTCCAATTCGCAAACAACATGCTGTGCAACAAAATTTATATTTCTCAAAATATTTATTCTCAATTAAAGAATATTTTTACTTTTATTTTTTAATTTTAATTTGTATAGCATCTGAATAGTTTTGTAACCTTACAATTGACTATTTCTGCATTTATTTAGGGAGTATTCTACAATCTTAAAAAAATCGATTTCTTTTATACTTTATTTTCTGCAAGTTTGTGCATACTCTTAAAAATATTTTCACCGATGGATATTGCTGGATTCGTAAAATTAACAGAGGTACACTTTTGCACAGTATACACATTCTTATGTGAAACTTTAAATGTAATTTTTTCTAAACTCTGTTTTTCCAAATAGGTGCCATGATATCTCAAGTTCGTGTTGATCGATTAACATCAAATTTGAAAGAAATGATTAGCACATATTCTTCATACCAAAATTTGTAAAAGCCGATGTTTCTTATCATTCGTTTCTTTAGTACACCCAAAAGTTCATGTTAGATAAACTGAACGATCGGAATCGTAGCATTTTTACTGAAACAACCGTATTATCATCAATTTTAAATATTTTTTCATGAAAAAAAAATTGTGTATACTTCTTAAATGTAGACCAAAAGCATGAGATAAAATCCAATACAAACGTGACAAGGTTTCTTTAATTTCAAAGAACCAAGTAATCGTATACAACCAACAAACAGTTTATATATTTTTCTTATGTAAAAACTAAATCGTAAATAATATGTTATTCTCATTCTCATGATCTCGCGATCCGTAAAACGAATGTTAGCGATTCCATCTTGGATCGAATAGTCTTGCAAGTAAATAGGGAACTGCGAGGCTCGGTGGCTTTCGGGCCCAAATACTGGAGGGTTCGAATTAATCAACGTTCTACGGTTACTAGCTCGTAATTACCGACGCCAATTACTTGTCCCTTTCCACGAGGCAACCGACGAAGGTCATAGCCACGAAGTGATCAATGATTGACGTCCTTGTGTCGCGGCCGTAACCACTGACTATATCCTCTGGGCTTATGTACGATCGCAATTGCTTACCGTACAGCCCCTCAGCTCGCAAACACTACATTATTTCTCAGCTTAAGTCCCACTTTCGTGTACGAGCGAGCAGGTCGCGCAGAATCGAGCGGATCGGAGGCGGTACGCGTGCACAGGCAGACGCGTGCAGTGGCGCGCGCGTTCTCGCGAACGTAACGCAACGCCGTCCGCGTAACTTGGTCGCCGGGCGTCGCCGCGGGAAATTCGATAGGCTTGCACGCTTAACGGAGCGTCGTTCATTGGCCAGTTCGATCGCACAATCGTAGGTTTCGATGCGTGCGTGCAGCGCAAGGCTGAACCGCGTGGCGTTCCTTCGATGAAAACGGAACAAGGGTACGAGACCGTCTCGATTCCTGCACGAATGAAGGGGCGTTTGGTGTCCAGAATGTTTGCCCACTGAATGAAGGGGGGGATCTCAGTGCAACGTTGATAGTAGGAACCGTTGAGTGAAGGGCGCAAGTGCTTGTCAATTAACGAGGTACAGTCCAGCTAGCCTGTCGACGTGGTTCGATATCGACAGTGTTTCGCCTTGGCAATAAAGCGTGCAATAAGTCCCGTGTTCTTCAAGCGTAGACTGTTCCACACGATCACTGTTCAACTTGACAATAATAATCCGAGACCAGAGACCACATAGTGTACGATTTCTGTCGGACGTGGCAAGGGTTCACAATTTCCAACCGAATCCTGAAAGACCGCCGCGCGTCGGTGCCGCGGGAAGAATCGAATCTGCTCCATACCATGCCCGCGTGAACGAGTAGTTTCCGTACAAAAGCAGCAAGTAGTCAATTAACATAGGAATTTCGTGCAATGAAGAATATAGAAGAGTTTGGAAAGATTTTCTAGAAGACGGAAGAACGATCGATTGGTCAGTTTAAGATTTCGTTGATTTTTTAATACGCAACGAACAGATCTCGAAAGAAGTTGGATATATGAATCTCCTCCTTGAATAATATTCGAAGAGTCCAAGTTGATCCGTTGAAAGTAACGAATAACCATTCCCCCGAGTTCCTGTTTGTCCGCGAAGAGGAGAGCCGAAGGTCTGATTTGTATGAAAACCGCCTGAATGCCCTAAATGAGCGATGACGACGAAAGGGTGACCGACAGTGATCAGGAGTGGTCTCATAGAGATTGCTGGGAAGACGAAAGCGATAGGAATACCGAGGGTGAAGCTGCTGATTCTTGTGAACTGGCGCCCCATAGTGCGATGAGCGTGGGGGCTGGCAGGGTCGATTCCCCCAGCCCCCAGGATATCAGGCTCCTCCACGATCTCGTCGAGGACCTCGCCAAGGAGCAGGATGAAAAGACGAAACCGCGTGCTGAGCAGGTGAGCCATTTCATTCCCAAGTTGATTCCCACTCCGTTCGATAATAATCGGTAAGTTGGCATTGCATAAAAGACACGTACTCGGTAGCAGGATATTCTATATATTCTTTTCTCATCTAATCGGATTTTATTCTAATTAGTTTCTTCTAAAAATTTTCTCTACGCTAAACTATTAGGTCGACGCATAAGTTTGTGCCTCTCGATATTCTGAAATTGACGAGGATGACGTGTTTGTAATTTAATAGAAGACAAACAAAATTTTTCAACTCAGAAGATTTTTGAAATTTTAAGCTAACATCAAGAATTCATAGAAAAAAACAAACAGATATTGCGTCAAAGCTCCGATGTTTGGAAATTTTCTTAATCGTGTTTGACCCTGATTGCATGAATATTTTTGTTAGCATATAATAAAATCGAGCCTTATAAGAAATAAAATACAACAATCTCCACCCTTATTAGTGGGTGAACAATTTGAAAACGTCGACGTTTTAATGAAAAGCGTTGAACAACATTTCAATAAAAAATTTAAAACGTTTTGTAGCGACGATACAATGGCTTTTTCCAAAGGCAGGGGAGTGAATTGTCGAACGAGAAGAGGTTTACTGTTTTTCATAAAATTTATTGTAATACAAAAATAGTCAAAATTGTAGTTGCACTAACCCAGACCTAATGTAATCTTAACAAATAGTAATGTAGGCGTCTCCAATGAGAATAATAGAACTTTGAATCGAAATAAAATAAAAACTACAAAAGATAATGTGGAGCTCATTGTTTCATATTATTGTGCATTTGATAACATTATACATGAAATACAAGGTAACTTCAATGACCAGCACGTTTGCGTTTGGTCGGAGTGAATACATATAAAACATGTGTGCTTTAAGCCAACGTTCTTGCTTAAATCATTTAATAAAGCAAGAAATAGTAACAATAAAGGTAAATAAGTATATCTGAAAATATACTGTTAAGGAATATTTGCATTTTACGATACATTTTTTAGCAACGTTTTAGCAATTTTCTGTTTGATTATTTTTATCATCTACTGTATATTCGTACCTTGAAATACAGGGTGTTCGGCCACCCCTGGGAAAAATTTTAATGGGGGATTCTAGAGGCCAAAATAAGACGAAAATCAAGAATACCAATTTGATGATGGAGGCTTCATTAAAAAGTTATTAACAATTCAATTCAAAAATTTCAAATCGTTCTGGAGAAATTATTTTCGATTGCGGGGGTCAATTACAATCATTTTTGGTGAATAGACATACCCCCGAAATCCTGCGCATTTTCTAGAGAAAAATTCAGTACAGGCGGAACTTTAAACGTTAATAACTTTTTAACAAAGCCTCCATCAACATATTGGTATTCTTAATTTTCGTTTTATTTTAACCTCTAGAATCCCCCATTAAAATTTTTCCCAGGGGTGGCCGAACACCCTGTATAACAAGGTATACGAAGAAACGAATGGAAAGTTTTATACATTTCTTTAACGACGTGCAAAAGTTTAGGAACTGAAGCGTAACAACACTTCTTTTCCACAAATTATACAAACTTTTAAAAATATCTGGCGCAACCAGGTTCATTAAAAATGTTCACATATCTCGAAGAAATTTCGTTAATTCCGCGCCAAAGGAGAGTAGCAGAAGATGATTAAAGTGTATAGCGGAGCAAGTATGTGAAGAATGCCATTAAATCAAACTGAACTTGTGATATACCAATTAGTAGCTCTCCGTAAGATAACAATTTCTATCAAATTTTAACCTTCTATTTTTACTGTAGGCGTAGTAATAAGGTAAAACGTGATCTTCAATTTATTTGTTATAATTATTGTTCTAGTATAGTTTGTTCTAGGAAAATTATGTCAAAGTTAGAAACATTCTAAATGTTGAGATACATGTTGAAGAATTTTTTGATTTTTTGGCTACACATCTGATTTTGAAAAAGTCAAATATATAAAAATATTGATTTTTTTATTGAAATTGTGAAAGTCTCTTGTATACATACACTACTTTTATATTTTGTCAGTTGAAACGTTTGATTAATTATTCATAATATTTTCAAATTCTTTGAAATGGTGCAACATTGTCCAAAAAATTAAAAATCGATATTTTGTACTCTTTTTGCGCAGTGGAGTTGCTTATGTAATTGGTATACATATTTTCCTGTTAAACAAATATTTTGTGCAGCTTCAAATATGAATTTCTCAAATAAATACATGAATTTGATTCTGAAATGATTTACCCTTGAGGATATTAGTAATTGATACGAAATTACGTACGTATGTACATTAATTCCTTTAGAACTATACAGCCAACAAAGAAGTAGTTGAAAAAATAACAATTCAGTTCAGCGATATGGAGGTGAATTTTTTAAAAATCACATATGCAGCCAAAAAATCTAAAAAAATTTTTTAACGTGTATCCTAACATCTAAAATACTTTTGACTTTTACATAATTTTCCATATATTAGAACAATAGTTATAACGAATAAACTGAAAAGCAGGTTTTCTCCTATTGCTACCTCTACAGTAAAGATGGTTGAAATGTGGTAGAAATTGTTATCTTGTGGAGAGGTATTAATTGGTATGTCACAAGTTCAATTTGATCTAAGTGCATTTTTCATCTACTCATTCAGCTATACCTTTTTTACTACTTCTGACACTTATAATATTAATGAGGCGCCATTTCATACGCCATAATAAATTGTTAATGTATTTTATTATTCCACTAAAGAAGAGAATAGACTAAACCTAACAATTATTCTTTGTGCTCAACGCATAATCTTTGTTTTGTAATTAAATTAAAATATAATTACAAACATATTTCCTCCAATATACATCTTAATGTTCATTTATTGCTTTCTGCAATCATTAAATAA
The DNA here is from genome assembly GCF_013123115.1 of Colletes gigas. NCBI lineage: Eukaryota > Metazoa > Arthropoda > Insecta > Hymenoptera > Colletidae > Colletes > Colletes gigas. Next base: position 1,462,002 of record NW_025106673.1, read on the forward strand.
TATTTCTAACAATGTTTATTCATGTACAACATTAATGCCCATTTTCATCTATGAAGTAGTGAAATTTTCGTATTTTATAAATTTATGCCAAAATTATTTTCAATTTTTCACTCTATGTTCCAAAGATAGGCACAATTTAATTCGAATAAGAGTTGATCGACAAACCAACGTATAACAAATTATTCATGACGTTTGATCGACCAAAATACAATTTATCTTTTATTCGTTATTGAACACTTTTATCTAAGTAAGAATGTTGCCTATTCGTGCTATGCATTTTCCACTTTATCTGCTTTTTGTAACTTTTCCATCATATTTTCCATAAATGATTATACTTTTACAATTTCTTAGAATTTGTAGAATGAGGCCTTAGTTAAATTCTAATCAGGTGTCGAAGCAACGCAAAATTTTGCACCACGTGTTTTTATCGTTAAGTGTTCGTCGTAAAAGCAACACGGAAGGAGCCCACGAAAGACTTGCTTTTTCTTACACTTCTAGAGTGCATTCGTTGCGTTACATGCTACCGTGAACACGAGATCTTTCGTCTGTGTACTGACTCGTGCATGTTACACTTCAACATGGTGCATGGAGAATAGAATATATATGCATAATATGTGTAGTATGAGGTTCAAGATATTCCGAAACGTTCAGCCTGTACAACGAAAGCTTTAAATTACTTCTAACTATATTCTGAAAAATCCAAAATATTTTAACTTTTCCTTCTACTTACAATGGACTATTAAATTTAGTAAAAATTTAGCAAATTAGTAGAACAGTCAAAAATATTCAAGAGGTGAAATCACATAACCCAGATTGAACACTTTTAAAGTTGTTATCATTAACCAAGATACTCACAGTTGCTCAATAATCAGAGTATTAGGGTGCCTGAAGTGCTTTGTTCGAATCAATCAGATATAAAATAATGATTTTAGTTCCATGTTTCTTTTCAACTTTTTTCTGAACTTCTACGTAACGTTTTGAAAGTTTTTAGCAAAAAAATATTTAGAATTATAATATAATCCGATCCTATCCTCGATACTTAACGATTACTTTTGACAAAGCAGCAAACAAAACATTATCTTATATCATATAACTATTATATTTAAAACTATACGGGTGTTCAGTCACCTATGGGAAAAATTTGAATGGAAGATTCTAGAGACCAAAATAAGACGAAAATTAGGAATACCAATTTGTTGATTGAGGCTTCGTTAAAAAGTCATTAACGTTTAAAGTAACGAAAAAAAAAATTCATGCTGTCCTGGAAAAAATATTTTTGGCTGCGGGAGTCAATTACAATCATTTTCGGTAAATAGACATACCCCCGAAATCCTACGTAGTTTCGAGAAAAAAATTCATTACCGAAGATATAATTTGAAGCCTGAAATGATTCCCTGGATGTGAATCTTTGAAACATCATAACTCCTGAACGGATTGAAGCATTTTGATGTTTCAAAATGCAATTGACGCGTATTTTGTTGAAGAATATGTAGAAATTCCAAAACTATTCGAAAAGTTGTTCCTTATACCCGTAAAATGCGAAAACCCCCATTAAAATGGTTGAAGTTTCAAACGACCATAACTCCTACAATAGTCAATGGATTTCATTGAAATTCAACTTGGAAGTTGAGCTCATGGATACCTACAAAAACTTATTAAACAACATTTCCGTACAGCGCCAAACAAATTTATTGAGAATCAAAATCGAATTTTTAGGAAAAATACACAGGGCGCAGTGATGAAATTTTTCAGTGAAAATAAAAATTGTAATTCGTTCAAAAAAAATTAGTTTTGGTTGCAGGGGTCAATTACAATCATTTTTGGTCAATACACATAACTCCGAATTCCTATGCACTTTCGAGAAAAAAATTCGTGTAGGTGGACAAATTTTATTAATAATTTTTAACAATAATTTTGTTAATAACTGTTTAACGAAGCCTCAATCAATAAATTGATAATCTTGATTTTCAACTTATTTTGGCCTCTAGAATTCCTCATTAAAATTTTGATTGAACACCCAGTATAGTAATTCAGAAACAAAAGATGCACTTTAAATGAAATGACAGCATCGAAATCGCGTAGAAACTTTTCGATGTTATTTGGATTTCACAAAAATGTTAGAATATGTTGACAGTTACTATGCACACAAATATTGTCGTTTTTAAATTAGAAGGTAAATTAGAAATAATCGAACAAAATCTGATGTTGTCATAACAGACCAACATATGATCATTACTCTTTTTCTATAATATACTCGATATTTCTGCTTATGCTGCCTACTTAATATACATATGTATATTAGTAGTAATAGTATTCTGAAAGCAAAAATAAATAACATCTTTCTACAGAATTAACAATCGAAAATATACTAATCAGATCAACCACAATAATCGACATTTTCTATAGCTGCAACGAGATGTATATGACAAAAAAGGAAAATTAATACAATAGTGTTATTGTATGTATATGTCACAATGATTCTGCTAGAAAACGTAGAAATACCCTAGAATTGTCTCTGAAGGAGTACGAAAATTCATTTATAAGATATAAGAATTGCTTTCCGTTAAAAGGAACTAAATAGTTTTAATCAAAAATTGTATATTCTGTATAATTCACTGATGAAACGTTTTTATGATATTCTTTATAATAAACCTAACTACAACTTTCGTCATATAAAACCATAACCATAACCATATAAGATAATATTTATCTGATATCATTTTTCAAATGTTTTCTTTCAATAATGTCTAAACCTGTTCACTCTTTAGCAAAACTCTAGTTCATTTTATGCTCAAGTTAGATCGTAAGTTAGGATCAAATTGGGTTAGTTCGTGAAACAGCCTTGTTTGCTGAACCCCGTTCTTTCACTCAGTTCGTACTTCGTCTATGTACATTTTGCATTTCTGTTTTTATTTGGTAAACAAAGTCGTTAAATAAAAAAAGCGAAACAAAATTCTTTGAAGTTTTTGATAGTCTTGAAGACCTCTCGGTACGCAATCCACGAATCACTAAGGGCGTTGAAATTAACAACCGTGTTAAAGTTTTTAGAATTTCACGACTTCCAATCTTCGAAGTTGCCAAATGATTTTACAGCTTCCATAGATTTTAAATATTAACATTCCCAATAATTGAAATCTTTCTATAACGAGTACTGTAAATAATTTCTAAAAGAATGAATTGAATGCTCAAAGTAGGTCGAAGAACTCCGATAGAAAAATCGTTGAATGTCTACCATTAGCCTGAAGCGAAATCCTCTGGTTCTTATACAAGATATACAACGTAGACGTCGGTGAGTCAAGTACTTTCGTGTTTTCAGTATCGTTTCGAATGATGCTCGTCGTGCCAGAAGGAAAAATAAACGTCTTCTTGGTTTTCACTGAATCCGACCTCGAACAGCGTTTGTCTGTTATTCTCTGTACCTTTGCAAGGTTAGTCGCGACTGACCGACCCAGATCACATGATTTATGCGTTTCGATGGCGTCGACGCGAGCATTAACATATCATACAACGATTAACAATGCAGCGACTTAATTCGATCGAAGCCGTTTAATTTGCAATGGAAATGCGTGGACGACTGCACTTAACCAGTTACGGTGCTCCGTATTTCGCGCTTCGTGAAAAAACAATTCACTGTTATTGTTTGGTCTGAATGGGTATTGTTATTGGAAAAATGATTGAAAATACTCTCGTCTGCTTGGGGATTCGCAAACTGGGTGAAATTCCCCAATATTCTAGGCTAGTTTTCTTATTTTTGTCTATTCCGAAGAGGGTGAGATTGGAACGTCAGAGGCAGAAGCTTTCGAAATTGTTAAATTTTATATGATTTAAATGAGCAATTACCCATTTATTGAAATTATTATTATAAATTAATGACTACATATACTGTAATATGCTCAAATTAAATTTCTAAGAAATGTGTACTGTAACTGATGATGTTTAACTCAATGTAAGTCTTGAGAGCAACTGCTAAAAATATTTATATTACAATTATTTTGTATTACAGCTATACATTAAGTTGTAGTTTACAAAAAATGATCATAAATAACATGTCGTATAGTCGGAAATTGCATGGTTAAACAATGTTATGAAGCGATAGGACCATGTTGTATTTAGTCTGAAAGAATCAGAATCAGAAAGAATCAGAATCATTCATGGAAGAAATCAGAAAATTGCGGAAGTTATTAGTATAATTACGCGATGTAGTAGGAGGATCGATATAAGAACAGCTAGTTCTGAAATTTCATATTCCGAAAAGGAGAGTGAGAACGTAATGGACTTTGGCAAGCGTTAACCCTTAATGGCATCGTGTTACCGTTTGGCAACATTCCAATATTTTCTAATGTACCAGAAAAATAACACCTATTAGATAGCGGGTTCGAAGGTATTCGTACTATCAATGTATAAAGTATCGATGTAAACAGATATATGGCCCCTATGTTTACGAGTAAACTATGTTTTATTGTATTATGTTCAACATGGGAAGTCTTAGATGCGATCCTTACTGATTTTAATGAAATTTAATAGGTTGATAAATTCATATCTTCAATAAATGCAATCACAATTATAACCGTAGATGGTCATAATTATGGTTATATTTACTGTAGATCTATTATCCAGTTAAAAATAAAAATCGTTAAAAATCACATTCAAGACTTCTCTTGCCGAGTATCACAACTTGAATTTATCAGTTGTTATTCGTAACTATTACATCATTCTATGTATATTTGGAGTGTCACTACAATAAATTATTTTAGAGATAATGCTATGCAAACGACAATATACGTATTTTAGTTTATTGTGGTCATCTATATTTTTCATTATTTCTTTTCCCATTTGACATTTGCCAATAAATCTTTTTCTGAATAAAAAGATACAAAAATATACATTTTCCCATTATTTTTACAAAATACTGGGGCATATAAATTGATAATGTCAACATGTTTTATTAAATTTAGAGTAATCGCGTATTTCAGGGTTAAAACAAATTAATTCCTGGAAAGCATTTTCTTCCTTTTTTAATAAAAGAAGGATTTGCGTTAATATATTAGAGCAAACAATGAAGCTTGTAGTCTTTTATCAATGTCTAGGTTCTTATTTACATAACATGATTATGTAGGACTTTCTTCAGGTCTAACATCTTAATTAATATTAAAAACAAAATAAATTCATTAAGATTGTAATCATAAATCTGCTAAAAAGAAATCCATATGGAGAATTAGATATGTGATTTTTAATAAAAAAATTTATTTTTTCAACGACTTCTATTTTTTCAAAAATCTTGACAAAACTCACTACCAAAATGGGTCAATAACTTCTTACATTCAATTTATCTCCAGACCTAAAAACAAACATGATTAAGTTGTATTCCCCACTCACTGAAAATTTAATAAAAGTGGGAGCATCATTGCAATCTCGCTTATCAACACATAGAAAAATAATTGTCTTAAAAATATCATTTATTCTTATACGGAGGTCAGATAAAAGTATTGCTCATAAGCTCTCAATATCGTTGTTTCAAATTGTATTTAAATTGGAATCAAGGGATCAGTGGATTCATTTTCATATTTTTTATAACTTATCCGTGTCGAGGAAAAGAACTTGACTTGTTTATCATGTTTTTGTCCAGGTCCGTAAGGAATTGTTTAAATAGTTCAGGAAACAAACTAGAAAAATGCTATCTTTCGCTGGTATAATAATGTGGAAGATATGAGTTGTTACGTTTTGATATTGTAGCAGTGTAAATTCCGTGCGAGTTTTCACTGTCTCTGCGGGTCAGCTAACGGAGACGTGGATGAGCAAGTCGTCGAGAGCGGATAATGTTTCAACTTCAACGCGTCCGAGCGTGAATAGGCCAAATCTAATAAGTGACCAAGTGTCTTGCAAGTACTATGACTTGCCGAACAAATAACCAAAGACGAATTTCCACAGCAACAGAGTGAACACGTTTATATTAAAAACTGTGACCAAACTGTAACATGATTTAATATCCAGTTTTCCCTAGTTTAATTCATGCAAATATTCGGAAAATTATTCGCGCCGAAGTAAGTAGAATTTTAACGCCAAACGAACACGAAACTCGTTCAAACATCTTTGTTTTACCATCTTATACGATATTGCGCGAGCAGTGTTTTCCACCAAATCGAACCATCGCGACCAGCAAGTGGGAAATCGAATAACATGTGGTTCATAAAATTTCTACGAAGATGATTGCGTTGTGACTTTCAGTGGGTTAACGAGCGGAAAATTGGACCAATTGGATCGCTATTCACGATTTTATTGCTAGGCAATGGACGATCCATATATTTTTATTCCAACGAAGTTCGCGAAGTTATGAAATTTGTTACGCGCGATAATAACTGACTAATATTCGTGGAAATATAATTATTCCAACAAATACGCAAATGAAACTCTTATTATAATCGATATCTAAATATTTTGAATTGCCCTGATTATTCACAGAAATTAACGATAATAGCATTTTATCGTGAATGAAACTACTCTTATATGAAAGTTGATATGTAATAAGCGTGCCAAGATTAGTATTACTTTTTTTTTTACTCGCCAAATGTACTATAACATCTTCCCCGGAAACGTATAAATATCACTTCGAGGAAGGTGTATTTATGTTTGTGTCATCATTCACATTAAAAAATAAATTTTTGCGTATACAAGGTGTTCGCCCCTGGAAATCGCGAAAATCAAAAATATCAATTTCTTGATTGAGGCTTCGTTAAAAAGTTATTAACAAATTAAATTATAAAATTTCAACTCATTCACGGAAAAATTATTTTCGCCTGCAAAGGTCAATTAGAATCATTTTTGGTGAATAGACATACCCCCGAAATCCTACACACTTACGAGGAAAAAATTTTTTACCGAAAATACAATGTCTGACCATGAATGATGATTCCCCTGAAATTCGGCAAAATTGAAAGGTTTCAAATTGACCTGAAAAAATTATTTTTGATTGCAGGGATCAATTATAATCATTTTTGCCCAATACACATACCCTCAAAATCCTACGCAGTTCTGAGAAAAAAATTCCTAATCGAAAATGTAATTTATGGCCAGAAATGTTGCCCGAAAATTTCATGCGAATCTTTAAAATGTCATAACTTCTGAACGGATTGGAGGATTTTAATGTTTCGAGCGGCAAACAGCGCATATTTTGGCGAAGAATATGTAGAAACTCAAAGAATATTCGAAAAGTTATTCCTTAACCCCGTAAACTGAGAAAACCCCCATAAAAATGGTCTAATTTTTAAAACAGTCATAATTCCTACAATAGTAAAGGTATCTCATTGAGATTTTTTTCTGAAGCAGAGCCCACGGGCACCTACAAGAAAGTATTAGACAACTTTTCTGCAGAGCGTCAAACAAAATTACTAAAAATAACAGGGTTTGGTGCCTAAATTTTTCGTCGAAAAAAAAATTTCAAATCATTTTGAAAAAATTATTTTCAGTTGTGGGGCTCAATTACAATCATTTTTTAGGAATAGGCATACCTCCGAAATCCTATCCACTTTCGAGAAAAAAATTCTTTACTGAAAATATACTCTGTGGCCGGAAATGTTTCTATAACTTTTTAACGAAGCCACAATAAATAAATTAGTATCCTTGATTTCCGTCTTATTTTGGCCTGTAAGATCTCCCATTAAAATTTTTCCCAAGGGTGGTCGAACACCCTGTATACATGTACAGGGCGAGTCTCATAACATGACAGCTTTAAATAATTCATAAATTCCTTTCCGCATGAAAAAATGTTTCATATGAAAGTTGTATGGTGTCAAAAGGAACATAAAATACTGCAATATATTTTTTATGACTCTATTTTTTATCGAGATACAAAGGTTAATATTTTTTCTCGAATTCCATCGAAACAACAATAAAAATGTGTTATACCAAGAAGGGTCTAAAATAAATAGTTACTAGGATATTATAAACTCTATAAATATGACTTGTCGTTGCAAACGAAGTTGTTAACTATCATGTTGATTTAACGTATTTTTTAATACAGGATAATTTATTTAAAAATATCTCGATAACTATTTCAAACCCTACTTGGCACAATACCTTTTCATATTTTAGCCGAATTCGAGAAATATTAGTAATTTTATTTAAAAAACTGAAGTTAGCCTACATATCTAAATAAAAAAGTTACAAAATATTTATTGCAATATTGCATGTTTTCCTTGATAATACATTTTTTTGTAGAGTAAATAATTTATGAGTTCTTTGAAGTTGTCAAGTTACGAGACTCTTTCTACGTTGTATATATGTACATATGTGCGTGATTTGCATTCATAAATATGAATTACTCGTAAACTATCCGCTGTATAAAAAATGACTCAATAATTTGCATTAATATATTAAAATTGCTCACTTTGGGTAATTCCTTGTAAAGAAATAAGTCGAACAATTTTTTCATACGAAGCATCGTTTCCGAGAAAATGGAGTTTAAATATTTATGGAGTCACGTGTAATAGAATTCGACTTGGGCATCGATACAAGTAGAAATAACGAGTAATGGACAGACTCGACAGTTAAAACGTATTCAATCATTCGCGAATCCGACAAATTTTCAAATAGCATTATCTCGAAAAAGAAGCATTTCCTCGTCAGTTATACCACGAATACTTTGCATGATAATAAATTAAATAGAAATATAACAAAAATTGAAAGAATAGAAACTTACGTACAAGGCACATTACATTAAAGTGTTTTTCCATAAATTATAAATACTAATTTGACGTTTATACAGGGTGTTCGGTTACCTATAGCAAAAATTTTAATGAGCGATAGTAGAGGCCAAAATAAGACGAAAATCAAGAATACTAATTTGTTGATGGAGGCTTCGTTGCAAAGTTATTAACATTTAAAGTTCCGCCTGTAGAATGACAATCCGCTAAACAGCTGCGTTCGCGCGGACGGTTGCGGCAGGCGAGTGCTAGTGGTTCTCACGCAGCATGAAAAATTCTGCTTACCGACATTATCGACAGCCTTAGATTTTTGTCCACTTATGGGAATGCGAACACCTTACGTTGAATAAGATTCAACCTGTCTTATGAAAATCCAGAAGGGCATATCAAAACTCGCCCGACGAGATTTTCACAGAGAAAGGGTGAATGCCAGTTCCAATACACAATGTTGTGAACAAAAATCACCCACATGCGATTATACACGCCCCACGATTGTCCACAGTGCCCACAAGTATCCACAAATAATCCTTTCAAGCACTAACCACTATGCAATTATATAAACACGTACCGCGATTATGTTATTCGTGAATGTCTACGTGTACGTGTATCACGATTCTTCCGAGTTACTTACGAATAAAACTGTTATTAATTTTTCAAATACACTTCAATTTAAAAATGTAAAAAGGAATCGCAGGATAAATGAAATTTTCGCATCGATTTACGTTCACGGCGAAGAATGTAACAATACTAGCAGCTGACTGTGCCATCGATCGACGAGGTTCAGAGAAACATATGCCGAACAGGCCCCGATTCTACGTCACTCGCCTCGCTTATCTCTCTCACACACAGCGGAGACAAAGGGCAGCATCGGCACGTGTTCGGCCAGCTAGTCAGTCGTAAAACAGAATCAGTCAAGCTAGTTCATGCGACACATTTTAGACATATTTGATTCAGTTATGTATTAAGTAGCATGTAAGAAATACAGTGATATAAACAATCAGCGAATACTTATTAAATTCCTGTTTACATTTTTAAATTGAAGTGTATTTGAAAAATTAATAACAGTTTTATTCGTAAGTAACTCGGAAGAATCGTGATACACGTACACGTAGACATTCACGAATAACATAATCGCGGTACGTGTTTATATAATTGCATAGTGGTTAGTGCTTGAAAGGATTATTTGTGGATACTTGTGGGCACTGTGGACAATCGTGGGGCGTGTATAATCGCATGTGGGTGATTTTTGTTCACAACATTGTGTATTGGAACTGGCATTCACCCTTTCTCTGTGAAAATCTCGTCGGGCGAGTTTTGATATGCCCTTCTGGATTTTCATAAGACAGGTTGAATCTTATTCAACGTAAGGTGTTCGCATTCCCATAAGTGGACAAAAATCTAAGGCTGTCGATAATGTCGGTAAGCAGAATTTTTCATGCTGCGTGAGAACCACTAGCACTCGCCTGCCGCAACCGTCCGCGCGAACGCAGCTGTTTAGCGGATTGTCATTCTACAGGCGGAACTTTAAATGTTATTAACTTTGCAACGAAGCCTCCATCAACAAATTAGTATTCTTGATTTTCGTCTTATTTTGGCCTCTACTATCGCTCATTAAAATTTTTTGCTATAGGTAACCGAACACCCTGTATAAATTTTCTAAATTTCAAAATATTAAATAAGATCAGTGTTAGCTGAAGGTCTGTTAAATTCTGTCTTTTGGTCCTCGTTTTCTAACGGAGTCAACTCAAAGGAATCGAAGTTGTAGGCGTGTAATTAGATATAGTCGGAACGAGATGTTGAAAATTGGGGAAATCGTGGAAAATGCTCTCAAAAGAAGTGGGCTCAAAGAATAGTCATGAACAATAGAGGTGAAAAAGTCGAGGAAACGGGAAAAGGATGGTTGGTGAAAACTAAGCACACTTTTTCAGTGTTCTTTGTGTTTCCTGGCTCATGGTCGGTTAGATCTGGTATTTACAATTGAACTGTTTCCAAAATATTCGTACGTGGAAGTGGGTCTGAGAGTTTTGGAAAATTCCATTGGTTTTGCGACTCTATTAAAAAATATGGTCGAAGCTAGAACAAAGAAAGAAGAGAAGCTGTACTGGCGCGGCTTTAATTGATTCGCAAAAGTCTTTTTGCGAAGAAGACAAAGGTCGCGTGCTCGAGGGAACGAGATTTAAAGGTGACGTCGCGATACGGATTCCCGACGCAATTTTCTCGCGCGTTGAAAAAACAACGGGAGCACGCTGTGAATAATGCGGGACCGTAGGCACAATAGAAGAATAATGAGATCATGTTAGCGCATATAGAGCCCGAATATCAGAGGATCAGGGAGTCCGTTCGATAAGAAACGGAAACTGGAGAAGGATATTGGCACGCAAAATCGGCATTGTATCCAGGACATGCATCATTTGTCGGAAAGTTGGACGACGAAATGCCGGCAATAACAAGAAGAGTGTTTATTGTCAGCTTTTGTGTCGTATCATGGCGATCAAAAAGCCGACGTTAACAGAATTGCTTTCGAAGAACTTCTGGAATTAGAAGGGAACTCGGTTCCGAGCGTACCAGAAAATAGAGTGTAATTCTAGATAATATACTTTTTGGAAATAATGTTTGCAACGTTGGGGAAATGGAGGAGCGCACGACGCGTGGATTCGAAACTAGCGGCTAACATACATATATCCTCGTCTCGTAAAGAGCTTTCCTGCCACGAGAGGCACACAACAAAAGAAATAAGTTGATCCGATGTAAAGCTACTCAAGTGTCCAGAACGGATCATTTGTCAAGAGGTGGTATGAGAGAAACGTGAGAGTGGAAGGAAGAGAGTAGAAATGGAGATCGACATTGCGGAACGGCAGCTATTACACGGCGCATTGTGGCGATTAAAGGGATCGATTGCAATACAATGGATACTTTAAAGTATCGATCGCGTCAATGAAGCATCGGGGCGGAAAAAGTGAAAAGAAAAGTGAGTTCGGAATTAAACCCGATGGCTCCAAAGCTTCGCATTGTTATTGCGTTACCTCTCAATACGAAAGTTTGCTGATTTCACGAACTAGGATACCGAGTCGATAGAAATATTTTAAACACTCGTTACAACGATTTTAACGTAAACTTAAAAACGCAAGTAAACAGAATTGGTCGTTGTTGGTCTCCCGACGATGACTTCTACCCCGGGAAGTCTACGTTAGATGCAAATTGAAGTGAAATAGGACAGGCGAGAATTTGAAGAACACTCGGAGCAGCGTTAGAGAGTAACATATATTTTGAGGCGGCAACATCCGCGACAACGCAAACTCTTAGATCCTTGAGAGAATGTAGGTCAGACTGTGCCCGAGCGCGTCGAGAGGAAAACAGCCTCTCGCTGGCCAAGAAAAGCAACCGAGGAAAGAAACGAGGAACGTCGAAAGTTTTGTTGGAAAGCTCGAACCTTCGAAACGGAATCAAGCTTGTTCGGCAAGAGTTGAAAAGTTCGGGGCAAGAACTGGATAAAAGGCACGGAAATACAAATGTCAAGTTCCCCGAAAAAGAATCTGGGGCAGATTGTTTTGGGGTAAAAAATCGGCGCAAGCGGTCGAGGCGCGCGGCTTGGCTGGACGAAGAAAAGGCGAAATTGCGGAGCGCGCGACTGCACATTGTGCAGTCGAATGGCAGAACGGGGGACTGGCTGGCCGCGCAGAATCTCCGCTCGGGCGCACAGGCGCAGAGGCGTCGGTATGCTCGCGGCACGGTCGCGAATCAATAAGCGTAAGTACAGGTGGGTCGTCGTCGGTGGCTCGGCGTCGGTGGCGGCACGGCGCGTATCAGATAGCAACGCTGACGATACGGCTGCCTCCGGGACGAGAGCGGTTCACACCATCGTTCGCACGCTGCGCCAGGAGAGAGCAAACGGTAGTGGTACGTCGTTCGATTGAACATCCAGATTCTATTTCGGCCTGTGGCAACGGCGACGCGCGAACCTGGAAGGGACAGGAATGTTGCCCGCGGAGACAGTCCAGACGACCTGGAGCCGGGGACGCGGCCGTAGCGCGTCCTCCGACCTCCCTTAACTCGGTTCAAAGTTCGCTCGGTGGTGCAAATGGAACGAGCCATCTTCAACGCAACATGAGCCTAGAAGCTACGTGCAGCTGCGCCCGAGACTATTTCGACGTCCGTTGAGCATCCCGAGACAAACCGTTAAACGTTGCTTCTACTGCTTGTTTCGATCGTTGTTTGTTTATCGGTCCGGCACGCGACATGGACTCGCTCGGCATCATTCCCGCGTCCTCTGTCCCGTCAAACGATCGACAGCAGAGCAACGCGCGAGATTAACGCGGGCTCTCCATGCGAACGATCCATCCGCGGCCGAAGATTGAGATACCCGCTGGTTGAAGAATGCGAACGACACGAGGTCCGAGCGGGTACGTCGAACCGAAAGAAACCGTCGCGGCGAGGCGAGAGATCGATGCTAGTTCTTGGAGTGCAGTGATCGGTTGATTTGCTTCCTTCCTATATAAACGTTTCTCGCGGCCGTCACGGGTGGAAAGATAAGAGGAACCTTCAGAGTTTCGTCCACATTCACGAGGTAAATCGATCGTCGACTGCGTGGAATTCGCGTTAGCCTTGCACCCGCGCGGGGAACATCCCGGCCGCTGAAACAAGGCCGCCAGGGAGTGTTAGACTCTTTGTCAGGGAAGCATGGTGTGTAGTCCAGATTGGCGAGAATATTAACGAATCGAGCCTCGCAACGATGGAACCTCGTGCATCCGTGGAGAATTCGTCAGTATTATCTTGTGCCAAATCCATCGAAGGCTTTGCTCGCAGTGGATCGGTGTTTCGCGCGTCGCAACGACATACAGAACGTTCGACGAAACTTTGAAGTTTTCGTTCGTGCACGCGTTTCGTCGAAGATCATTGTTCGATCGTCGATCGCGTTGCCGAGCCAGCGGGTAACTTTCAAAAAGAGGAGACAAAGAAAGAGCGGAAAACGGAGAGAAGGAAAGAGAAGGAGGAACGAAGACACGAACACCCTTTGTTTTTCTCGTACATTTTTTTTTCTTTTTGCAATATCGTGCTTGCGCATTGCGTAATATTTCCGTAAAAGGCGAGAGCAAGTCGAAACGGGGGTGGAGTGGGGAGAAACACGGAGAAACGGAGGCAGAGAGGGTAAAAGACGAACCGTAGATAGGCTGGGTGAATGCTACGAGCTGGAGAGAGACAAAGAATATAATAAAAATCGTGATCGAGACTGACACTTCAGAAAGTCATTATTTTCCAACTGAGACTGTCGTCGTGTTCCATCCATTTCGTATTACTAATTACTAATTATTAATTGTCGCAGATTGGGCGGGCGATTAAACGTTAAGTTTAAGTCAACGACCCTTTTACATTTTATACCGATGTTTTAAGAGAAGAACAAACGACTCGTCAACCTGTTCAACGGTCAGCCAGGCAAGGACAACGATGACAGGAACTGACACAAGTTTTGTGCGATTTAACTTCTAGGTTAACGAAAGATCGTTATAAGTAATAAACGATTAAGAGGATAATCGTAAACGGTCGGATCTACTTAGAGTACCGAAGCCATCGCGTAAACGCGCACATTTGCGATCGAAAGGCGCACGGAATCGGACGTTAATCGAGGGATCCACGCGTCTAACGACCGCAGGCCTGAATTAACGTACCGCGTAAATACATTAAACAGCCAAAAGAATCATCCGAGAATGTAAACGCTGCCTAGCACAAGACTCGCAGCAAAGATACCCAACTGTCTTTCAAAAACGTCGAAGTACTAGACTAGAAACATTTTTTGTATTTACTCGTAGCGTGGAGCTAGAAACGCGTGACTCTCTATACTATAAACGTACCGAGAAGAAAGTCGATCGCGACCGAGAGATCCTCGAGGATACGAGGATCCCAGTGTGAAATAGGTCAACGAACACTCCGTCAAAATTCAGCTGTTCAAGGAAAAACTGTCCAAGTCCCAGCCTCCGGGATTGCCCTCGAGGGAAGAGCAGATAGCACTGAGATCGGTGAAAAGTCAATTGGAGACGGCTGACCGGCCGACCCATCATCTGCCGCCTCCGGTGGTGATAAGGAGGAAGCAGATCCCGTTCAAGTCCGTGTCAGCCAAACAACAGGACTCGAGTGTCGCGGAGTCTAGTATCTCGGACGAGGGTGCTAGATCCGTGAAAGAAGAATCGAACGTCATCGCCGACAGCAGGAATTCGTCCGAGTGGTCGCCGCAGGCCGCGAAACGTCAGGAACAGGCTTCCTGGCCGTTGTTGGAGACCGAGAAGTCTCGCGCTCAGCAGGAAGCACGACGAAAGTGGGGCTTCCTGGCCAAATCAGCGTCCGTAAACGGCACGGCGAGGGTGTTCACGGAGGCTGGAACGACTTCGACCAGTTCCTCCTCTTACGACCGCGATCTACCGGGACTGTCACGCCGTCCGATCGAGAACGTTTCGTTGGAACTGGTTAGGAAGGAGGCTGGAACATCTGGAAGCCGGTTTGTCAGTAGAATCAGCGACAGTACCTCATCGGACTTCCAAGAGGAGAGCGAGCTATCGTCGGAGGAGAGAGACGCGTTGATAGAGGGCGCCAAAACTCCGTTAACGGTTTGCAGGAACAGGTTAACGAAGTTTGGCGCGAGAAGGAAGATCGTGGCTGCTTCGTCGACCGCGAGAGAGCATTTCGTGGCCGGTGATCGTTTCCTCGGTCTCAGGGAGAACGGTTCCTTCGGCTCGTCGACGATCAAGTCCCCGTCCGAGGATATACGTGACTGTGACGAGCTTCGCCCGGATAAGGAGAATCTCGCGGTCGATTTATCGTCCGCGCCAAACACTTTGTCCCTCGGTAGGAAGATCTCATCTTGGACAAAGGAGGGCAAGGATCTGCTGGTGAAGTCGGTATCCTCGGCAAACACGCTCGCCCCGACGACGATGACCTGCATAAAGTCCCCTCGAGCGATGTCGGAGCATCTCTTGGGGCAATTGGAAGTCCCTGTGACGCCGGCGGTGCTCGGCGCGCTACGTGTTAAAGGTGGATCGTTGAAGGAGGGGGAAAAAACCGAAAGGGTGACCGATGTGCCGCGACAAAGATGGAGCAGCGTCAGGGTCAAGGGTGGTAGTACCAAGAGTCTCTTACTGGAGAACGGAGGACCGCAAGCCAAGCCGCTGAAGGGTGCTCTCAAGGCAGAGGTATTCTTTATAGTTGATTAAGATGTTTACCGCATTAATTAAGGCCCACTTCTCTTTGCATTCTCGGAAGTGGCTCGCACTATAGAACGTGCGCGGTCGTGGACTCTTTACAATACTTGCTCGCAAGAAAGACACTCCATATTTACCTTTTACTTGCTGAGAATCACTTGGAAAACTTATTTCGCGTTAGGATCCTTATTCTAACGATCATATTTCCTTTTATTCCGATCTTCTATCCGTCCAACACTTTGTACAGAGTGGACAGTATATAACCGATTGGTTTCTATTAACTTTTTAGATAAAGTAAAAAAATACAGTTTATCGATACTTGGAATTTTTTATGGAATACAACATCAGAAAATGTCCGCCTCTAGATGCCATACAAGTACGAGCTGTCTCGATTGCATATTTCATTTCCTTTTTACTGGTTTCGAAGGTATGCTCGCTATAGCTGCTTAATTGTGTTTAGTTTATTGACCTACACGTCGCTTTTAAAATAGCTCCATAAAAGGAAGATTGGAACAGTCAAGTCGCGTGATCTAGATGGTCGGGCGAGGTCATTAAAAGGGGAGAGTGAATCCTCTGGAAATTTTACTTTTAATCATCCTGCTGAAACCACTTGCTTTGGAGGTTTAGTTCTTCCATTTGAATTGTAAAAAATTGTTTATTATATCACTTAACTGTCACCCAGCGGGGTTCTGATAGACATTAAATGAAATTTTTGAGTCAACTAACCTTTATAATACAGTTGGCCCAGTTCCTCAACCCTCCATGAATATATTACCATCATTTCGTAAACATTTGATAATGAAAATCAACAAACGATGAATCGATCTAAAATGGCGCGATGTTCAAATTAGTGAGTCATCAGAAACGTAATTCAAAACTATAATAACACTATAATACTTGTATGACTAAATTGAAACTGAGCCCTGCGAGCTCTCCTAGAAATTACTGTATTTACCTATCGCTGAAAGATTCTTTGTTGAATAAACGGAGACGTCCTATAATATTCTAAATTGACTCTATTCGTAGTTAAATTATGTATACTGTACGATCTACTCCCATATTTGCTGTAAGATCACTTGTAGAATTGATTTGATCTTGCAATCGAGTCGCTATTGAATCTTGCACAATACGTGGTTTCAGAATCAGCTGTAAAGAGCCACTTGACAAGACTTTTGTATTTCAATCTGCTATAGCAGGTCGCGTCCACATAGACGATCGAACAATGGCACGCCAACGATCGTAGTCTACTTTTCTCTGCTTTAGAAGGAAATTCTTACGAGAGGTTTCTTTGCTTGGATTTCTTCGTTTCGGGATATGATTTTATTCCTTTGTCGATGGGATGCAAGCTTTCTTAACTTTTCATTGTATTTGCCTTTCGCTCTGTAGCCAAGTTTTGTCGCAAATGAGCCGTTGCGATATGTGCGACACTCGAAAAACCTCGCCCTCGAGTGAAGTGTCTGTCGAATTAATTAAGTGTTTGCAGGGTCGTGCTGAACTCCGTCGATGATTCTTCAACACACGTTCGATCCCCTAAGCCTCTCCTTGGCGAGTTCGGCGCAACCATGTGAAATTTTCTTTCAGCCCTATTGACTTACGACAATCTTGCAAAAGTTACTGGCCTCGATTTATCTTTCGTAATCGAGAACTTGTCCTTTGATGTTTCCGCGTGCTGGTAACAGCACACGGCTATTGATACAGCCTACTTTGGCAAGTTATCATTATGCCGTAGAAGGAACGATCGAGGCTCGTTTCTTCGAAAGAAGGAACAATGTCTTTGACCTCGTTAACGTAATCGTCCTCGCGTTCCCGATAGGGTCATTCCATGCGAAGTCGGACACCTTTCGGAATACCATGTCGGATTTTGTTCTACTTTGAATATGTTGTAGTCTTTAGTGATATATAAACGTATCTCGAAGGATTTTTAAAAATGTTAAAAATTGTTGGTTTTACATCTGTTTGAAATATAGAGCTCACTTTTTTCAATAAATAATAGCTGCTAAAGTAAGGAAGTTATAATAATGAAATTTTAGGTACTTGAGGAAAACCCATGGGAGTATCAAATAAAAATTATTTCAATTAAAAAAAAAATTTTTTTAACTATTTATTTTGCAATTGTTTACAACAAATGTAATTTTTTTATAGCGGGGAAATATTTAAAAATCTGAACAAAATTGGACATATAGTCCTGTTTGTCCCCTTCACGGACCAAGTTTTAAAAATACGGACACTTTAAAATTGGCCTTATAAAAATTAATTGAATGGAACGCTGCGTCGCGTCGTGGCATGCTGGCTCGACCGGCCAAGTCGCGCGGTGCCTGCAACCGCCAAGCGGCTATACCTGCTATTGTTATACATAGGGTGTTGGACTGCTGGAAAATGTAACAGTTATTGGAAACTCACTCTTTGTCAATGACACTTAGCATTATACACATTTAAGTTGTCAATATTCAATGGGATAGGATGTTCAATGTTCTAGTGGGATAGGATATGATGGGATGTGATAGGATTAGGTTCTGGTTAAGAAATAATGGTTGGATTGTACCAATGATCATCTACAGGATTAAATTGTTTGTTATAAAATTACTTACTTCATAATAGCTACAACTTTTGATTTTTCACTGTCTGAATAAATTCGGGCAGTTAAATGTGTTACTTCTTTGGTTGGAGTAAATGAATGAAAATTACGTGTTCCACAGATTGTTGTAGCCAGTTCACGTCTTTCCAGCAAGAATTCCGAATGTTCCTTCTATTCTTCTTTTGAGTTGAATTCAAAATGTACATTTTTAACAGCAACACAGTTTGTAGATGAATTAGAAATCCGATTACCAAAGTTGCAAATTCATGATTTTATTGCAAGAAGTCAAAGCAGCTTTTTTAAATATTCTAAAGAAAATGTAGGACCTGATGAATTTGTTGTCGTCGGCGATTTTGCGGAAAATTATTCCTTCGTTATCCAAGACAAAATCCAAAATTATCATTGGTCCAACAAACAGACGACAATACACACATTCATTGTATATTATCAGGTGGATATTTTTTTAAACCATGAAAACTTTGTAATTATTTCGGATTGTCTCCAACATGACAGCACTGCAGTCCATTTATACCAGAAGAAATTAGTGGAATTTTTGAAGGAAACACATGGCACAACTATCAAGAAAATCAAATATTTTTCTGACGGAGCATCATCACAGTACAAAAATAAATATAATTTATTAAATCTCAATTTCCATTTTGAAGACTTTGGAATCAACGCCGAATGGCATTACTTTGCAACATCGCATGGCAAAAATGGATGCGATGGTATTAGCGGTTCCTTAAAACGCCTTGCTGCTCGAGCTAGTGTACAAAAGCCGTTGGAAGACCAGATAACAACACCACAAAAATTATTTGATTGGGCAACTGTCAATATTAAAAATATACATTTTGAATTTAGCTCAACAGAAGAATATAAGAAACATTCGGAATTCTTGCTGGAAAGACGTGAATTGTCTACAACAATCTGTGGAACACATCATTTTCATTCATTTACTCTACCCAAAGAAGTAACACATTTAACTATCCAAATTTATTTAGACAGTGAAAAATCAAAAGTTGTAAATGTTATGAAGTAAGTAATTTTATAACAAACAATTTAATCCGGTAGAGGATCATTGGTAGAATCCAACTATTATTTCTTAACCGAACCAAATCCCATTACATCCCCTCATATCCTATCCCGCCTCCCGACGGAAGAATACTCATCACCTTCTCGTGGTTTCCATTGAACATTGACAACTTAAATGTGTATAATGCTAAGTGTCATTGACAAAGAGTGAGTGTCCAATAACTGTTACACCTTCCAGCAGTCCAACACTCTATGTATAACAATAGCAGTTATAGCCGCTTGGCGGTTGCAGGCACCGCGCGACTTGGCCGGTCGAGCCAGCGTGCCACGACGCGACGCAGCGTTCCATTCAATTAATTTTTATAAGGCCAATTTTAAAGTGTCCGTATTTTTAAAACTTGGTCCGTGAAGGGGACAAACAGGACTATATGTCCAATTTTGTTCAGATTTTTAAATATCTCCCCGCTATAAAAAAATGACATTTGTTGTAAACATTTGCAAAATAAATAATCAAAAAAATTTTTTTTTTAATTGAAATAATTTTTATTTGATACTCCCATGGGTCTGCTACAAGTACCTAAAATTTCATTTTTATAACTTCCTTACTTTAGCAGCTATTATTTATTGAAAAAAAGTGAGCTCTATATTTCAAACAGATGTAAAACCAACAATTTTTAAAATTTTTAAAAATCCTTCGAGATACGTTTATATATCACTAAAGACTACAACATATTCAAAGTAGAACAAAATCCGACGTGGTACTCCGAAAGGTGTCCGACTTCGCATGAAATGACCCGATAGTAACCCAGTCGCTAAATCATAGTCGGTTACGTTGTTCGGTTAAACGTCGATTTTCTTGGCGTCGTTTTCTCAGGAAACACTATCGATGACTTCAATTGACACGTTGGTTACAGCCAAGAGGATAAACACGCGTCTCCATCTACTCGGCGGCAGTGCTCGTATTTACGCTATTTTCAGAACGCATATATGCATTCTGGTGTAATACCAACCTGCTCAAACACACGAGACGTTTCCACGAGCGCCAGTCTTTGATCTTTCTTATTTTTCACGCTACGATCGTATTCGTTTCATACACTATGGGATCGTTATAGTTTATGAAGTGTACTCCGGGACTAAATGACAGGAAATCTTTATTTTATTTCCATTTTACAGTATTATCGTACACTGTCCCTAATAATTATACATGCTCCAGTTTTCGGACACGTGGCATAGTTATTTTTAATATTAGGAAAACTAGTTGCATTTGACGATGTCTGAGAGTTTCATTGGATAATGTGACATGATTAATTCCGTACAGAGTTGGGTAATATTTACAGAGAAGATATTTTAAATAATAAATTCTTTATAACTAAAATAGAATAATATTTCGAATAAGGAGGAAAATTTCTGGAAATAGAATATTTTTATTTTTGAACTTCATCATATATCAATGACAAAATATTTTATTTTAGCAATTAAAGCATGCAATCGAATATTTTATTTTGATAATTTAAACTGTAAAATAAATTATTTTCCTTTTGATTTATAAATACACGTTTGAAAGTTCAAAAATAAATTGTTGAAAGGGATAATGCAAAAAATGATATTTATTTCTATGTATAATATAATGTAAATCTGTTTCTATTTAAACAAACAGATAGAAAGAGAGGACGGTTAACGACTTACAGTCGCATATTTCCAACAAAATTAAATGAAAAAACTTAAAACATTCTGTGGCCACTATAACAACGTGTTAATAATGGAGAAACGTGAATAGAATTCTGTTAAGATCGGTCCAAAATTTTAAACTAATTTATTCGCAATGTATTGTAATGTCAAATTACGAAATCACATTCAAAATTTTCAACTGTCTTTAATTGGCGGCCACTTTCTTTATACACATATTTATTTTTATTTTTATTTGAATCGAAATTAATTCAAATTGAAAATTAAGAATATATTTTTCGTTACAATACTAAATTAGTGAAGAATAGACGGTCATCACAAACGTCTGTAGAAAAAGCTACATTTTAAGCCCGACGTCGAGTCTTCGTACTCAATTAGTATTTCTTGTTAATCATTCGCATAAATGAAGTGTATTCTCCGAGATGATCCGTTCGAATGAAAAAACAATTATTTGCAGGTTAAGTATTTGAAAAGTTAAGCACTGAAATAATGTTGGAATAATAATTCTAACGATAAGAGTAAAATGTTATTTTAATTTTATAATATTTTATTTATAACTGAAATGTCGAATAAAAGGCGATAGAGGACTGTCAGTTGGACGCGTAACGAATCACACGTGTACATTCCGAGGATAATTTGGCGAGAAATTGCGATAGATCCGCGCGGAGGTGACAGTAATCACGGGAGAGACGTAATTTAATTAAACGTCCAAGACAGGCGCGCGCGTTGAAACCGGAGACGGATGAAATTAATTTAGTCGATACGCTCTTTTCTTCCGTTGGTCGCGGAGAACGCGCGCGCGAATTAATAACCTGAAAAGCCATTATATCATCCGGCCGAAGATAAACGGAGACGCGGCGCAGCTTGTTTTCCGCGAGTTGGAAATGAATGCTGCAAAATCCGATCCCGCAGTCACGGATCACAATTAAGAAACTCTTTCAGCGCCACGGTTGCTCGAGGGTGTTCCGTTTTTTTAATTAATACGGTCTCACGTTTACTCGCTTCTCTGAATATAACGAGGCTGTTTCCTTGGACGCGTTAAGTGCAACTTCCTCTGTCGATCGTTTCTTTTTTATTCAGTCAGTCAGCCATCGTCGGTGTTCGCGTTTGTCGCGATGATATTGATGTCCTGGAAGTGATCGCGAAGAACGTGGCTATGAAATTCGATTCCAAAAGATTTTAGTATTCAGAGACCTTGCAATAGAAAAATTTCATAATTATAGAAAATATTCTCCCCTCTGGTTTTGTGTGGATCCGACTTTCTATTTATTAAGGGGTGATTTTCGTGTAACGGCTCTGAACCTGATATTAACAATTTTTTTTTTTTAAATATACTAATGTTAATTTGAATTGAATTATTTTGCAAGTATAACGAACCATCTTTAAATTGCGGAAAATAATTTTGTTATGTTGATTCTTTTTATTACTTATTGATTAATATAGAATTTTATTAACCCCTATTTGGGTCTTGTGTAACATCTATCATACTGATCCGATTGTAAAGGACAATTTTCTTAGAGTTAAATGGTTTACGCTAATATTGAACATATTTTTAACGTGAAAGAAAAATTAATTTTCTATAAAGGAGCGTGTAATCTCAGCGTCTTTACCATTAGGTATTTCTTTGCTTTCAATGTCAAGGGATTTTAATATGCATCCGTTCAGAGCCACAAAGTACGTGCCACAGCGATAGAAGATGCTGGAATGGACGCTAGATTGTAAGAGCTACTTGATGATGCAACAAACCAAACATTGATGTAAATAAGTACCTCTTTCCTACTAACTAACCTCTACAATCACACTCCTTTAATTCTCTTAATTAAACATATTTAACAATTATTTTACTCATTCTCCCTTACGATTTGCTTCTAACCAACCTTTAACCTCTTCAAATACTAGCTCTTTGTTAGTCTTTTGCTCGTTTTGTTTTCTTTTTTGTAACTTTTGTCTCTGAATTTCATTTTATCCTATTATCCTTTTATCCTGTATTTTCATTATAATCTTTTTCAACGTTCTTCTCGTTAGTACATAACAGCATATGGCTGTACTTCATATTCATAAGTTTTCCTTTTCACTAAATTTAAATTACTTAATATATACAAGTTTGGTACAAAAAACGCATCTATTATTACTATTTAATAGGTACAAAAGTGTGAAGTTATTAATTTTTTAATTTTGGAACACTTTTATAAAATATTTTAAAAATATTTATAAAACTTTTTCCAGAAAAATATAAACGCCATTGGATAGCATATAACATTCCGTGCATTGCACCTCAAAACAACAATCAAAGAACTCATAATCATTCAGCGACAAATCTAAAATTTCACATTTCCGAAAAAAGCATAACCTTTCTTCTAAAATAAGACATTTCTTATCATTAATTTTTACAGCTTTGTAATGCATATTCTAAACTATGATCGACAGAATTTCAAGGGCTTCCCAGTAGTAGTTTTACGTTTTTAAAAAAGAATTTTAATGACTGTTTTTTCAACGTAATACTAAACTTAAAATACAAAAAATTTACTAAATTAAATATTAAAAAATCTTTTTAATTTGAAGTGCAGAATATCAATACTCCGTTAAATATGTTTGAATTACTATTTACGTTGTCCAGAATATTTCTGGTTATAATAAAATTTATTTAAAGCATTCTATATTATGGTAATTACAAATTATTCTTGGTTTTTATCATTTCGATACAAGATAGCCAACATTTTGCTATAATGTCGTTCAAAATACATGACAAAAATCTCCGGTAGCTTGAAAATTAATGACTTGACATTTTTGCAATAATGAAGCGATTATTAGGCGCGTTTAATTAAGGAAATTAACGAGACGCATATAATTATGAAACTTCACAAAATCGGTTTTTAGTACAGTAACGTCTTTGTACATTTTAAAGCACCGTAGTTTTTTGTGAGAATACGTTAATTACGAGTCCACGTAATATGGTAACATGCAGCGTTTCAACCAATTAACAGGAAGTCAGAGGACCGCATATAATTACGAGGCACTGTATTTGCGGAAACGAACCAGTTAAATAAAACCTCGGTATAGTTAGTTTTTTTAAATTTTATTTAACAACTATGTTTACCAAATAAATAACAAACTACGGAACAAAATATTTGTACAAGTACGTGCGCAATATCGAACAGGATCGAAGGGCATGTTTTGTCGAATAAAGTTGTTTCATGAACTGCTAAATTAAAACTTATTATTTAAATTCAACATAAAATGAACGAAAGAATGCTGCTGTGTGCGAGAAGAAGACAAAAATGCGTTATAAAACAACGAAACGAGTGTTTAAAGGAGCATAGGAATCGAATACAATGGTAAATTCATAGAAACACGACGAAAGTAAAGCAATGTTTAGCTAAACTTTGTCTCAAAGTAGAAATTTCTGAATCGGAGCTAAAACTAGGAGCTCGGTCGATATTCCGTTATCGATTAACACCCAAAATTAGCCCGCTCGGCCAACAAACTTCCTTCTAATTCATAAACAAAGGTACGCGACCAGCGAACCTGGATTCCACGAAGTTGTCGGCGTGTTTTTAGGTTAACGATCGCAGTAAATGCGATAGGATATTGGACGTGTTTCTGGAGAACTGCCGGCAGATACTCATTTGTGTACACGCCGAGAGTTTCTGTGTTTTGTCTGGAAATGACCTGTAGACACGGTCGAGCCATATTTACGAATTAGATGCCTGTAAACATATCCGTAAGACCGTCTCATCCTGTTACCATCGGTAGTAATGGTGCTTTACGGTGTTTCTCTCGGCTCTACCACGAAATATCGCAATAGCCAACGGTGTCTGAATCATACGGAATATACAGAACATGCCGAAAATTTGTGGTACAACGAAAAAGGAGGTAATTCGTTGTACAAAAGTACACCTGATCCTTCTTTTACACGGTGAAAGCGTAAAAAGAGAGAATCGTGTAAAAAGGGGTATGCAAATTTTGATTGTTACAAATATGTAAAACTTGTTTAGCAGAACACAAATTATACAAAGAGTAATTTAAAACATAGAAATGCGTTCGCATTTTATTTAATTATTGCAGTACATAATGACATACAATGTTATCAAATAAATAAATTATTTTTGATTTTCGAATTTTTTTTGGAACATCTGAATTTTTTATAAGTCGCGATTCTCAAATTTCAAAAATTTATTACGGAAAACAAATATACTGTAGGATTAAAATTGTAATTTAATCACTTAGTCAGAACTCGCGAATTAACAAAACATCTAACAAGGATCTTTATTAACACCAGAACAAACACCAAACAAATAATATTCACTAAATCGTTATAATCGTAATCACAAAATCGTTATATTCGTAATCACCGTCACGTACAATCGTTTCGTCGTCGAATCGACCGGCCAAAGACCCCGTTGCCTTCTCGACGCGTCCTTTTAACCCTTTCCTGTCCTAAACATCCGCCGATTCCATATCCGGAGAAGTTTCCAGAACATTCCCGTCGTTTCGCAACAACGTTCCGTTACCATACTTCATACATTCATACATCCAATCATGCAATCGTTCAGGATCGACACATTCACGCAATTCAATCCTTACCAGTTCCACATCCGGTAATCTTTCCCGAATGTTCTTAACATTTCCAAACATTCCATCTCTATGGCCAACGCACTCATACATTCAATCGTTCAATTAGAGTCGACACATTCAGATCACTCAGCCGTTCTTCACGATCTATACGCAACGACGGAAAACACTCGCCTCCTACATTCGGCCGTCCTGAAGAGGCATATGGCCTCAGATGCCTTCTTCACTTTCTTCTCCGACCTCCTTTCCATCTTCCTCCTCCGTTTCGTCAACACCTTCGACCCAGGCCTTCATATGGTCTGCCGACGTCGAAGTCGTGCGCGGCCCCTCGTGTTCGCCGACCTTTGCAACCAGGTAGCGATCGTTTCGGAGCGCCCGCGTTATCTCGTATGGTCCCAAGAACTTCCCAGCCAGCTTCAATCCAGGCGTGGCCTGCGTCCTCTGGATCGACACCAGGTCGCCCTCACGGCAGACTTGAGCCTTTTTTCGCCTCTTGTTGTACTGCCTCCGATTTTCCTGCTGGACGTGCCGCAACCGCTCTCTCGCCCGCTGTCGCATCTCATTCCGCTCGCTCTGAAACATTTCTGCCCATTCGGCCTCGAGCAACTCCCTTACCTGCGGGTTGTCCTTCAACTGCATACGTGTTCCCACAAGCAGAGTAAAGGGAGACACCCCTGTGCTCCGGTGGGGGGTGGCGTTGAGGAACTGCTGAACTCTAGATAGGTGCTTGTACCATTCCGTGGGGTGCGGCGCAGCCATCTTTGTGAGCAACGGAATCAACGTGCCATTCACTCGCTCAACCTGCCCGTTCCCCCGCGGCACCCCTGTGACTATCAGAACGTGCTCGATTCTTTGGTCGGCGCAGTAATCTTCGAATACCTGGGCTGTAAACGCTGTGCCCCGATCCGAGATGATTCGTCGCGGATTCCCGAAAATCTCCGCCTGTTTCCTCAACCGATCCACAACCTCTACAGAATTCGTCGACTTCGTGGCGTACAACCATACAAACTTAGAAAATGCATCCACCACAACCAGAATATGACCGTATCGCTTCTTGGTGGACGCAAGAGGGCCGAGGTGGTCAACGTGATAGGTATCGAGGGGCCGATCCCCCTTCTCAATCGTGTGCAACAGCCCTTCCTGCCGCCCCCTCTTACGTTCAGCAAGAATGCAGTCCACGCAATTATCGACTATTTTCCCCGCTTTTTCCCGCATCGCGGGGAACCAATAATCGCTACGTAATAATGCCTCCGTTTTGGCGACGGAAAAGTGTCCGTTTTCGTGCGCTCTTCGCGTAATCTGCGTCTGCATGTCCTTGGCCACCACGATACGCCATTCGTCGTCTACCTCACGCAGAAGGAGCCCCCGCTTTGTCATGTACCCGTCGATTCCCCGCTCGCTAACAGTATCCATAATTTTCCGCAGGCCATCGTCGCGTTCCTGCGCTTTACAAATTCGCGCTGTGATGCTGTCCCCACTCTCAATCGCGAGACAATTCGACGTCGGATTACGGCTTAGCGCGTCAACGTGTTTCATCGAGCTTCCCGGCCGATGCTCGATCGCATATTCGAATTCCTCCAGCAAAAGTGCCCATCGCGCTACCCGGACGCAGAGGTCTTTCTTCCTCATGGTCAGCGCGAACGCCCGACAGTCCGTGATAATTTTGAATCGAATGCCCAACAAATAAACCCGAAACTTCTTTAGGGCCCTCACAATCGCCAGGACCTCGAGCTCGTAGCTCGGGTATCGTTGCTCTGCTGGTGTGGTCTTCCCACTTGCATAGTATACCGGGTGAAACGCGCCGTCCTCGCTGTCGCGCTGTAGCAATATCGTCCCGTAGCCGTACATAGACGCGTCGGTGTGAAGCTCTGTTTCCTTTTCGGGCCGATATATTCGCAAAACCGGCTTTCGGCGCAGAGCTTCCTTTAGCGACTGAAACGCGTTCTGCTCCTCCTCCCCAAATCGGAAAGGCGTATTGGCTTTTAACAGCTGTGTTAGCGGGCGTGCCATTGCCGCGTATTCCTGAATAAATTTCCGAAAATAACCAGATAGCCCAAGAAAACTCTGCACTTGCTTTATTGTTGTCGGAGTCGGGAATCGTGCCACCGCCATCGTTTTGCTTTCGGACGGACATACCGTGCCCCCCTCCACTATATGCCCGAGGTACTCTACCCGCGTTTTAAGAAACTCGCATTTGGACCAATTAATGACCAGACCACACTCCGCTGCCCGCTTAAGTACGACCTTTAACCGTTCAGCAGCGCTTTTATAATTTTTCGCGGGCACAACTAGGTCGTCAATGTACGTTAAGACGATCTTATCTGCGATGAGGTCTCTAAAAGCTACGTTCACGAATCTCTGAAAAACGGCGGGAGAATTACATAAGCCGAAAAGCACTTTCAGAAATTCATATTGCCCATCAGGCACAACAAAGGAGGTATATTTCCTGCTCTCTGATTCGATCGACACGTGGAAAAAGGCGTTTCGTAAATCTAATGTACTGTAAAGCATCGCATCGCGTAAACAATCCAGCTGATCTTCGATTAGTGGCGGGGGTATCGGTCACGGACGATTTTCGCGTTCAAGAGGCGATAATCGACGCACAAACGCATACCACCGTCTTTCTTTTTAACGAGCACTACCGGACTCGCGTACTCCGAGAGAGAGGGTTGCACAATGCCATCGCGCATCCACTCGCTGATCTGACGATTAACCTCCTCCCTCTCGGAGGGAGATAGCCTCCTCGGACGCTGATACACCGGCTCCTCGCTCTTCACGACAATTTTCATCGTTACCCCGACATCGCGGCTTCCGACGGGTTTGTAATCGCGCACGGCCTCCTCTATTTCTTTCCGTGCCTTCGTATCTCGAACGTGCGATAGGTCGACCACGTCGCGCTCGTATTTCTGGTCCACGCATAGAATCTCGGGCGCGATGCTTTGCACGCTTGCTTGTTTCATCAACCTCATTGTTCCGTCTCTTATTAACCACTCCGCGGTATTTATAAAATCCCGCCCTAGCAAAACACCATGCCCTAGCACCCGATCCTCTACGACGTGCAACGTGGTTCCGCGCATTTCCCCATCGATCTCAATCTCCGCGTTAAACTTTCCAAGCGTACGATATTCTCGCGGACCTATACCCCGTAGCCGGATTTCCCCTGCTATCAACCGCGGCGCCCCGATGTCAAGGTACACATTTTTTCGAATTAAAGATACGTCGCTGCCCGTATCGAGGACAGCTTCCGCGACACACCCATTTACACATACATTTTTTCTAAACATCGATTCTGCAGCTTCTACGACTGCAAGGACGGTTTTCGCGGGTTGTTTTTTCGTCGGGCACTCGCGCGAAATGTGACCATAAAGATTACATTGAAAACACTTACGACCTCTGTCCTGCGTCGGGCACTTTGCTGTCGGATGCCCTCGCTCGCCGCAGCTGCCACACCTTCTCGCTATAGTCTCCGTCTTTGGGGCTCCATCGCAGCTTGACCTCGGTGCTGACTGAACTCCTGCCCCTGATGATGCGCCGGTCGCCCTCGACCTGAGTGTGATCCTGCCGAATGCCTCCAGCAAATCGGCGTTCGAGTTGAACCGTTGCAAACGCGCCTGATCCTGTAGGATGGGATCGGGTATTCCATCGATGACACAATCGATGAATTCCCCCTCGTCGATGGAAATATGATTCGCAAGGATTATCTTCTGGTGAAGGTAATCGGCGAACGTTTCCCCGCGTCGCCACATCCTCTCCTCGAACCGTCGTCTTGCTACCAGTCGATTGGGTCGTTGGTGAAACATCGCCTCCATGTGCCCCAGTAAAGTTTCAAACGGCATCGTCATAAATTCAGACTTTGAATGAAACCACTCAAGCACCTTCCCGCGGAGTCTGGTCACCATAAGTACACGGCACGCATCGTCTTGTAATCCGTAAACACTGCGTAAAAGCCGAAGCTGCCTTGCCCACGTCTCAAATGTACCCTCTGAACCATTATAATGACCCAGTAGCTCCGCGATCGCCGTGATTCCCATACGGAGGGGTTCAATAGTCGTGCTCACCGTCTCCGTGCTCTTCGGCCGCGGCACGTTGCTCGTCGGTGTTGCTCGAAAAATCTGCAGCTCCCGTCTTGCCAAATCTGCTTCTCGAATGGCCACTTCCTTCTCTCTATCCACGAGCTCCAGCCGGAGCCTTAGCAGCTCTATCTCAGCGGCCTGAGCCGGAGCGCGAGGAGTTCGTGGGCCTTCTAAGTCGCCCTTGTCCGGTACACTTTCGATGACGACCGCTGCCGCGCCGATGCCATGACCAAGTAATCTTGAAATTAATTCATTCTTCGTTCCACTCGTAGAGAGAGACTGTTCTCTAAGTATCTCCTTTAAACGTGCCGTGGTGAGATCTTGTAAATCCCTTTCATCCATTTCGTAATATTCAGTCTTCAATTATTGCTCCTTAATTCGTACCGTTGCGAATTCTGATCGTTGTCTATCCCGGCTGAGCCCCCAATTGTAGGATTAAAATTGTAAATTAATCACTTAGTCAGAACTCGCGAATTAACAAAACATGGAACAAGGAACTTTATTAACACCAGAACAAACACCAAACAAATAATATTCACTAAATCGTTATAATCGTAATCACAAAATCGTTATAATCGTAATCACCGTCACGTACAATCGTTTCGTCGTCGAATCGACCGGCCAAAAGACCCCCTTGCCTTCTCGACGCGTCCTTTTTAACCCTTTCCCGTCCCAAACATCCGCCGATTCCATATCCGGAGAAGTTTCCAGAACATTCCCGTCGTTTCGCAACAACGTTCCGTTACCATACTTAATACATTCATACATTCATACATCCAATCATGCAATCGTTCAGGGTCGACACATTCACGCAATTCAATCCTTACCAGTTCCACATCCGGTAATCTTTCCCGAATGTTCTTAACATTTCCAAACATTCCATCTCTATGGCCAACGCACTCATACATTCAATCGTTCAATTAGAGTCGACACATTCAGATCACTCAGCCGTTCTTCACGATCGATACGAAACGACGGAAAACACTCGTCTCCTACAATACTTTTTCGCATTATATTTACTTCATTAAATAGTACTATAGACGAATTCAAAGAGGTGCTAAAATGTATGATAGCGATACACTTTAAGGAGAAAAACGGGTTACAAAAATACTAAATTTTTAATTGCGATGTGCCACATTTTCCCGTTGTCCAATCAATTTCAGATTTTGCATAGGTTATTTTTTCTTCCAGTGTCACAATTTCAGAGGATATTGCAAAAAAAATTACGAAAAACATTTTTCATCAAGTATAAATAAGGTCCATCCTAATGTACACGTAATACGAACATAAATTACTCAAAAAAATAGTAAACAGTTTCTGATATGTTTATGCAATCTACGGCCATTGTTTCTTGAACAAATTAAACTTTGTATAAGTGCAAATGTCAATCTGGACGTAGAATTCTCGGTAGGCAGATCCGTTTTACTATGGTTCGTGCAGGAATGTCTGCGAACGGAAGTTTGCAGATACCCAGCTATGCTTTCTATTACATGGCTAATATTTTCGGCTGAGCTCGTGTTTCATGACATACCATATCTTGAATTCTAAAATTTCCTAGACTCTTCAAATTTGATAATCAACCTGCAAATCAGTGCAATAGGAGAATTTTGAGGCATGAAATATTTTGTAAAATTACATATCTTTGGATCTCAATAACTCTCCAATTCTTTTCTAAATAAATTGTTAGAATTTGTATTCGTTGATCGAGTTTGTAATGCTTTTTTCTAATCTTTAAGAATCTTGATACAACCTGGCAAAAAATTATGAGCATGTAACAACTGTACGAAAAAACAGGCAAAATATTTCATCAATCTGATGTTTTATAATTCGGAAAGAAAAAATTTTAATTAAAGAAAATAATCAGAGCATTATTATTTGTCGAGAACACTAATTATTGTTAAAATTTATTGGAGACATAATTGTACTTCTAGAGTGAAAGTAGAAATGTAGTTAAAATTCAATGTCCGATAAATAACGATTTTATTAATAATTGCTTTTAATTTTTAACTACAAAAGAAATTATATATGTTGAAACTCAGTAACCTTTGTGCCACGTACAATCGTTGAGGAATGGTTAATATTGCATCGCTACATATGTTTACGAACGCCAATGTAAGTTAAAATAACCAAAAATGATAGACATGCTAGCCACATTGTACGTTGGTGAAGATTCTTTTTTAAGATTCTCTTTTACTTTTATATTTGAAATCACCTTTTATTTGGTTATGCTGAAATGTTCAATGCATTTTGTACTTATACGATATAAGAGTATTCGAGGAAATAATAGAATCGAAAAGGAAGAGGAATACAATTATCCACGTATCGATTCACTATAAATTATGTTTCGTGCAAGGCTGTTTTCGACCCAATATAGATCACCTTCAAATATAACGAAATCTATGGTTATATAAATGCAATACTATTAACGAAAATTATAATAAAGAATCATTTCGCAATCAAACTATTAATTCTCAAATAATTCCTATCACTATTGTCTCACTGAAAAGTGGCAATAATTCTGTTAAAATAATGGTTTATCTCAATAAAACATTGATAATAAATTCTTCCTCGTAAGAGATAATTATTATTTAACAAGAACTTTCTGTCTCGCGAAGTTTCACTTCGGTACTCGTGAAAAAATCAACAAATTTTCTATTAGTCGAGTTCTGTTTTTATCAAAGTGACGTATCGTCGTTGTGCTAGTATGTTCATTACACTAATTATTCGGTTAGCAGCGTGTCGTAGTGCGCATCGCTGACTACACTGGAGTTTTTTTCATCAAAAAATTGAAGTACAAGGTTGAGTAATTAATAACAAGCGACGAAAATGATGAGTTTCGTGCTTTTTGCGAGTGACTTGCGGAGCACTCTTTTATATAATAACACGCTTCTTTCTTTTGACTCATCGGGAAAATTATTTATTCCATTTAGCGAGCTCCACTGGTTCGAAGAATGTCGAGGTAGATCGCAGTTCATGGTTGCGAAATGTCAATAGTGCGTTTAATATGACCTTTCGATACGTCACGATCGATACATTACGAGCTTAACGTGGTGTAATGAAGAATTGGCCAATGATCCGCAAATAAGCTGTTCATGCGACATACATTCATCAGATATCACAAACGTTCACTCTGTTCATCGTCAAATTTTTATCATTTATTTTAAACTTAGTCTTGAACGGTACTTGGTTTTAGCTGAATAAATTGAAATACGAAAATGTTTGTTACTAGAATTCTACTTTAATTCTATGATCTTCCCACTTTAGCTAAACATGGTAATTATACAGAGTGCGGCCGAATAACATGTATTAGCGGGCACGAGGTGGTTCCTTATGAAAAAATAAGAACAAAATATAGAATAAAATTTTTTCATTTAAAGCTTAGTTTTCGAGAAAATCGAGTTTGAAAATCCTATTCGTACGTGTGCTGTTACGGCTAAGTTACGGTTCGTCGAGCATCGTATAACGTGTATCGTGGTTATAAACAATGATCTGAGATTTCTTCTAATAGTTATTTGCCTAAGCAGTCAGTTTTCGTTGATCTATCTAACGATGATGTACACGATACGCGTTATACGATGCTCGGCGAACCGTAACTTAGTCGTAACAGCATACGTACGAATAGGGTTTTCAAACTCGATTTTCTCGAAAACTAAGCTTTAAATGAAAAAATTTTATTCCATATTTTATTCTTATTTTTTCATAAGGAACCACCTTGTGCCCGCTAATACATGTTATTCGGCCGCGCCCTGTACAATTGCTTCTTCAAAATTTTATAATATTTTATAATTTTGTCCATAATAAAATTATAGAGCAAGCTTTATTTTTTTTATTCGTTATTCATTTATCACAGTATATTTTTAAATTGTAGTACTGAAAGACTCTCTACTACATAGAATTCTATTTTCAATTCTTTAATCACCTTACTTTGACTTGATTTTAAGGGACATGTTTGCAGAAAACTCTGAACATAGTAATTTCTTTATGCTTTTTCCTCTTCATTATTATACTTGTTCGTTGCATTGATATTATGCAGTATGTAGGTTATATAGTGCGCAAACACTTTTATTTCTAGTGGCTGTTTAAAAACACAAGCTTCGTACGCACGTAATATGGAAACGATATTTCTCTAATTGCGAATAAAAGTAAAATAATGTGTCTATATTTTTTCGCGCACGAACGTCTTGCAAAACATTTTCAAGTTATCGTCTATTAGATCTCTTGTTGGTGTCGGAGCAATTTATAGTCTTCCTCGATTGACTTAACCAGCTTTTCTACAGGGACTGTTCTATTTTTTATTTTTACGATGTGGCTCATTACTCGCGCGGCCGGATGTCAGCATGTAACATTAACGCTTGCTTTCTCCCCCTACCGATATTGTATTCCGGAGCGATCAATTTTTCAAACGCCACTCGAACAAGAAGATCCATTTCGAACCCCCCCACCCCCCCTCCATCTATTATTCTAGATACGTTCGAGCGCTTTATTTCTATGCTACGAAAATCTTTCGTCTCAAAGCCGGTGAAAAATCTTATATGTTACGAGTTCCAAATTATGCAAATATCGTAGAACGTTCTTAGGGCTATAATAAATATTCCAAGGTCTTTTTTTCATTACTTTTTATTAAATATTACATTCCATCGAAACTAATTTCAATTGTTCGTGAAAAGTTCCAATGTTATTAATTATAAATTTACGTCTAGTAAAATAAAATAAATTATAATTTAATTTAGAAAATTTTGTTCACACATAATGATCATGTCTTATAGTAGGGAGTATAGTAGTAGCTTATGGAAGGTAATAATACATTGGCGCATGTTCTTAATTCGTCGCGTCGCTTAAAGCCGGATTAAGACGATGTAAGATTAAAAAATCGATTGCTTAATTAAGCATGATTTACGGAACAGTTAAGGCGTGGTTTAAATGTGAGTCACTATTGTCACGCGATAATTATGTAAAAGTGAAGTCTTTTCCAAGTCGTAACTGGGTTAAGTCATGCTTGCTATACGATGCACGAAGTGAAATGTTCGCTGCGAGTCGTGACATTAATGTACTACACCAAAGTGGCAGAATATAATTCGCACGAGTTACGCTTAGCTGACGCCTCGCGGCTGTTTCCGACATTGTGAGGCTGACATTTTTGCGAGTATCTGCAAGACATTTTTCATATTGAATTCGTCCGTCGAATTTAGCTCGAAGGACGTTTCTCATTGAATAAAGTCGAAAGAAGACTTTGGATGGAATAATCGTTTAAAAATTAGTTTCAGTATTTTCGTTAGATTTGGATCAAGAATTTTATTAATTTCTATCAATTGATCGTGTATAAAAATTTGTTTGCACATTTCATGTTTTCATATTCCCAAGTTGTTAATTTTCAGTACTTTCGAGTTTTAAAACTGTTTCGGCCGCGAAGCACTATGCCCACGTGCTATGTACTGCGCGGACCGTGCGTATCACACAGCTCCTTACTGTGTTCCCTTTCCTTATGCCCGAAGGACCACCCAAACTAGTATTTGGGAAAATACTGATAAGTGAAGCCCGTTGCTTCTGATTAAGAGCCCGTTGCTCTTTGTGTTAGTTGCACAAGAGTATTTCTTCCCTTGCGGAGAGTCGACTCGAGGTTGTAAGGCTCGATCAAACGAATCTAAACCGAAAAATTAGTGCTATCCTTAACCTAAGCTCGGTTTCTCCTACCAAGGTGACGAAAAACGCGCAGGGCTAACCGGTGGGAGGATTGGTCAAGCCAATCCTCAAAGTCGTCACCTTGGCAGGGCGTTTCCTGCTTTTTGCAACATTCCCGCCCACCCTGCTGTCCAGTGTCCAGGTACACCATGCAAGAGTGAGCGAGAACGTTGCCTTTATTTAAACATTTAGGGAAAGCCAAAGCCCCCAAGACCCCGGTGGTCTGCAGATGTGCGCTCCCGCGGGTTTACGATACGTCAATCGCTATTGAGGCAAGAAAGAGCTCCAAGGATTCCAAGTCCCGTGTGGAGTTTGGAGTTTCCTTAATGACCGTAACGTAATTTGCCAAGTAAAATATCTCGATGGCCTAATCCTCAAAAATAGCGGAGAAGTCACGTCCGTATCATAAACCCCGCAATGTGAAGGTTCCTTAAGAATCCTTAACAAAAATTTTTAATCAAAATTGTACTTATATTTCAATTAACTTATTTTCCAATACAGATGGAAGTTTATGAATATTTTAAAAATACTATAGACATTGTTAGTTTTGCGAGCAAGCACATATTTTCGACATTCCTACCAATGATTTGGTGTCATTTTCAAAACTGCGAAACAATCAGACTTCTAAACATACTTAGAAAACGAAAATTACTATTTCTGAAAGATAGAGGGAATTTAAAAAAAGAAAGAAAAGAGACATAAATTGGTATAAATAAGAAAGGTATAGTATATACATGCAACTAAATTGGTATGTGAATATGTGAACATGAACAAACAAATCTTAAATATATTAACACGTCAAAGAAATTTTTCGATCTATATTATATTCTGACACTACTAAAAAATTGTGCATAGATGTATTTTTAATAAGTATGCAACAAAATATGGAAGTATCGAATTTAAGTAAATTCAATAATTGTGGAAATATAATATCTAAAAATCTGAATTCAAAGCGTAAACAAAATAATCGTCACTATCTTTTAGAATTTCCTAAGGAAGAATTCAATTATATTGTACGTTTAATCATGAATTCTGAATTACTATTATATTTGTTTACAGTTTCCTATGGATAATTTTAAATATTTCGCACCCAGGTTTAGTTCAAACAGGAATCACCTTCGTGCTTGGTAATCACTATCGCACAGCTAAACTCGATCACGTTACGAGATTAGCGTGGCATAATGCAGGATCTACAGCCGATCCATTGATAAGCTATGTGTTTCGTACATATTCTTATTAAATTATTCAATAATCGGTTGTTTCTTTCGCTTAATTGTTTTGCAATTTCTCTATCTTAATTCTGAACAATTTTCACTGAACAACGATAGGTATCCAACAAAATTTCCAATTATACATATATCAATTTTCTTTGATACAAATATATAAAAAAATATGCAAACACCGTTAAAAAATAATTTCATTGTAATAAAATGAAGACTAGTTGGTTATATATAAAGAGTAGTATAGTAAGGTAGCTAGCCCAGTAATCGAATATGCCCCAGTTATCGGACACTTGGCATAGTTTTTCTTTAACATTAAGGAAATAGGTCAGATTTAACGATATTTGTGAGTTTTAGATGATAATATAATATTATTAATTGAATACTTGACCTTTGTTTCCAAACATAATTAGCGGCGATTGCATTTTCAGAGAATAGTGATTTCCATACTTATTAATAAGACGAAGAAATATAAGATTGTACAACTTTTAATCGAATTTGCCCTTTAATTTTGTTTATTTCTTAGGCTAAAGCTTAAAAATAAATTATTCTCATAAATCTTTTTATTTAATTTAACTGTGTCTGATAACTAGATCGGTAAATAGTTCATTTTGGGAATCCGATTACTGGGGCATTTTTTAATTAAAATAATTTGTTTACGTAAAAGAATGTTAGATTCATTTGCTTTAACTGATTACATATAGATATTAGATATCGCAGAAATGAATGTAAAAAGATCAATAATAAGATCGTCTACTTTAATTAATATCTTTAACATTTATTAACAACTACAATATGGATATGGAATTTTTTAAAATGCAAAACACAATTTGAGGGGGATTTCTAGTGTGAAGTACATTTTTTTTAGATTTTCCTGGGGAATTTTTTATGAACAAACTATAACACCTTTTGCAGTCAAGGTTTATTTCTATATGTATCAGTGACATTTAAAAATTTTATGGGTGAAATAAAATTAAAATTGGTAGACCTGTATGTTTTCAAACATAGTCATTTTTGAAGAAAGTTGTTTTACGATATCTATGATTCCGACCATTTTGTTTGTTTGAAATGAAAAAACCTGAAGAATTCTTAATTAGTATGAGTTTGGCTATAGTCGGTAGCAAAACAATAGAACAAAATTGATAATTAAAAAAATTACAACACTTTGAAGTTTGATTACCGATTTTAGTATTATTTTTTTTTTAATATTGGGGGCCTAAAGAAATATACAAAACAAAAATTTTGGATTCATTTTGAAATACATAATTTCGAAAAAAACACTTTTAAAATTTTGTATCCCTGTAAGAAAGACATTTTTTATTGGATTAATTCCGATTCTGATTTGGTGCAGGTATCAGTATTTGCAATAACGGCGTTATATTAAAGTTTAATGTGCACTAAATTAATATACAAAAAATTATCGAGATATTTTTTGGTATTTTTTTTTAAACTCAATTCAAAGTTTATAAACATTTAACACAAAAAATTTGTATCAATTATCAATATTGTAAAAAGATTGTTTAGCAGTTTGGAAGGTACTATAATACTGTACATAACTTGTAAAAATCAAATTAAAAACAGAAACTTTCGGTAAATGGCACATGTTTAAGAAAATGCACCGAAAATTGCAATTTTCTGTCATCATTTTCAACAAAAAATTGGTAAATTCAGTAAAAGTTATGGATAGTGTTAAAATCTACGTTCCTTTATTAACATTTTGAGATATAAGAATTTATAAAACATTTTGTCCATTGCTGGACACACTGTGCGTCGGAGGCGTAGTTTCCACTCCTAGTAAGAACTATTTGCTGG
Organism: Colletes gigas; assembly: GCF_013123115.1. Lineage (NCBI taxonomy): Eukaryota > Metazoa > Arthropoda > Insecta > Hymenoptera > Colletidae > Colletes > Colletes gigas. Next base: position 1,500,537 of record NW_025106673.1, read on the forward strand.
AACTCTTCTACTGAAACTGTTTTCAGTTGGTCGGTTACAATCTTTTGAAAGTTAATTACGTTTCCAAAGTGACAGATTTAAGGTGATTTTTTATATTTGGAAAGAGAAAAAAGTTACGTGGGCATAAATCTGGGGAGTATGAGGGCCGCGGAACCACAGGAATGCCCTTTTTCGCCAAAAACTCATTTTCAATCAATGCTGCTCGATATGTTGCTGCTCCATTTTCGTAACGCATTGCTAAAATGTACTCTGCTAAGAATCGCTGCCGAATAACTTGTATCATCTCAATCGAACTGAAATTTACAGTGGGTCACAAAATTATTCGCTGAATGAAATAATAAGATAACGAAGGTTTTTTTAAAGCTTTTTTGTTTGGATATACACAATTTACAGATCAATGTAACAAAATTGTAAAATAAAATTTAAAAGTTTTGATTTATAATTGCAGAAAAACGAGTTATAAAAAATCTTTTAAATCTGTTAAAATCTACGTTTCTTTATTAACATTTTGGGATATAAGAATTTATAAAACATAGACTTTAGTTTTCTGACTTTTGTCCATTGCTGGACACAACACTGTGCGTCGATGAGGTTGCCGCTGGCGTCGCGGCGTCGGACAATAAAGTCGTGCTCACATCTCGTCCCACCCCCGCGTGACATCTAGTTTCGGCTCGTGGATCGTCGGAGCAGATGTTTTCTGAAAGCATCTCGCGGCGTGCGGCGTTGCACGCAGAAACGGGCCTTCTCTGCTCTTTAGTTGAAACGCGCGTACGCGAGCGTGCGGCCGCGAGATCGACGCCGCGATGGTGGGAAAGCACCGCCGAAATTAGATCGTCTGGCTGGAATTGTCCTCGGTCCTCGTCGTTGTCGAGGGCTTCGGTGCACGATTCCGTGGCTTCCTGAACGTTCCACAAAATATTCCTTCGCGATGAAATCATCGTCCCCCTCCCGACGAGGAATCAAGTATCCGATCGTAATTGACTTTCTATCCGTGGCGTCGAGACGCCTAAATCTCGATGAAGCTCGGTAAGATCTTTCATCGAGCGTCGCCGTAATCCAATTCCTGATTCTTCACGGTCTTCTGGAGTCGAAAGATTCACTCTATCAAACGAGTTACCGTCTAAACCCGTGAGAATCTCCGTGGGATCATTCGTTGAGCATATTCTCCGAAAGTATTTCGACGAAGGGACCGGACCGTTTGCCGAGAAGAGGAAATTTCCCGAGCTATCCGACAGCAAAGATTTCATCGAAGCCGTTTTGTCCGGGTGTCTTTTGTCCGGGCGGATTCAATTCCTGGCGTGGAATCAATCGTCCCGACGCAAGAGGATGTTTCCATTGTGCTGGATTTCACAGGATCGATCGTTTTTCACTGTGCTTTTTTAACGACGCGTAACACACAGCTTGTCGACTCCGAGCTGACAAGAAGATCACACGTTGTACATCGCGATAAGGTTTCAGCCTAATTGGATTCGACTTTGAACGTACTGTGGAGATAAGCCGAAAGATTTTCTAGTATCGATGAACCGATCTCGTTGAAAACGAAAGGGAATCGGCGGGGAAGGTCAGCCAGAAAGCTTCGCTCCGCTGCTCAGATGCTAACCAGACACCGGAAGTGCTCGATGCCGGTAGCGATATTCGAAGGAAACATCAAAGAGAGAAATCGTACTGTCGGGTTACTTTCGCAAGCTCTAACGATGCTGCCGATTCGGTGTGACTCGTTTCTCCGCGAAATAATCGCGCGTTCGTGACAGTGGTACGAAAGGGGAAAGGTCGTAGCTGCCAGTGGGACAGTGTGCAAGAGTGTGGAACAGGTGGTTCCTTGAACGTTACTTATTTTCACTGTCGAGTTTGAAATACGTCGAGCACTCGAGCTGCTGGCGCCGTGAAGAGACGCTCTCTATTTCGTCTGAGAATGACTCTGGAATTTTTTATCAAAGTCTCAGCAACCATGATGCGCTCCTACTTCGCGAAAGGCAAGAAGCAGAAGTTCGGCTCGACCCTGTCGACGGTAATCGACGTTCGTATGTGTTACGCATTATCATTCCTCGACCCAGTCCTAACGACTCATTGGGACTGAGACGAAATTCATACCTTATCAACTAATGTGATGCATTTATAATATTTACAACTCACCAGAAATGAAAAAAACACCAATGCTTATATTCATATTAACGAGTATTTTACTAGATTCGGTCTACTTCTAATTTTTTCATATTACGAATTATAATTATGTTGATTCACATTTTAACTGCACACGTAACTGTTTCTCTTAACACGTTGACTGTGGTGGATCAAGACGATTTTCATATTAATGTCCCTGAGCCGTATACATATAGGTCAGGGTTATTTCGATGCAGGGATCCACGAACCACGTGAAATTTATGTTCTCCACCTTCATCGTTGGTGTTAGTATTTCTAAATTATTACGCGCATAGATACGGGATTTATTGGAGAAAGGAAATACAGAACGAAAGTATAGAGAAACATAATATTTTTGTTATTTGGAACACTGTTTTCGAAATATATACAAAAGACATAGTGTTCTCAAAATGAGATAGAATATTTATCTTCTGAGAGTCCTCTGTGAGACTTATCGCTCCTCTGGGCATGAAAGCAATATTTACTCATGCTTGTAGAGACAGTTAACGCGTTAATATTGGTTTCATGCTATGGATCTTTGTTTTATGAATCGAATCTAATTTCGGATCGGTATTATAGGTATTAACGAGTATGTCATTCGATTACATTCATCGCTGGTACCGTTTATCAACTCTCGAGGTCACTTTTGTTCCACAGTGGAATTATATGCGTGATTTTACAAACAAAATTATGTAATAGTACTTGTAATATACATAAAGTGGAAAGAAATATGGTACAAAATACAAATATTGTACAAACGTGTTTATAAAATTTAAGAAGATCGTTCAATAAATAAGGAGACGAGAAAGGTACCTAAATATGAAGTACGATATTTTCAGGCTCAAGACGATATCCTCTTGAAAAGTACACTTTCGAAAACCGACAAATTAATTCTCGGGCGCTTAAGAAACACGGTATAAATCATAAAATTTGTGTAAATATTTACAAGTTGGTTGTCCGGTTCAAAAGTGACCAGATGAATGAAGTTTCAATATCAGCTTCAAAATGACTCATTAATGAACTTATTGGAGGCGATAGGCAAAATCTTCTGTGACTTTTTAGAAAAATAATCTACAAAGATGTGTTTGAAAATAAAATGAAGTCTATGTTAGGTCCGAGACATTAGGAAATTACATTTGGGAGGATCTGCCACGTTCACATTATATCCCAAGTCTTGTCCCATCAGATTTCTTTTTAGTTGATCTATTCGTTACATAGGTCAAGTTTCACAGCAAAGTCATCTTTGCTGATGACTAACCGTTCAAGTATGAGGTTCGTACTATGTACCAATCCACAAACCTTCGAACTGTGTCTTGTTATGTGTATTAACTAAATTTTATCACCTAAAGACTGTATAATAGATGTCATATCTATTTTGTCAATATGTTTTCTGTGAATTCCTTCAAAAATCACTCAAATTTAAACGACAGGCTTTATCTTAAGGAGATACTGGAGAGTACTATGGACTACTAGGAGAAACCTAGTAGAAGGATAGGACAAGTATATAATTGCAGCAATTGATTATTTCGAAAAATAGTTAAGTCGTGAGAGTAAAAAATCGTTTATCTTTTTACTTATTAAATTACCCTCGTACATAAATTTCTCATTTATACAGGGTGTCCGGCCACCCCTGGGAAAAATTTTAATGGGAGATTCTAGAGGCCAACATAAGACGAAAATCAAGAATATCAATTTCTTGACTGACTGGCTTCATTAAAAAGTTATTACAAAATTAAATTAAAAAATTTCAAATCATTCTGAAAAAATTATTTTTGATTGAGAGGCACAATTACAATCATTTTTGGTGATTACCAAAATTACCCACTACCCTACTACCCTACCCACTTTCGAGAAAAAAATTCAGTACGGGCGGAACTTTGAACGTAAATAACTTTTTAACGAAGCCTCCATCAACAAATTAGTATTCTTGATTTTCGTCTTATTTTGGCATCGAGAATCTCCCATTAAAATTTGTCCCAGGGGTGGCCGTACACCCTATATACAGTCATTTTGCTTTATTCCATATTACATATACACGAATCTTTGATAATTCACACAATTCATGTTATGTTTATCGTCACTATCCATTTAATTAAATCTTCTTCGTAATTCAGTCAGTTACGATTGTTTTTGCCTTTCGCTTGTCAGAGTTTAAGTCCGAGCCAACCGAGAAAAGTGACCCAGTACTGACTAAGCGAGGGTCAAACTATATCCTCGATGTAAATCGAAGGGCCCAGACCCGTCAGAAGAATTTAATAATAGCTGGTCTATGATTTTTTTCGCCGAACGATACGATTCATTAACTTCTGCTTGAATTTCCTTGCCTTTGAACCCTTTCGCTCGCACAGAATTTAAACGACTTGCAATGTGTTTGGCGCAGTAAATCCTCATATTATGCAATTCCGTGTTCAATTCTCGAAACACGGCTCGTTACATTACCAGAGACGTAAATCAAAGCGTCGTGTCTGCGCGTATTCATGGGACCATTAATACATACGAGAACGCGTTTCGGGACGGATACGCGCGAACATACGCGACCCAGCCCAAAATACGTGGAGCATTAAATCGACCACGGTCACCCCGGGTGAATCCTGGGTCGAGGAGCTTTCATTAAACCGACCTGTTATTTACAAGGCAGGCCTGGCGACAGGGGATTCAACTATCACACTTTGACAGCGGTTTCCTTTTCACGGAGGCTGGATTATATCCGAATGCGAACGAGAGGTTTCTCGTTGACGTGACCTGATTTCGGAATCGCGCGTCCAACTGTCGATATGCCTGATGAACTCCTCGGATTTCTTCATCAGGCTGAGTTTCTATGCAAAGAATGAAAAATTTTAAAAGGCCGTTAGATTACAAAATTTATGAACGTGTAGCTGTCGTTAGCATCGAGCTGTCCGTTAAGAATGAAATGCAGTTTGTACGGCACGTTGGTTCGGTTTTAATAAATTCGAGAACGCTCGTTACAGATAAGAAATATAGTAGAAATTAGTTTCCACATCAAATAATTGGACGTCATCTTAGTGTATTCCAACGTTTTTTGTTAATCAAGAACGGCCCCGACTTTTGTAGTTACGTTCAATTATGTCCAGTGTTTCGTCTCGATTCCAAACATGGCACGTATGGTTTAGAATTTCAGAGAAGAAGCCCGAAAGGGATCGCCCATGCGCCCATATATTAACGGCAAAGAGGTCATTTCCGCGTGACTTCTGGGAATGAAGTTCCAAAGGAATGCGCCAACTGATCGCTTGCAAATGCTCTTGGCGATTCTTCGCAATGTACCTTTATTCTCTTATAAAGGAATATTGCGAACTGTCAGACACCGATTTTCATGGAACTTTGATCAAGTGTTCATTGGTTCGACCTAAAATTAATTTCCGGCTTTAAGGAAAAATAATCCCTATAGCAAAATCACCTAACACTCAGAAAACAAAATTCCTTCGTTATAGGTCGGAAAATATTGTAAGTAGAAGCTGAATAAATAATTGTCTTTATTTAATAAAGAAAACATTTTTAAAAATTTTATTCATTGTATCTTAAATCACATTAATATAATTCACACCTTAAATATTGAAATTAATGTGTATATTGATTTTTTAATGTGCATATAGGCGTGTGTAAATAGTGTTGAACAAATTATGAACAATTTATGCATTACATGTAAATTTATAAATTATTGTTTAAAATTGACAAGGTTAATTATCTGTGTATGGAGAGATTGTATACAAATTGATTAATCATCCTGTATATTTACCATTTTTATGAACTAATTCAATCTTTTACTTCGACGAAATTTATTTAAATTTTGTAATTTACACGTTTAAATTTAAATTAATACTGTTAAAAAGCTGATGCTTTTAACTACGAAGTCCGGATCGAGGAATAGGAATTTTATCGGGGAAGTGAATGGGACACAAATGGTTTTCTTTTCGTCGGCCTTTAAAACCGACCGTTTATTACCAAATGATAAAGTAAAAAAAAACAAAAAAGAAAAACCAAAGAACAATTATAATCAAAAAAAATAACGAGACTGAACAATAAGAAATTCATTGAACGAAAAAACGCTTCTGCCTCGTCCCTGCCTAGCTCTGTCGCCGAACTCGCTCGTTGAGGTAGGCCAGGATTCCTATGAACAGAAAAACACGACTATGTGTTAGACACACGTACACGGTATACGTATCTACGTCGCGCTGGTTTGCTCGCCCTCCTGGCTTCGTAATTCGAACGTACCGGAGCGGAGAATTGTAAACGTTCGTAAATTACGAATGATACAGTGGACTGTATTTGGGCTTGGAAAAGATTTAAACTTCTTTTCTTCGCCGATTCAGTGGTCGATTGCCCATTGGACGGGGATGCAAGTGGAGGTTGTAAGGCTCCTAATGCACTGTTCCCGTGAGTATGCACACTGAGTCTGTGCGTCGAGTCGCACTGCAGTGCACTAACACGACCGTCGATCCGCGGCTTCTTAACGTTCCAGCAGATGACTTATTTGGCCGAGAGTTACACTGCGAAGCCCGACAACACGTTGTTCACTGCACGAATGCACTACTCGATGTGATACGTTGCAGTATTTTGAACTACGCGGGGGCCTGACCCACGACTCCGTTACTTCTCCGCACTGGTGCTCCTCTAAACGTTACACCGGCGGGATCTGTAGAAGTAAGGAGGCGAAGACCGAAAATCAGACGTCCGAAATGGACGGCGACCTGACTACAGTGAGCCCACCTGAAGGTACACCACGTAGGTGCCTCCCTTTGGTGTCTCCTAAGCCGAAGGGCAATCACACAGAAGTGTGGACGGTAACCGCCGACTTCTATATGATTCAAACGTTTATACGTTGGAATCGACCGTTAAATTCCGCACAGGAGGGGTCGAACACCTTATCGGTGTATTCTCGAGCCCTCCAAAATCTGCAGTGAATTTAAATCAATTGCACTCGATCGAAATTTTTCTCGAAAGAGATTCAGGTGCACTTGCACGAATCGGGAGTCGAATCGTGTTTTCCAAGCAAGGTGGGAATGAATTTTCCGACCTTTTCGAGCAAGGCTCGCTACACCCTTTTAGCAATAGCAGTCTTTTTGGCTTTCTCGCACGAGGATCTTCCCTCTTAAATCGCGATTAACTTCTGATCGAATATGATCGGGAGCCGATGAGTCTCGTTCAGAAGTCGTCGTAAGACTGATACGGATTGACAGCCGAAGACGTCGCCGTGGTACTCTTACTGGTCGTTCCGTGGCGCTGTCTGAATTTCGGCCGTCTCTCCTTGTCACATTATCGGCGCACTACTCTCTCACGGTACTGACGTCACTAACACCGTTAGCACACTCGAATTGAAAGGTAATGAGCCGTTACCGATGACAGAAAAACTAATAATACACGCGTTTTTCAATCACCGTTCGCTATACAAATCTTATTAGAGATAATCTCTTGCTTATTGTACGTTAACAGGATTAACGGTAATTGCGGCCGAGGATAATCGCTCTGCATTATGCAATCTTTAAACAAATACGTATTATTCATTCTTGCAGTAATTGCACTTTGTTTTATAATTTTAGCACGTAGTTAGGTTCAGTAAACATCATTATCTATCTTATATTTACCATCCAAGATATCGTTATCTATTTCCTTAGTTTAATTTGCACACATAAATAATTTTTATCGTCCGATATATACTTGTTCGTTTCAAACATTTCAGATTAGAACGAGATAAACAAACAAACAAACAAAAGAAAAATATAGAACTAATACTAATAGATACTACTAATAGATTTAATCGAAAATATAACTGCGCACGATCGATACAATATTTAGAAATTTTTGAGCATTTTTATTATTAAGCCTATTTATCATCCTCATTTCTAGCAGACGTTAGGAAATACTGTTTGCTTTCCGTTATGTCTATAACTTATCAATTTATACAAACGTAATATGTTGATTCTTTTTTAAATAAGAAAATTATTAATATTGAAGTTTCTTAAATAATGTCAATGAATTCAACAATACAATTATTAACTTTTTTAAAAAACCAACTACATTGGATTTCATTATAATATAATTTTGTGTTTGCAAATCACGTTGAAGTCTAACAAATTACTTTTCGTTTATTGCCAAAATATTACGAAACGCGAAAATGAACGAACCTACCCTAAGATCGACGATACGAGCAAAAGGTTTACGAAAGGTTTTCCGTTTGATCTTCCGAGACTCCTCTAACGACAGAACGTTTTAATTAACGCGATGACCTTAGTTGCTCGAGCGAAACTGTTGCACTTTTTCCTTCTCCGGTTCGTTAAACGGTTCCGGGAAACCATTACGTCCGGCAGGAACTATTCGATGATTCCAGGTCACGGCGTGATTTAACTACCACCGTGTAGTCCTCTTCATCCTAGTGCTCGCATTAGATTACTTCATCTAGTAAGGGTGCAATCAGGATTTTGTCGAGAAAGTAATAAAAATGCTGTTATTCATTTCTAAATATAATATACAATTAAACGATTAAAACTTATTGAATGCTTGTGATTCTCACTTTTGTTGTGTATATTTGCATCGCTCCTCAGCCATTTATTTAGAAAAAAAATTTATTTGTGCCAATCCTTTTGAATCAGTCTATTAGTCAGCCTACGCGACTATTAATTGATCAGGGATTTCTCACCGCGCTCGTCATGATGTCAGCCGCCCTTGAGCTCTAATTACTAATTAAATTTTTGTGCTCGAATTGGAATCAGTTGATTTCATTCGGAGCCAGACGATCGTTCCGAGTCTGGAATTACTTTTTGACCAGGAGTTCCGGTGCAATTGGATTCTTGTTTTGCAAATATCTCTTTTGACGCGGTTTTAATTGATTAGGAGTTCTTGGGAGGCACCAGCCGAGGCATTAGATGCCGCATCCCGTGCTCTAATTAGCAATTAAACCTGAGTGCCAAGCCGCCTCGTTCGAAATGAAACTTCCAGGTTTTGTTCAATGAAGAGAGACCCTTTTACGGCTGGAATTAATTTTATCAGGATTTTCAGCCTCTTGTTCGGAAAGCAATTCAAAGAATTATAATAATAGACTAATAAACGAAAGAACCTAACTAAAGTAATTGTTCTGTCTTTGATCGAATAACGATTCTTCAATTTCTGAATTTACTTATATGCGTGTTTACTACGCAGATACTCAGCCCTTCGCTTAGAGGACTGGGGCAACAGACTGTACCTAAATATAGTGCTGATTCAAGATTAATCGATTTAGGGTCGGAATCAACTTGGACGGAGTATAACAAACATTCTACACCGTTCTCGACGATTATTATTCGCAGGCATTGTTGTTCTAAGAAAACTCTTCTCCATCGATCTATCTAATGCCTCCTTTTAAGATAACGAATGGACGAGTTTAGTCTCGTCCAACAAAATCTATAGAACAAAAGGCTCCTTCGACAGTTTTTGCTCATCAAAATCGTCTTATTCTCCGGTAGGAAATCCGTGATTCATCGGACATGTTCCCGATACACGTCGCAACACAGCCTTCTATAGCCCTCCGCCTACGTTTCCATTTCATCGGACGGCAAATCGATAGCAATACTTTAAAAAGCCACTTTTCCTCAACGAAACCGTATTGTTTGTGTTCCCTTGATGAAATCCATATACACGCCCCTCGTTATTTCCCTGGCTTAAACTCGTACCCCCGTATTAGTTTGTGCCTCGTTAGGAATAACGAACACTCTTGAACGCTTCAATGACGAAGGGTCATTGAAACGAGGCTGCCAGGTCGCGACCTCACGTCCTCGAACACACATATGTACAAGAACATGTTCTAAGTAACACGCCTGCTCACCTGGTGAGCGCAGGTGCATGAATAAAAGATAATCCATCCGGATTTACATTTTCCCAGGTCGTCCGTGACGAGCTAAGATTTTCCGTTTTTCTTCCTCCCTCCTACTCATACTCAGAATCGAAGATTCACAATAAGAAATTGACCGGAAGATCCTGTTCGCGACAGGAGTACGTTTCTGCGACTAACAAGGAGCTATTTTTAGTCATCCGCCTTCGATTGTTTTTTTATTTTGGCTCGCTTTCATATCTAGGGGATGAAACTCCCGCTTTAAATTCAAACGAGTACGAATGTTCTTATCATATTGTTATCTTAAAGAATATTATAAACCTGTGTTGAATAAAACTTGATATGAATTTAATTTACGTAGCACTTTACTGTATAAATTATATTCTTATAGTCGGTTACTCTTATCAGGGGTACTAGTCGTTTAGATATCTATGGAAGAGGCAAGAAATAAAATTCTCAAAAAATCTAAGAATTAGTTATAAATTATTTTGTGATGATCAATTATGAGTTTTATGACCTTCCATCCTCACAGAGGGATGAACCCACCTCTTAAAATTTATAGGGAAAGGTATAAAAATTCTTATTGCTAATTTGGAGAATATTATAATAATACTGTGTTGAATAAAATTTCTTTGTACAAATCGATTTCGTAAGAATTCTATGAATTTTTGTACACGTTTCTAGCTTCTTTCACGTGAATTTAAACAATTAAAGGTAGTTTACCCCCGAATGAGAATAACTGACGACAAGAAAGTACCTCTTCTTGTGAACTTCAAGGGATGGTTTCATCCCCTAAACATGAAAACATGCCAAAATAAAAGAGTACATATAAAATATTTTTCTAAAAACACCTTGTAAGATTTCCAGACTTTCATCGAGGTGAAAATATGTCGCGTGCTACACTTCCCGTTAACGATCGTTTGTTTATTGTTATCGAGTTACCATTAATCGAATTACTGGCTATGAGCATGTCGACTAGGTGGAAAATAGATTCTCAGGGAGTCCATGGGTGGTCGTTGGGTCAATGTTTCACACGATGAACACTCTCGGTTAGGGCAAATTTCAGGTATGTGCGAGAACCCGAAACTTTCCGGCGAGGAAGTTTTATTTGGGACCCTAAAGGTATCTCGATGCATAAATATATCGGTGTACTTGAGACTCGGTTCGAATTTCGATCGATACGGCCATGGGCTAAAATTTTCAAGCCCGTGAATGTTTTCGCGGTTGCGTGTTATTTAGTTGCCCCAAAATTTTCGCTGGCCCGATGTATTTATGCTTGGTGATATATAGAATCCATTCAAGATCAGGCTTAAGTTAGCAACTAACAGTAGCCACATGACTGAAAATGTTGTATCTGTTAACCTGTTACTTGGTCGTTTAGGAAAATCAATTAATTTATTGCTCAAATTCATATTATTCACTAAACTTGTTTATAATTTCCTTATTTAAAACCTTAAGAAAAATCATATATTTGGAAAAAACTGATACAATTAGAAATTTAATCTGTCCTTGCGGGATGGTATTGTTTAAAACTAGACAAGACTCTATTCGAATATTATTTATTAAACGTTGCATACATTTTCGTGAAGGATTAATTTTTACTATGTAATTTAAAAATTTTGGTATTTAATGTATGCGTTGAATTTATATCTTCACTTGCTTGTAATTCAATAGAGCTTTCAATATATTAAAGCAAAAAATATATGTTAATTTTCCATCGACTTTTTTTATGTGATAAAAAGGAATTTAAACAATGTTTGAAACATGCAGAAATATTTTTTTTTATTTCGTTTTTATTTGAAAATATTCTAAAATTTGAATATATGTTTTAGTTTTCTCTAAAATTTTAATTCAGATAGCAAGTAATGATGACATTTTTTCATGAGAAAAGAAAATTACTTTAATTTTTCTTTTTCTCTGGCATATACTTCGTTTTAGAACGATGTAGTAATAAACTTCTTCATAAAGTGTAGAATTTCGTACCCGTACACATATTCACGTTGACATACTTCTGGCAGAGAATATAAACATTAATAACCTCTGAACCGGAAGTGAACGACTTGGAACATCAAAAAGACATAACTCCGAGCCAAGATCTTTCGAATGGCACCTATCTTGTCTACTTTATATGTACTATAGCATGTACTGTAGCTATCATAAAATGTTTCTATATTTAGTCTTTGGTTCGTATACCAAATTTGACTTTGATATTTTATATATATTATAATTTAATCTTTACCAATATATAAAAAACTAGAGATTGTGATTTTGATTGTAATCAAAACCCACTTGACCGATTTAATTGAGGCTTTCATTGCTGTCTTTTTTATAACTTCTGAAATATCATAAGATATATTTCGTTACACTAGTATACATATAAGAAGACTAAACAATAAACAAAACTGTTTGAGTCGGTCAAAGAAGAAACACGCTCATTCTACTTAAAAGGCACACAATACTCTTCTTATGATTGCATGAACCTCAAATCCAATATTGCTATGTACAGGATACACTATCCTTTCGTTCAAACTGAATCTGACATTCATCATTTTAAGTTAAACATTCTTCACGAAACAGAACCTCGAGGGAACAAACACGATGGCATAGTTATCTATACTAACTTCGTACGAATATACGACTATATGTAGTTTCTAGTTCGCTTATCTCAAGCAACAGCTGGTACTTCAGCTAGTAATGCATAACATGTCATTAGTATATGTATAGATTTACTTACAGATTCAACAATTACTCATACTTAGTATGTAATCTACAGTCATATAGCGGTTTGTTTTTAAGAATAATTTTCGCAATTCATGGTATTTGCGTACGACTGAGTACGACTTGGATAACGTGTCTGTTCATAATTTGTTATTTCTACTTGTGTTGATGTTTTTAAGTGTTAAATATAACATTGTCTACTTTTTATTAAACGTATAATATTCCAACTAGTTGGAACCAGTTGAAACAAATAATACCAGAGTAACGTCAGTGAATAGAAACGTCCAACACAAGTAGAAATAACGAGTAATGGACAGACGCGTTAGGCGAGTCATACTGAATCGTGCACGTTGTTACATATCATTCGTGTATGGGACTGAAACGTTTGGTGACTTGGGCGTTGGCCCGAGCATCTAGCGTACAACCCTTTGAACGGGGTTGACTCATGCCGTATGTGAGCACCCGTCCCAATTTCCACTACCTTATATGGTAATGCCCCGCCACTGTACAGAGCATTTTCAACTATATAAGGGCCGCGTTCTCTCACTCTGGGAGCTCAGTTTTCTAAAACTCTCGACACAACGTTACTTTGACACTCGAGGCAAGATCGGGCTATAAGCCCCATCAAGCAACGTACCTACCTTAGCGGTTTTATTAGTGAGTGTCCATTAGACTAATCGAGAAGTAGCTCCCGCGAACGCGCCGCGTAAAAGCCGATATAGATCTTTCGCCGTCAAGGCAACTTAGCAATAGTACCAGTTTTGTAAATCTATCACTGTACTTGAGCATCGTTAAGAATATATTCAAGTAGTATTCCTCACTTGTATTATTCACTTAATTCAACCCTGAACCATATTAACTGTAAGGCTAGGGGTATCTCACGAACCCGGTACACCTTTACCGCTCGAGGTGTACCATTACGATAGAGCAAGATCCTAAAACATCCTAAAAACCTATGTACGTGGCTCCCAGGGTATAAAGCCCCTGGTTCGCCCACTCCTGCTAGCGGCTCCCAGGATATAGAGCCCCTGGTTCGTCCGTGAAACCTTACATTTTCCTTATAAATCTAACCCCGTGGCTCCCAGGGTATAGAGCCCCTGGTTCGTCCGGACCTCCTTTCTTTTTCCTAACCATACCCAAAACCACCGGTCTAGTATTGCCCTCGACCGAATCCAGGATCTCGCGCTCGTGCTCGTAACAACGTACTCGCATGAAAAAACTTTGTTTTATATTTCTCATTTGTTCTTTCGTGTTAAATGATCAAATCTTAGAATTAGAACACGCTTATAGTTGCAAACAAACTTATGTATTTAAAAATTGAATAAAATAAGACAGTACAATGTAAAAGAAACAGAAATTCAATTTGTATAAATAAGTCAAGGAAAGTCAACTTATATAAATTGAAAAATCAAAATCTTATAAATAATCGTATCATTCTCAATCACCATCTTCGGAAACAATTATTATTTGCATCATCAGTATCGTTATATAACAGTTCAATTTATTTCTAAACTAAGTTTGAAAAAAAATACATACAGATCAATTATTCTGAATCTATACATATAATGAAACCATAAAATTCGGGTCGTTTTAGAAAGAAAAAAAATCTGTCAATTTATGTATATGAAGTCGAATTGTAGAGATCAATTCTACTTATCTTCTGTTTATTCTCTGAGTTATTGAGGTTTCACAAAGAGAAACGAATAACATATATATATATATATATATATATTTACACATATATTTCGATTTACAGACACTCGACTACTATGGCCAGTAATTAATATAATCGAAAACCTGAGATAGCCAGCAGGGTGAAATATTAGTTACAACTAAATGTTGTAGAATCGTGCAAAGAAAATATTACAATTTTTAAAAGAAATAGAAATCTTGCACAACCCACCGATACAATGATTTAGTATAAATTTTAAGCCACTAGTATAAGTATTTCACTAAATAAGAGTTTATATTAGACAAAAAAGGTATTCCATAGAATTTTTAGACGTTCGTAAATTTCGTTTTCTAAAGAAATTGATAGAAAGCTTTAAATTTCAACTATGTCGTGGTAGCACTTCCAATAGTAATTCCTCGGTACAAGACATAATGGAGACTTTAAGACGTTGACAGATTTATTACACTCTAATAGCTATTATCGTTTTACCCGTTTGAGTGCTATCCCGTGTCAAAAAGTACCAAATATTGCCCCGATAGGTTCAACTAACGGTGCACTTGAATCCTACTAGCAACAAAGTTTTCGTTATATAATTATTTAAATCGATGTTCGTCAAAACATAACGTATGAGACCTCTGTGACATTTAGCACAAATTAAATTTGATCTCTTAATGCGATTAATGCTGTTGGTTTTATATTTTTCGACACGAATCAGAAGAGACGCTATTGCACTATGTGACACTATTCGACATGACTAAAGCACTTGAAAGATCATGTTGATATTCTTAAATATAACGTAATTTTTAATAACTTCCTATGGAAATTTGTGGACCCCCACATTGGCCCTTTGGGGTCCGTGGACTACATTGTGTTTAAAAAAGTGTTTATTGCTGAGCATAACAACTCTTTGAATTATTCACTGGAGTATTAAAGATATTCCACATTTTGTGTCAGTCGTGAGAATAGAAATTGCCATTGGGTCGGAAGGATTAAGAAGCACCGGGTTGGACGATATTAGGCGGGAAACGAAGACGGTACAAGATCATAGGCAATAAAAAGTCTCCCGGTGTCTAGAGCGACGAGAATATATCGTTCGCGGAGCAGATTCCCGATCGAGGATCCCGAACGGGTGATAAACAGACCGTTACTCCCGGTACCGGGTCGGAGGCGGCGATGTCCAAACAAACGCGCGGAATAAACCGCGAGCCGGCACGGAGAAAAATAAATGGAGCAGCGCCGTCAGCGCCATTGGACGGGCGGGAAGCGAGCCGAAATGGAAGAAGCATCGTCCGGCGGCGATTAGGTCCGATTAGAAAGGTGCCAAAGAATTCTGGGCGGCCTGTTATTGGTATAGGTGAGGTCGCGAAGACTGCCACTATTAAGGTAATAAGGCTAACCCTTCTAAGGTTGTATACTTAGAATGGTGGCGTAGGGTGTGACGACGACGGTTGCCCTAACACATACACGTAGTCTCTCGGTCTATTTCTCTCTCTCACTCGCTCCCTCGTCCTCCCCTTCGCCAATCGAACGCCGCCACCCTTCGCGGTCCGCATTGCATCAGTGTGAGGCTAGCACTCGACCAGGACTCTTCCGGTTCTTCCTCGGCGCGTTGTAAACAACCGACGTCGCGGCATTCGGGACAACGTTCGTCCAACGGATCGATGTCCCCGGCTCGTCGAGTCCTAGACGCCTCCGCTGGAATCGACGCTCGTTTCCTCGACGGGTTTTCGACCCACCGTTTCGCGCTTGATCAACTGGCCGGGAAAACGCGACTCACGATACGGGAAACTCGGTCTCCTTTGATCTCGAACGTACACACGTGCACGTCCGTCGACTGGTCCGTGGTTTCGCCGGTTGAAAGTCACTTGGGGCCGAGTGCACGTGTTCAGGCTGTGTGCCAATAAGAACCATAGTGCGTGACAACTGTTTACTTATGGTCGATTGGTGGCTGTGATTTAGTTGCAAAACCTCCATAAAGGCCGGATTAAATGGCAGAGAGTCCGATTAGTAGCTCGAAACGCTACTATGCCAGGCAGGTTAGCTGATGCTTGTTCGCCGAATAAGAGGATTCCTTTATTTGCCTCAGATATCATTTTTGCCTACAGGTGGGACGGTTCTCGAATCGGTTCATCGTCTCTAGTACAGACTTTGATTATTTATTTTCGTCCATTGTCGATGTACTTCTCAATTCTATATTAAATATATTAATTACCTTATTTACAAATTTTTTTCTGAGACCTTGTCCATTGGCTGACAAAAATTATTCTGGATAAAATTACTTTGAACGTCGGGATTATAAAAGGATCCAACTAATAATAGCTTCTTTTTGAATGACTTCCAATGTAGAAACAGATTAAAATTACATATAAATAACATATGCATTGCGATTGACAGAGATTCTTCTTTTGTGTAACAAAGAGAAACGAAACAGTACGAAGTGACAGCAAGGAACGTGCATATTTTGTTCGTTTTTCGCCGCGTTTGCACTCGATGAAAGGCCTAGAATTTGCAAATATGAAACAAAAGGAGGGTATTTCTGATATTGTTTATTCCCTTATTCCACGAAGAGGAAACTGAATATACACCGTATCGAGTGAAACGATGCGTGAAATATTTTCCTTTTTATTCACGTTGGCACATGATAAACGTGAAATCGTGTTACTTCGGCCTCTGTTTGTATCAAATGTTGAAACAAATAATTGATAGAAGCTTCTTCGTTCTTTATTGTAACATTCGGTAAAAGTATTTCTACCATAAAAACAATTCTGCGTGCAATTCAAGGAAAACATTGGTAAATTAAGAAGAAACAAATTCAAAAAATATTGTAACGTCGCTATTCGTGTGGTTTTTTGGCTCAAGTCCAACGTATTGTAAAATAACTTAAACGCGAAATCGAAATCTCCGGATTCTTCATTTGTTTAATATTTTTACGAGAAGCTTCTCAGTGTCCTATAAAAATTGCATAGCAAAAGTTTCACTTAGCGAAGGAAAGTCAGCATCGAATGTTGAATGCTTTCCCTAATACTTGTACCGACAGAAATGAAAACTTTTCGTCGAACATCTCCACTTCCAAGGTGTTGATACCTTGTGCTCCAGGTGCTGTCCCTTGGAAACGATATCCTCCCAGAGTACAAATTACAGTCTCCTAGAATCGGCAAGTGGACCATACTGCACTACTCACCTTTCAAGGCGGTTTGGGATTGGGTGATACTACTGCTCGTAATGTACACAGCCATATTTACTCCATACGTTGCCGCCTTTGTCCTGTCGGACTCAGATTACAACAGCAGGAAGAACAAAAAGTATAGTGATGACCCCATCGTCATCATAGACTTCATAGGTGAGACAAAGATCATTATGCCTCGCTCTCTGACCAAAGACATTATACATATACCGTCTCGATTCATTGTACGCTTAAAATTATTCGATAATCTCCAATTTCTTGAGTAAATCCTAATAAAACAGGCTGTATGTAACAGGTGTTAGACTTTGGGTCGAAAAATTGTGGTACGAACGTCTGCAAGTTTCTTATTGTCAAGTTACATTTCAAACTTACGTTTCAAATAAAATGCCCCCTAAACAAATATTATTATCTGAATGGTACACGGACAAAAAGGGGGATTGTCAATTTTAACGTATTTTAAGATTACTGGCAAATTAAATATTTCTCTAAGTTTTACAGTTATCGCAAATTGCAATATATAACGAAAAAATGGAGAATGTCGAAGAAAAACTATGCAAGAACGAGTGTTTCGTAATATTTATTTTGATGCATATAAGAAATTTTCAATCGTGTGACGTGCTTGACATTCCATTCGATCATACATTTAAAAGAAGAATTTTACATAAAATTAGTTCCAACGTTGAAATCAGTATATTCTTAAAAACCTTTTACATACGCCTTGTTTATTCTTCAAAATTTGATATATCTGCAAAGTCGATACGATGCACTGAAATCGAAACGTTCATTTGCTTACGAGACGAGGGATGACCAACAGCTTCTTCGATCTTTTTGTACATGCCAGGCGTTCTTATTAGACTTTTGGGTTTTCAGTTGACGTCACTTTCATAGTGGACATCATCATAAATTTTCGCACGACTTTCGTGAATAGCAACGATGAAGTGGTGTCCCACCCTGCAAAGATAGCCGTCCATTACCTGAAGGGTTGGTTCATCATCGACCTGGTGGCTGCCATACCCTTCGACCTGTTCCTCGTTGGCTCCGATACTGACGAGGTAAGTTACGTCGCACGCTCCACGTTTTCTGAGAATCTTCTTTACAGGCTGACTCTGATCGCCGTGAAGTCACTTCCAATGAATCGTTTTGATTCAACGAACTGCTATAAGTCCAAACAAATAGTGTCGGAACGGTTAGAAATTTAGTAGGATGGAACACTTTCGATGGAACACGTTCTTTCGGACGCTTAACACTCGAGTCTACGAAAATTTGTTTAAACTATCGATTGCGTTTACAGGAAGATTTTAGACATTACAATATCTTCAATAGGAATAGCTTTCGATGCTATAGTACAGGAACGTTCGTGTATCGTTATTATTTAGAAATAAAAAAGGAAGTGGTTTCATGAACGATCAGATCTTCGGCTGAAGTTTCTAGAATGTCGATGTTAGCTCGTAAATATGATTAGGATGACATGCCGAGCCCAAGTTAAGTGCCCATAGGTGTGTCTTACCGGATTGGTGCTTAGTTCGTTTTTCCTTTTTTCGACGTTTCTCGGTGTTGAATGAGTTCTTTTTTCTTTGTCGAAAAGTTAGTCGGTTCGACATACATATATTTAATGTGCACACAATGTATAATACGTACCGGCAGACGAGAAGGAACTTCAACGGATTCTCGTTGTCTGGAACGATTCCACACAAGTTTCACGAGTGGTACACGTACGTCATGTGTCAGACATACTGAGCAAAAAAAAAAAAAAAAAATAAATACGTTTGTCCAAAAGAAGAAGAATTCAATTAGACGCAATTCATTCGAGAAAATACGAATTGGCATTCGCGTTGCGACGATCAACTTCTGTATTTAAATTTTTTTTTAAGGAACGACGAATAAAATAAATATCCGAGCAACGTAAAAGTCTTTCGTTTGAATCTGTACCTGTACACACACGTATGCATATACACTTAATCTATACACGTGTAAGTAAATCTAGTCTCTCGCTATGAAGATTTCTGCTCTCTGATTGTCAAAGTGTTAGACATTATTTGTCAATTCCTTGTCAAGAATTCTCTTCTACGTATTCTTTTCCCCGTGTCTTATTCCGTTTGCTATTTTGTTATGTTTTTAATCGATTCTCGTTTCCGTTTACCGTACTGTTTATTCTGTCTCATGATTTTCGCGTCTCTTCGCCGCTCCTCCGTGAAGGAAATTAGCGTACGCCTTTTCGTCAGGCAATTTTTTCTTTTTGGTTTCCCGATGCTCGGCAGTGAAAATAGAAAGATTCAGACGCAGAACTGACCGTGCGGTAAAACTGCACCTGCGAGTAATCTATTCGACCCCCCACCCCCCAATCTTCCCTCAAGTTCCTCTCGATGGAGAAGCAGAAATAGGTCGGCATAATTTTAATTGCGCGCGCAGGAAAGGTTATTACACGACCACGATGTTTAAATTAATTATTCCGCGAGCAAACCGGCAGGAGTTTCATGTCCCGGCAAACGAATTGAATCATTTTCTAGCGAATTCCGACGAGAGGAAAGGAATTTTTTACCGACCACGTAAATTATAAGGCTCGTCATTGCGATGATAACTTGTTTGATGAAAAAAAAAGAGTGAGAGTAATGCCCGTTTTATTTTTCCATTTTTCTTTTTTTCTCTTTTTTTTTGAACAATTAAATCACAATATCATGAGAGAACGAATTTTAACCTCAGTTTAACGTTTTCGTAGCTCGGCTTGGACAAGGACGAGGTTAGTTGACACACATACCACACAGAAAAATTACTCACAGGCTGACGTTTATTTATTTTTTTTTTTTATTATTATTAATGGAAACGCAGATTTTGACTTACACGTTTTTTACACACCAATGATTGAAAATCACCAACGCAACCATGAATTTCTTCTATCTGTTTCTATTTCTTTCTACTACCTTTACGTCACTCTCACACTTTCTCACTATCTCTGTCTGTTCCCATCATGTACAATTTAACCGCTTAAGAACGCCTCACACGTTGCGATATTTCTACTCTTTTAATGCACAAATTTATTTTCAATAATGGAACTCATTTTTTCTTGATGTAACACACGTTCAAATCACACCGTATTCACTCGATTAACAACACGCGTATACTCACTTCCACACACGCACACGTACATATACGAACACACGCACACAAAAGAAGAAGTTGACTCAACCAACTACGATTTGTTACAACCCCACGATTTGTCAAGAAAGTCCGAGCGAAGTCGATCGACACTTTGAGCAGCATCGAATGCCATCGATCATTTTTGATTAATTTAAAGAACGATGCAGCGATAATTTTTCAAACAAAAATGTTATATGTTTCGCAAAAATATAATATAAAAATTGCGAAAGATCTAACATTCGCTGTGATTTTTGAACGTAGAATTTATCTTTGAAATAGCAAAATTGCAAAATATTTATTTTTGCTCGGAAAGGACAAATTGCGATCGACTTCCTCCCATCCTGAAGCATACTAAATTTCTCGATGATGAACCTTGAAGAAGTCTGCATGTCTACAGTAATGTATTTACCAAGAATGAGTCTGTAAATAATTTATCTACGTTACGATCACTTACGTGATTCTCATTTGGTAGGAGAATCGACTTGCATCAGAGTATGATACCGTAGCGTTAAAAATACCTTCTTGTTTTCTTAGCCTTGTATCCCTGAGCATACAAGTGTTTCTGTAAAATATATCGTCAATAGTATGAGTACGTATGGAGCAAAGAAATGAAAGATATTTCGTAACCAGTATTTTTATAAAAATATTGTATATACGTCCTGATTAGATAGTTGATAGTTTTAGATGATTATTCGTAACAAATATTGATACATTGTTAATATCAAGCGAACGATTCTCTCCCTGACTATTTCAATATTTATTTTTTGTTGCTTTTTTATCGTATTTACACTTTGCTCGTCGCCTTGTTTTCAAGTAGTAACATAGATGTTCGTTGGGTATCAATACTTGTTGAGAATAATGCCAATAGTTAGTGTTCTTTGTAGTTAGTCGATCGACGAGTTTTGACTAACTATCGATGCTCAGGAACAAATAACTTTCCATTTTTTCTCCATCGACCGTATTTCACTTGAATTGTGTAATATTGTGGCACGAATTAGATAATTCCGTAAATCGAAGCCGTTCGAACCTGATTGAAACATTGAAACTAAAATGAAATTAGAAACTTGAAAGGTCCTGGTTGTTTTCTAATGAACGTTTCAATAATCTCTAGAGAACGTTTATAGATTTTGTCTCTTTGTTTAAACCTATTGTATACCAGCTTGTCCGTTTTATTTTCAGAAAATGCAAGGTACAGCTATACATATATACGTCTGTTTCTTCGGTAAAACATACGTTTACGTTTCAAAACTTTCGTGAAATATGAAAACGTTTCTTGAATTCAATCTATCGAGCATTATCTTGTAATTGCGTTTGAAACCTCGATTCGAACTCCGGGATTACAGGATAACTTATATTTAATCAACGACGAAGGAAGAAAGAAAGTTTAACGAAAAAACATATCGTTCTAAAAGATCGATCTTTCGCAGTCAGAATCAGCTGTTTCAGATGTCACTGGCACGTATAGGCCCACACGATACACACGCTTTAGACTTTTTAACGATATCTATCCATCTAAAGATTTAATCGCTAAATTTTGTAAGATATATTCGTGTTAAATGCACCTGTTTTCAACCACAGTAAATATTTCATAGATGGTAATAATCCCTAGATAATAGTATAGTCCGACAAAGAAGAACTATAATAAAAACAGGAATAATGGAATTAAAAGCGTTCTTTAACTCGAATAAAAATTCTGGAATTCGTGTCACCCTGATCATCTAGGCACACACACACACACACACACACCTTACACGTACATACACACGATACATGAAACACGCGCATACACACAGAACGACATCCGAGAGACGCAGCTGGATCACATAGCGACACAACGAAAGCATCCCCCGTATACAAATGATTTTTCAACGGAATTTTGTAACGATCGTATGTAAGCTTTTGGCGTTTTCTCTCTGGATTCAATTAAAAGACTCTGTTGGTCCTGTTTTTACGTTGCCGAGCTTTGTTTTGTACCTTTTATTGTTACGCTTATGTTGCAAGCTGTATAAAATCGTACAAGCCCGGCCTAATACAATGAGTTCTGCGCGCGTTATCATCGAGCGACTCATTAATTCGGTTGTTTCTAACGATGTGTTTGTAATTTTTGCGCTTTGATACAGACTGAGAACTCATCCTGTTGTCTATCACGTTTTTTATACATGTATCTATTTACGTACACGAATATCTAAATAATTTTTGTTCGACACGATAAGTGACTATGTGTGTATTTTCTGTCGCTTGTACGCTTCGTCTTCTTTCCACCTACGTGTAATGTGTTTTGTATAAAGTGTATGGATTGCTAGGAGATTTTTACGCGCAACACCGTTATTTGCCATTAGGTTTTCCTTGAAGATTACCTTGTACAATAAT
Source organism: Colletes gigas (assembly GCF_013123115.1). Classification (NCBI taxonomy): domain Eukaryota; kingdom Metazoa; phylum Arthropoda; class Insecta; order Hymenoptera; family Colletidae; genus Colletes; species Colletes gigas. The sequence goes on from NW_025106673.1 coordinate 1,523,574, forward strand.
ACACTTCACACCGAAGTATTAGACTAAGGATTGTGTATTTATGTAGCAAACGTTGAAAGGCCGACTATGCCAGAAACTATATGTAGAGAAATGTCGTTGATCATTACGTAGTATCTGCTCTTCTAACAATGCATAGTAAGCAGTAAGGAATTAAACTGTACAACCGCGCTTCTCAAACTTTACACAAGACGAAATCATTACCGAATTTTGTAAAATCTATATATACTATTGATTCGACGTATGCGGGACAACCATAATTTTGAGAACTAATACGTGTTAGTTTTGATGGGCAATCTAACTTACAAGAGAAATTCGAGTAACTGTTACACGCCAATTTCGATGTAACTTTGCAGAAATATTTATTAAACCTACCCAAGAATTTAACCGTAATTGGTTTGTGCTAGTTTTTAACTTTAAAGGAGAAATCGACCTTTCTATCCGAGCCTCCTCGTCTATTTAAGTGCTGATAAATTGTACACGAGAAAATTACATATTCGATGAATTCTTTGCATAGATTCATAGGTTTCCAGAATCGGTATAATTGATTGGTAGAATTGTTTGATTTACGATTTACAAGCGTTTAAATAGAAGTTTATTTCAAATTTTTAAGTCTAATAAACATTTGTACAAAGTTTTATTAAAATCGGGGTTTCCATGTTAGTATTAATATATATAATCAGTAGAAAGTGTTACAAGCTATTTTCTCAAAAACTAATGAAGATATCAACTTTTTTTTAAATTAATTGATCCAGAGATTTGTGCAACAAACTGTTAGGAACACAAAAGCGGGGCTTCTAGCTTATTTTGAATAGAGAATGGTATTTTTGGTTTCTTATTTGGATAGCTTCTATTAAACTAAACAACACTTTTTTCAAATTAAAATCTAATACTAACCGCGTATATCTGAGCAAACTAATGATATAGAAAGACGTAAATGGAGAATAATTTGTCACGGATAATAAGCGATTATTCTGCGGATGAAATATTCGACTGAGATGAATTTGTTCGGATAAACATTTGCTCGGAATAATTTGAATGGTGCTCCTAACTCCGTGTTGTATATTACAAGCATGGAACATGCAGCATTAATAGAATTACCTAACAGTAGAGGTATTCAAAGCCTGAAATATATCCTCAAGCATGGAACATGTGAAATTAATGGAACTACCTAACAGTAGAGATATCGAGAGCCTGAAATATATCCTCAAAGAATTAATCACACCTTTGCACCAGACGTTTAAAGCACCAAACATCCTATCAATTTTTAACACAACCGTCGTTTAAGGAATACCTAACGTGTCTAATCTACGGATAGTGGATTATTCAAGGTATTCCTTTGAATAGGAAGTATTCGACCAGGGTATCAATTACACAACGCTTACCTCCGAGGCAGCGAACATCCACGACATTCAAACCGTTTCATCAGAAGATAAGATCACCCACGGACAATAAGACGCGCTATCAAGTGTTCCAAGCATCCACGATCTTCGTTGATGCGCTGGCTCGCGTGTACATCGTAATAACATTTCTTGTACTATCGGTCGTGGCTATCAAACGTCCTCGGATATTCTTGGCAATCCGAGGCCGAATAAAAGACGAACCGACACGTACTCATCTCCCGTCAGGTCGATCGCGGACCGACTTATCGTGATCGTTTAAATCTACAAAGAGAATCTTCAAAACACCAAATAAAAACAATAAAGCACAGGAAATTCCAAATTTTGCTGAGTCCGATTAATATCGGAATATTATGAAAGTTGAAAGGCTTTTACGAAAACAATGTTTAATGATAGTACTTTGATAGAAATACGGTCGATCGGTTTCTTAAACGCAGTTAACGAAATTGTTACATCTTGCAAACGGATCATTGGAAATAACTATATCCTGTTCGCATGTAAAAATCACTAAGCAACCCATGCACCCAAGTTTCAAGTTCGAGACTATATCGTTAGCAAACAATTAGACGAATGGTTCAGTTTTGGTTGGAGCGTAGTCGACTTTGCATGATAGTCGGTACGAAGCATTGTTTGATCGAACGACGCGTCTTCCATGGTATTTTCGGCATGTCGGGGCTTCGAATCGAAGACCGCTATCGAATTTCAAACCCATCGCAGGTAAGAAGTTGGAGGGAAGCATGTAATACTACCTCTATTCGAAAGGAATGTTTGCAACGACGGCTGTGTATGCAAATGTCACTTGCAACGATTCTTAATCGCGACTGCTCGTGAGTTGGATTTTTATCGAAGAAAGAGAGAGTCCAAAAAATTCGAAACCTTGGCCATCGATTAAAGTTCTTACGATAATTAATAACCTAATCTCTAATCTCGTATGGTAGCTTCTGTCACTGTGAATAACAAGATCCTCTTATAGTGTTATGTCCTTTAATTACTTCTTATTAGCTATGATATGTTTCGAGCGGATCTTAGTAAGTACTCTTTTTTCTTTTTTTCTTACACGGAAAGATTTGTACATAATAATCGTAATGAATCGAACCCAAGTAACTGAATAGTAAATAGGGGTTTTGCAATTTAAAGTTAATGCTCTTAGATTTGTCAATGGGAATGCACCTAACGAAGCAGAATGTCTGCTCACGAGTCAGCTGATTGTTTCAGCGACTGTCGTTCTCGGAGTTCTTGATACGTTTTGGCATTTACTTTTATTCCGATTAGAGTTAAATCAGAATTGTCCTTATTAATCCGAAGAAGTGTCTCGTTCAGTGACAGTCCAATGTTCCAGAAAATGTCACACATGGAATATGCATTGGTTTCTGTCTGACCTAAAAATGACCGGAGACGTCTCGATCGATCGAACACGGGAACGACAGTCGTGTATTAGACATTCCTCGTAAGACTTACAATAACAACAATAACTTGGACTATAGAACTGACTTTGGCGATATTATAACAAAAAGAACGGTTCGATAAGGAACTGGTTACGTGGAACACTCGGTTATGGATTGTCAATGAATCCAGGATGAATTAATTATTTCTTACTGTGTTGTAACAAGTAAACCGAGCTTTGCTTATCTTGTAAAAAACAAGCAATTGACCGATCGTAATACACACATAGTTTAACTTTCTTATCGGATAAACGTCTCAAACCATTTATCGAATGTTCTTAGTAACGATTTTGTGGCTTTTAACGTACGTGTTTTTACAAGAAAAAATGTTTTTTTTTTTTTAATTGCTTACATTACTTACTATTGTGTTTTAACACTAGAACCACCATACCCGTCAAAATGACGAGTTTCAAGTATTTTTCTTTAAATTTATTGATACAAATATAGCAATTTATAATTTTAAAAAGATGGAACGACGATTACATTTCTTTATTTTTTCTTTTCAAATGTTCTAATTATTGATTATTTACCACAAATATGATTCCTTATTTTGAGAGATCATTAAAATTACTTTTAGACTACAAACTATAAATCAATATTTTTGTATTCATTTATAGATATAAATATATGTACATATGTAGGTTAAAAACCAACAAATTGTTACCGTACAGAATCTGAACAATGGTCTGAAACGTTCAACTAATAAAAAGGTTAAAGTCAATTATTATTTGTCGTTGTAACAAGTGGTGAATTTTGTTTAAATACAAAATTACATTAACAAACGCTTTAATCGTAATGACGTTTTCGAGTGTCCATTTTTGGTCTACGTCAGTTACAAAAATAGTGCAATATTTAACTAAATGAATTATAGAAAACATTATTGAATCCATTTACAAATAGAGTGACTTTAATTTATAAGTGCAATTATCTCCGGTACAATTTTTCGAAAAATATTTCAAATGGGACTTGCTCTGTTTCGAAGAATAAATAATTTAAGTAGTTTCTTGTAGATGGTTACCTTGAAATTCATTTTTTTAACTGAATAATATATTTTAGAATACATCGCTCGTTGCAGCTCGTCTTTATCTATAGAAATATATTAAACTATTAATGCTAAACGACTACTAGTTTAGGAGATATTTTGATTATAATATCGTGAATCGATACTATTAAAATGTATTTCGGTGTACGTGCAACTGTATATCTTTCGATCATTTGAAACTCAACGACCTCGTATGTTACGTTATGCTATTAAAAAATAAAATAACGAAACAAAAATTAACATTCCATTCGATGAAATAATGTAAATAGGTATCTTATACCGATCGTTACGATCCCATTGTGTTTACTTGTTCACTTAGAAAAAAACTACTTAGATTAAATAACTTGTCCCTCAAATCAGAGTAAGTCCCATTTAAAATATTTTCCGAATAAAGAACGCTTTGAAAAATAATTGCATTAATAAATTAAAATGGGCCACTCTGCGATTCGCTGAAACGTAAGCTTGTAGAGTACATAGCGATTACAGTAAAAATTTGCAAATCCTCTAAAAGTAATATACAGGGTGAGTCTCGTAACATGACAACTTCAAATAATTCATAAATTATTGTTGTACAAAAAAACGTTTCAGATAAAAGTTGTATGGCTTTTCGGTGGACTATAATCGGTTTTATATTATTCTGTTTTTTTATCAAAATATGAAGGTCACTTTCAGTTTTTTAAATAGTATGATTAATATTCCCACATTTAGATAAAGGGTCTAAAATAAATAATTATTGAGATATTAAAGATACAGTTTCATCGCATGCACTATAAACGATTATGATATTGTATTTCTCGCAATTACTGAACATTGCAAAAGTGAGACCTTTCTCATGTACGACTTTACATTTACTAAGTTTATTCGTAGTTGGTTGATGATACCTAGCATCTAACAAGAACTATGTTGTGCTAACAATCACATTGATTAATATGAAATTTTCTAATACAAGATAATTTATTTTTGCTATCATCTCAGTAACTATTTTTTTCAGACTCTATTTGGTATAATACTTTTTTATGTAGAATTTAATGTTTTATCTAAGTTCGAGAAAAACTATTAACCATTCCATTTAAAAAATTAAAACTGTCCTTCATATCTTGATAAAAAAACAAAATAACATAAAATCGACTAGAGCACTATATGCCCCTCTGAAAACCGCGCAATTTTTATTTGAAACACTTTTTTGTACAACAAATAATTTATGAGTTATTTGAAATCGTCATGTCACGAGACTCACTCTGTATATCTAAAAGTGAAAAGCATTATAACGTAAGTCGATATTAATTGTTTGTTAATACGACTATGTATTAACCTGTTATTTGTACAAAATAAAGTCTTCCTGTAAATTGCGATGATTTCAAGAAGAATTTGACGAAACTCCTGATTCAACGATAACGTTTTGAAACGAAACGTCCAAAATGGCATTCGAGGAAGAACGTCGTAGAGTTTGATTGCGACTAAATTGCTGGTGTCTGACCGGCAGCCAAAGTCAGTTCTCTGTACCTTGGACGGAAAACTGGAGTAAAGAACAAGAGTCTCGTACGGCCGAGTGTGAGATCGACAAAGTGTGACGTGTTCTTTGCAGACGACCACCTTGATAGGACTCCTGAAGACGGCACGTCTTCTGCGACTCGTCAGAGTAGCTAGGAAGATCGACAGGTACAGCGAATATGGAGCCGCGGTTTTGCTCCTTTTGATGGCCACCTTCGCTCTTATTGCTCACTGGATGGCGTGCATATGGTAAACTATATCCCCGCCCCATTGTGCTATTCTCTATAGTATCGAAAGCCCCTCGAACATGAAATACTAGTGATAGCAGTAGACAGTCATTAAATGTCGAGAATGTAGTTATAGAAGATCTTTATTTTTTTATTTCAAACATCCATGCTTTATTCGATTAATGTTCTTTACGTGATAGAACTTTTACCAGCGTAGTAGTCATTGTTTATTGCATCCGAGAAGAATTTCGACGATGCGAGGTCGCAAACGATGTATTTCTTTTCGTTGAAGGTACGCTATAGGAAACGCGGAAAGACCATCGTTAAAGAGCAAAGTCGGCTGGCTCGACATTCTGGCCAACGATACGCATCAGTTTTATTTTCACAACAACACCGGAGGCCCGAGTATAAAGGTGAACAAACTCTCATAATCTCTGTTTAAAGCCTGATATTACTCGGAGGCGAATCGAGGCTGCTTCAGCTTGCCAAACGAACCAAATCGTTTCTTCGATCGATTTCAGAGCCGCTATATCACAGCACTGTACTTCACCTTTAGTAGTTTAACGTCTGTGGGCTTTGGAAACGTGGCTCCAAACACGGACGCCGAGAAGATATTTACTATAATCGTTATGTTAATCGGATGTAAGTAGACTACCGCGTCAATTAATTTGTTTGCGATTACTCGTTACTCGTTGAATTGACTAGAAGATGCGCTATTTTCCCAGCTCTGATGTACGCCAGCATCTTTGGTAACGTATCAGCGATCATTCAGAGGCTTTACAGCGGCACGGCAAGATACCATACGCAAATGCTTCGAGTTCGAGAGTTCATAAAATTCCATCAGATCCCGAATCCGCTTCGTCAACGGTTGGAAGAATACTTTCAGCACGCTTGGACCTACACGAACGGGATCGACATGAACAGTGTTCTGAAAGGATTCCCTGAGTGCCTTCAGGCGGACATCTGTCTTCATCTGAACAGAAACCTTTTAATTAACTGTAGAGCCTTCGAGGGTGCCAGTCAAGGTTGTTTAAGGTACTAAAAAGTACTCATTCTACCTGTTATTAACATTGTTATTGTAATATAAAGCGCATTTTAAACATAAATCACAATATTGTAAATAAGATCAAAATTCAGATATAGTAGTGACAAATTAATAGAGACAATTTACTATTTATTTAAGATCAAAATTCAGATATAGTAGTGGCAAATTAAATAGTTTCCAAATTAACAGAGACAATTCACTATTTATTTAAAATCAAAATTCAGATATAGTAGTGATAATTTAAATAGTTTCCAAATTAACAGAGACAATTTACCACGTTCTATTCTAGTTTATTGCAAATACGATCGAAGTTCGGTACCTGTAAAAAATTTGTTTAATCCATTCTTTTTCCCCACTAGGGTATTATCGTTAAAATTTAAAACCACACACGCACCACCCGGTGATACATTAGTTCATAGAGGAGACGTGCTGACGTCTCTGTACTTCATATCGCGTGGAAGCATAGAGATATTAAAGAACGACGTGGTGATGGCTATTCTGGGCAAGAACGACATATTTGGAGAGAATCCTTGCATATATCCGACCGTCGGCAAGTCGTCTTGCAACCTGCGCGCTTTGACTTATTGTGATCTGCACAAGATACACAGGGACGATTTGCTGGACGTTTTGGCCCTTTATCCTGAGTTCGCCAATCACTTCAGCCAGAACCTCGAGATCACTTTTAATCTGCGAGACGTACGTAATGTTTATCTGCTTCTTTTCTACTGTTAACCCCTTCCCGTACTTTAACGAGTCTGACTCGTGACAAAGATTTTGGCCCAAACATAAATATCACGAGGCAGACTCGCGAACAGCAACTCACGATCGTGATTGAGTTGTAGTTTCTATCAGTACGCCACAAGAATCGGTCACGATTCTTATAACCTCTGTTACAAAGCAGTGTGACATCAATCTGGTCTGTTTACCGCGCGTTGATACCTACCGTTTGGGCCCGGACTTCGTCGAGCTAAATGCTACGGGAAGTGGTTAATAGTTCCTAATAAGAATATTAGGTGGTTACGGTGGAACAGAAATCAGTAACCAATGTCTTTAATACTTCTGTATAAAATATACTTATTTTCATTTTCCTTGTATTTAAATATTTCCATTTGGAGACATTGATTTTAAACGGGTTTTAAAATAACGAATTGTACATCAAAATCTACCGTTTTGACAATGAGTTCGATGACTTGCAGGAGGAACAGGCCGGTGTCGATCCAGTATCAGCAAGATTTCCTGTCAGCACTCCAACGGACGTTGACGTCGACGCTAGGAGATTCGCTTTCCGTCCACCAAGATACCGTCGAGGACTCGGAGGTCCTGGCACCAATCTTATCCCCACTGGTCGACAAGACTCCTTACAGGGTGATCAGGAAGACTAGTAAGTTCTTTCACGATATATTCACAGGGAAAATGCAAAAATGTCTGCTATATTATCGAAACATACTTCTTTATGAAATAACATGTGTAGAGGAAAGAATTTGAATTTCCGATATTTCGATTCTGGTACGGATCTTTTTCAAAGTTTTAGTTTATTGAATTGTTAAAAGAAAACGGAAGAAAGTACAAATTAGAACGACGACTGTACTTATATACAGGGTGTTCGGTCACCCGTGGGAAAATATTTTAATGGGAGATTCTAGAGGCCAAAATAAGACGAAAATCAAGAATACTATTTATTGATGGAGGCTTCGTTAAAAAGTTATTAACGTTTAAAGATTCCGCATTGAATTTTTTTTCTAGAAAGTAGGTAGGATTTCGGGGGTAGGTCAATTCACCAAAAATGATTGTAATTAACCCCCGTAACCGAAAATAATTTTTCCAGAACGATTTGAAATTTTTTTTTCGCCGAAAAATTAATAATAATAATAAATTTGTTCGACGCTCTACAGAAAAATTGTCTAATACTTTTTTGTAGGTACCCGCAGGCTCTGCTTCAGAAAAAAATTTCAATGAGATACCCTTATTATTGTAAGAGTTATGGCGATTTGAAAATTGGACCAGTTTTAAGGGGTCTTTCTCACTTTACTCTGTCAAGGAACAACTTTTTCAATATTGTTAAAATTTCTACATATTTTCGACTAAAATACGCGTTGTTTGCATTTTGAAAAATTAAAATCCTCCTGTCTGTTCTGGAGTTATGACATTTCAAATATTCGCATTTTCAGAAAAGCATTTTTGGTCTCACATTAGATTTTCGGACAAGAATTTTTTTCTTAAAAGTGCATAGGATTTCGGGGATATGTCTACACAGCAAAAATGCTTGTAATTGGCCCCTGTAACTAAATATAATTTTTTTAGTATGATTTGAAATTTTTTAATTTGGTCTAAAAATTTCAGTACCTACTTGAATTTTTTTCTCGAAAGTGAATAGGATTTCAGGGGTATGTGTATACACCAGAAATGATTGTAATTGAGCCTTGGAACCAAAAATAATTTTTTCAGAATAATTTGAAATTTTTTAATAACTTTTTAATGAAACCTCAGCTAAGAAATTGATATTCTTGATTTTCGTCTTATTTTGATCTCTAGAATCTCCCATTAAAATATTTCCCAGAAGCGGCCGAACACCCTGTATTGTGCACATTCGAACTTTGACTCGAATATCTTTTTGCTCGACCAACAGCGACAAAGCAAGTGGTCATGGAATTTTGGAGTTTAGTACCGATAAAGCCGGCCAAGATGTAACGCCTTTGAACCTGGAATTCGACGAACCGAAGCAAAGGAGTTCCACCTTGAACTCTATAACCGGTAAGAACAATCATCTTTGCCCGTCGATCGATTTTACTCCGTTTCTTTTTCCTCTCGGAGTACTGCCTTCTTCTACCGATACTCTCTTGTTTGCCTCTACTTTTTGTCTGAGGAATGTTGTTCTTTGCACGACAAATAGAATTTTGAATATTCGATAAAGATATTTTACAATTTTCGGTCTCGTTACGAATGGAGAGTTTGTTATTATACGGTTACGGAAGATCCTTATGATTCAAGAAGGTACATTTGAATCATGCTTCGCCATGCCCGCAACATTGACGCTTATCATTACAGAATATCAGTGATACGAAATATATAGAAGTATCTTGAGATATTATGTACATAAAAAGCTCGGCTTTTCCCTTCCCCCTTTCCCGTTTCTCTTATTAACTCGACTCGTTACACGATTCTAGACCATTTAGTATCTTACAAAGAGAACAGTTTTTCTGGATCAAATAACAACTTTATTGAAAAGAGGTAATTCCGATTCCCCACGTTGCTGATTGTGGTAATTACAGTTTGCTCTAATTGCGCTGTAGTTGTGGAGTGGAAACGGAGAGACGAGAAACATTTCCTCTTGCTCTAATGCTTGAATTGAAGCTTTATAATTTCTTTAACGCTCTTCACGATATAGTAATTAAATCGAAGGACAACTTCCGCTTAAGAAATCGTAACCTATTATATTTTAAGCATTCGTCGACGATTGAAATGTTCTTTCACGCGTCGAAAGAGATGATTCTATAACGATTCGATATACAGTCGCGTCGGTATTTAAGTTGACACTTATCATTTTTATAAAATAGCCGTAAAAGGATACAATAAAAATAAATAAAATACGAAATGTTTACAAAAATAAATTTATTCGTGTCTTAAGTAAATAATGTCACCTTATTAATTATGTTCATTTGAGTAACAATAGCATTAACAAATATTTTCTAATGAACGTCTATCGGAAAGTAAGTTGACAATGGTTATAAAGTAAATTATAATTCTATAAATAACAGTAAAAAAAATATTTAATAAGCAGTTTGATACCCTTTGGCTTTAATTACTTCCAGTAAACGATTTGGCATACTGTGTATTAATTTTTTTAACGTTTTGGGCTGTATTTCATCCCATGCCTTTTTTAGTGCGGCTATCAATTTTGGTTTTGTATAGCGGTCCGATTTTGGTATTTTTCGATCGAGTTCGTCCCATAAGTGCTCAATCGGATTTAAATCAGGGCTCTGCGGTGGCCAAGAAAGCAGCAATATATTGTTTTCGTCGATAAATTTTTTAACGATCTTTGCAGTATGTTTCGGATCGTTGTCGTGTTGGAATATGTATCCTGTATCTGGCCCAAATTTTTGAATTGATGGAAACAATTTTCTTTTAGAATATCGATGTATTTCGCTGCTGTTAATATACCATCAATAACTGTTAATTTTCCTACATTTTCATTGTTGAAGCAGCCCCATAACATTATAGACCCTCCACCGTGTTTCACGGTGGAGGTGATAACATTTTGTTTAAAAGCTTCTCCTTTTTTTCTCCACACATATTTCCTTCGTTTGTTTGATTGTAATTCAAATTTTGACTCGTCACTCCAAATTATGGATTCCCAGAATGCAGTCGGTTTATTAAAATGCTCTTTTGCAAAATTTAAACGTTTGCGAGCATTTGTTTCGGAAATGTGTGGCTTCTTCCTAGATATTCGACCATGCAACCCAGCTTCGTATAAACGGGATTTTATTTGAGTGGTCCCTATTGGCAAATTTAAATCTTCTTTGATCTGTTTGGCAGTAATAAATGGTTCCTTTTTTGTTATTTTAACAATTTCTCGATCCTGACGGGGAGTTGTTTTTCTTTTTCTTCCCGTTCTAACTAAATTTTCAGGTTTCCCAGTAGTCTCTATCTTTTTATAAATTTTTCGCACCCCTTCCTTTGATATCCCAAAATCTGTGGCAATCTGTTGCAAACTTTGGCCTTCTCTCCTTCTTTTATAAATTAATAATCTTTCAGACTCGTGTAATTCCCGTATTTTCGGCATGCTACAAGTAACCAATTCTTAACAATAACAATACATAACAAAAAAAAAACATTATATAAGAGACTAAATACATTATCAAATTATTAAATGCGCGTTTAATAGCAAAATTTTATTAATGAAATAAAAACTTGATTACGTCAACTTACTTTCCGGCGAACCAAATTTAGGAAGTATTTTTACAGATTGACTGTTATTTGATTGTACGCGGTGTTTTCGCTTTGACACTCACTGGTATACTGAGGCATTTCTTGTACATAATGTAAACAATGTCAGAATGTACGGAAGGACGCGTACAAGTGTTTAAATTATGGAACAATATCGTCAATACCAGAAATACAACAGCGTCAACATAAATACCGACGCAACTGTAAAGTCTTAACAATGAATCTCTGCAACGCGAAACAAATAAACTGCACTGCAATCGTTTTGAAATATTAATTTAATTAAAGCCAAGCATGAAATAATTTCTAAAATAACTTATTTAGGAAGAAAAAGAATTTAAAACTTGCAACCTCCTCCCCGTTTCTACTACACGTTTGCCAGACTACGATTTTGATTACTTTCATCTTGATTCAATTGCCACTTGCTCGAGTTTCATAAAGATCTTCATTCGTCCATAGACATTTTCTAAATTCTCGTCTCCATAGCCGTAGTTCATTTGTCACGAGCTTTATTCGATCTACCTGTCTGGCCCCTTACGTTTCCCCCGTCTTTTTGTCCACTAAAACATCCTCTTAATCCAACCGCCTCGATCGACAGAACCACGTTCTCTAGATCGATCATCGAAATCCTTTGAAAAGCTCGGTTCTTAATCCAAACAGTTCTACGAATACTGACTTTGACAAAATGTAGTTCGCACGAAAATTGTACAGTCATATAGCATGAAGTATACTACTCATATGTTAATATTTCGCGCTAATCCGAAGATTTCATTTAAGGAAAGTCAATTTTCTTTTAGAGATAAAAAATGTAAATAATATTGATATACATACAACAATAGTTTCTCGTCGGTAAAAAATATAGTGTGATACTGTTAATTACTGTACATATTCACCATATAGACTGTGGTGCAGAATTATAACCATACCTTCGAGTTTACAGATCTAGAACTTAGAAGGGGAGAATACAGATGAATTCCTATAAATTTTTAAAAGATTTAACACTATAAATCTACATTGAAAATAAGTCGACATATGTCTGAGTATTTTTTTCATTGGACCTTAGACTAGCTTTTGCCCGCGGCTTCGCTCGCACAGGAAACCGTTTAGTTCCAACGGAAATAGATATTGTTTCTCCATAAAACCTTTTAAGCCCCCATTCACCTCTATAGAGTTTTAATTTTATCTCATGTCCCCATCTTACACTTCAAAATTGATACCATTTTCGTAATTAACGTCCCAAGAAACCTTTATAACGACACCCATATCGATATTTAGGCGTATTTACACCATTGCAACGGTTTAGTGATAAGATAATAATTACGTACTTACATGTTAAATTTGAAGTTTCTAGATCCATTTACGGAAATAAGGCAACTTTAATGCAAAATAAGTGTATCAATGAGCATTAAGACCAAATTTGAAGCAAATTTGACGACAAATAAAGTATTCCTCATACAAACGTTACAACCCCTTTTCACCCCTTCAGAGGTTGAATTTAAAAAAAAACCGAAATAAATGTTTGATTAATTATATTAAAGAGTATTAAGACCAAGTATAAAGCAAATCCGACCACAAATAAAATGTTCCTCATACAAACGTTGCAACCCCTTTCCACCCCCTTAGGGGTTGTATTTCAGAATATCCTTTCTTATTCCTTGTATACACCATAAAGGAAACCTCTGTGCAAAACTTCAGCTCTTTATGTCCAAGAGTCTTAGCCTGGACGTTGATGAGTCAGTGAGTCAGGCCTTTCATTTTATAGTATAAATAAATATGTATGTATAGATTATATGTTATGAAAGATGCATCAGTACTAGGAATTATCCATGTTCCAGTTCACCTTTTATCAATCAAATTACTTTTTACTTGGCCAACTCAGGAGTTAAAAACTGTTGTATTATTTTAATGGACTTTACATATAACCAGAACAAAAAATGTCATATTACTTTAATGTTGTAATATATACCTTTGGAACGGATTTACTAACTTACTCTTGATTATTGTCGCTTTCCGTGATCACTTTTATATCGAGCAATATTACTTTAACATCATAAATAAAGTCCAACGAATAAACCCAATGAATGAGTGAATTTAATCTTCGCCCAACAAACTTCGATTTCATTTTGGCCCACGGGATCTGTTTGTTTTAAGATCATAAAGTTTTGATTTTGACTAAGTAACAGTAATAATAGTAATAGTTGTAAAAATGAACGATAATAATAAAATCGGAGATTTTATACAAGAATACAAAGATTTAGGTCAAAATGGACCCAGAGTCCGCCATCCGTTGAATCGTAAACTTTCAAAATGAAGAATTTCGATATACTTTTGCACCACAGTATATAATGTAAAAGACTGCATCGTCGTTTTACTGAAACATCTGTAGACGAAGCCTGTACGCAGTTGCATATACGATGAATAGTCGAATGAAATTAGAGCGAAAGTACCAGTTTGTCCATCGAACGAGGAAGAACGTAAATTCGAGGCGTTTAGGTTAAGCGTGCAGCGTTAAGCTTTGCGTTTGCGTTTGACTCCCGAATTCGTTAACACCTTGAAACCTGGTTGTTCAGGCATGCTAACCCATCTCAAGCGCAGCATACCGGACCTACGACAGCACAAGATCCATCTGCAGCCACTTACGAGTCACGATTACCTCGCCAAGCAGAGTAAGTATCCATCTGGCCGTGTAGACAGGTCAGTTTCGTAAGAAATCGTCGCCCAGGATGTACTTATTTAGCAAAGTTTCCCGTAGTCGGCTGGCGAGCGCCAACGTGCAAGGCACGGTACGCTTATTGCGTCCCCAGAAATTCTTGCGAGAGTCTCGAGCTTTCAATTTCTCTTTCTTTTCCGTATCCCCTTGTTTCCATGCTCTTGAAGATAAGAGGCAGTTTTAGAGAGTAGGAAGGCTTGCACTGCCTTCTATGGCGATACTGATTCTGTAACTGGATTTATTCAGTGACCACGCCGTTGACGAAACCAGCACGGAGAAGCTCCGCAGCCGGCGAAAGCAGCCTCAGCCAGAACGTGGTGCATCCGACGTCGACAACGTCCAGTCATTACACCACGCCGTCGCCACCGCAACATCCACAGTCTCATGGTGAGTGACGTAATCTCAACCTTTTGAGTACTGTGCCGGAGTCACTTTTGACTCATTACTTTCCTAAAGACGCGTGCACAAGTCTCACTATTGTGACAGAGATAATTGTATACAGGGTGTTCGATCACCCCTGGGAGAAATTTTAATGGTAGAGTTTAGAGGAAAAAATAAGACGGAAATCAAGAATACCAATTTGTTGATCGAGGCTTCGTTAAAAAGTTATTAACGTTTAAAGTTCCGCCTGCAGAACGGCAATCTGCGGACATCTGCGTGCATGCGGTAGTGGTTCTCACTCAGCATGAGAACGTCTACTTACTGACGTATCGACAGTCTTATAGTTTTATGAGTGAGAAGCACTATCATGCGTACGCAGCTATTCGCAGATTGCCGTTTTACAGGCGGAACTTTAAACGTTAATAACTTTTTAAAGAAGCCTCGATCAACAAATTGGTATTTCTGATTTTCGTCTTATTTTGGCCTGTAGAAGCTTCCAATAAAATTTTTTCCAGGGATGGCCGAACATCCTGTATAATATTTCTTCTCGACAGAGGAACTGTTGTTTCACGAAGAAGAATATTATTTAACCACCTTCCTTCTGAAATAATACGCATAGGTGCAAATGAATAAAGAAATGAATTTCAATTGTTGACATTTAGATCCTTATAGAGGCTCAATTTATTGACTTGGTATAAGAAGGCGAAGAAAAAGAGGAATCATTATAGAATGATAAGTACGCTTGTATGGTACAACTAGATTGCTTGCTTTTTGGGTTTCATGTGATTTCTACTCTTATGAATTGTGTATAGGTTCATCTAAGACATTATTAATGTTATTAATTGATATTTTCAAAATTCATTATATGTAAATATTTCAGATATACTAGAGACCAAAATAAGATGACAATAGAGAATGATGAAATTGTGTTTATAGCTTCGTGCCTGAATGATTATTTATTGAATATACTGGGAAAACAAAGATTTCGTTAAATTTTTCCTTTATTGGAGAAGATATTGAAATATTTAACTCCCAGAAGTAACTCTGCGAAGTCAAAAAGTTAAAAAAATTGTGACGACAGTTGCTAACCAGAGTTAGATTGAGCTTAAAAGTATTAACTAGTATAAAAACTATATTATATTTGTTATATAGTTTAAAGTATTTTTAACCATCAACTTAAAAGAATGGGGACATTCAAGGATTAAACTGTATATGTATATGTATATCTCTATTAGTGAAATGTTGGTGTAGATCAGAAATAATTGCGATATAGTCTATTATACTCTATTGGAAGTAGTTTAAAAACAAATTATATCGTGTTTGGTCTTATTTTAATCGGAAAACTCTCACGAATACATTGATAAAAGTTTCATTTAAAAAAAAAAGTAAAAAAGTTTCATCTTTGCATTAGGTACTATGTATGCATTGTTTCACTGATATTCGAACTCAGATTTGATTACACTACTCGACGTTAAGCTTCTTTGGTGTATCAAGAGGAGTCCCCTCTCAGTATTAGGGATGACTACCGTTCACTTATCCAATCGAAAACAACTCGCAGTTATCCAAGCATTGCTGTATTCTAGAATAAATCATGTATGCACATAATAACAAAATACGCGTTCTACACATATGATATAATCTTCTATTTAACGACTTTATTCGCCAAATGAAAAAAAGTAATGTACGTAGAAGAGATATACCAAGCAGGGTAAAAGGGCAAGATTTAACCCAAATTAAGCTATCCCGTAAAAGTAGATGTTAAATAAATATCCCCAAAAAGGCGACGAAAAGAGAAGTAAATATTATTCCATCAAGAAAACAATGTTTCAATACTTGAATTGAAATTTTCAGGTGACTTTCAAAGCGGACCAGGCCGGCCTATAGAAGAAATGAACGCCAGAATAGACCAGTTGTCGAGGCAAGTGTCTTCTTTGGAGCACTCGATGGCCGGAGACATTAGATTGATCTTGACTTTGCTTCAACAAACAATTAATTCGTCGAGGGAAAGCTCTAGCATCGAGATGATGCCTGGTACCGCTCCAGCTGGAACAGACAAACAAAGTAGTAGACCTCCGGCGTTGGTCCAACGATCAGCCAGCGAACCACAGCCCCCAACGATTCCGCCGCAGAGCAATGGAAACGGGAAGATCCAGCCCAGCACGTCTCACGGTTTGTTCAGGTGAGTGATCGCGATTTATAGTGATTTAGAAATGTCGATGATCCTCGTAGTAACGCGTGAAAAAGATTGGCGTTTTGGTGATAACACCTGGACAACGAGCGAATCCTTTATTCTGGCAGTATTTTTTAACACAGAAAGTATTTTGTGGAACATTCTATCCCTGCTGTGTAATTTTTTGAAGAACTACTTGATTAAATGATAAAATAGTCATAGAAAGATGGAACTTTGGAGGATAGCTTTATCTACCTTTACAGACAAGTCTGTCCAATCAAAATGCACGGTCCTATAATTGTTCCCCACCTTACACATATACAAAGTTTCATCGAAATCGGTATACACCAAACGATGGATACTTCTGATAAGTTTGCTTCTGTTAATTTGTCATCGTGTTGGTTTCTACCGATTTTCAGTCGATAAATTGTATATCGTAGTTTCCAGTGTTTTTATTTTTGAAAGGTACAGAATGTTTTTTTCTGATGCTCTATCGATGGATCCATCGTATGTCAAATTTGATTCAAGGGCACATTTGACCCCCTTATTCGGCTATACCCTTTAAAGGAAAAGACGCCGTCTTTTTCGCACGCTACTATTGCTGTTAGACTGTCTGTCATAGCGAAAATAACATCTGAGACCAACTCTCTCTTCCTTTGTTTCGCTCTATATCTCTCTATCCAAATCGATTCGGTCAAGATGTATGAACCATCGCATCGGCGTGACCGATTTCCGAATACGTAGAGAACGTTGCGTGCGTGTATACGTGTGTGCGCGCGACTGTATTCTTAATCATTTTTTCAAGTAGAAATTGATTCTGTTTTTCCTAGGAAGTAATCGATGTTTTTATTCTTGGAAAGCTTTCTTTCGAAATCCCTGGATCAGTTGCATTTGATTTCGGCGTCTTTTATTTTGGAAAGGTTGGACAAGTTCCGAAGGTGACCATACTCATACTCTTCTTTGAAACCCTTTTGCGAGCAGTGTCGCGCAAGTAGAAACAAAACAGGAACATCAAAATGCAAATGAAAATTGCAAAACGGTAACGCTGCTAGTTTTCCTGCGTTCATAAAATTCACTAATTATTTTCCTTTTCCGTAACGTACGTAAAGTACGTAAATCATGTTGAACGATGGCTCGTTTCTCTTTTTACGTCTTTACCTTGGACTTTCTTACCTTTTTTTTCTGAATAATTTTTTTCTAAAACAATTAGAATCGATAATCGACATCGACATTTATTCGAGAATCGTTTCGACACCTCTTAGAATGGTTTATTACTTTTCTTGTTTGGGGATACTAGTGCTAGATATTTTGTTACTTTGTACATTGTGATCGATCCTCCTTGCGTAATTGCTGATCTAATCTTTCTTTGTTCGTTACTAGACATTGATCGAGCATTTTTCACACGACGCGTTCGTAGACGATTTGATTTATTTTGTAACGTAGCACGTTTCGAAGCTTGAGAGTAATAAATATGTGGAAGAACGAAAACAGTTTTCTTGATTCGTTTGTTTCTCGATGACGCCACTTCAATTACGATACCATTGATGAGCAATTTGAAGGAAAATTTCCAAGAAAATCGTTTTAGAGCGTTTCTGTGTGTGTTTTTTTTTAATTCATACACTAGAACAGTCGTTAAGACAATGCTTACTATTTAACATAAAAATGTACACACGCTTGGAGAATTTTTATAATGATAGTACCGAACTTTTCAAATATTACAATTAGCATCAATGAATATTTTCAAATTAAATACATATCGAACAAAGTATTTATAATTTATAGTCGTACGAGTACTGTAATTTTAATGCTAAGTATTAATATTATGTCAATAATATTGATATATATCGTAAAGGAATGAAAATTCTTCATCTAACTTTTAGAAAAACTTTGCACGAACGATATAGAAAGTTTCTAACATTCACGAGGTTCCTATTTAGGAAATCTTAACAATTACAGAACGATACACAACAGTTTCTGATACTTCATTCGCTTCACTTACAACTCACGCAACAAACAATAACACTTTCTAACGATAGTACACTGCTTAACAAATCTTGCCTTCATAGCAACATAAAATATCCCGTCATGGAAAGAGGTAAGAAACTCAACTAGTAGCTGATTCCCGCGAGTATGAACCGCCACTATGTAGGACATAATTTATCATTAGTGCACAAGCATACGTATGTTTTGCTAGACCCGTTTAGAAATGTGCAGTATAGTCTTGATAGTTTTATTATGTATAATTTCAGTCATCGAGAGATTTTCCAGCGAGTGGACCAAGAACTTTGGTAATTATGCAGAAAAGGGGCCGCCTCACCGATTTCGATGACATTGAAATATGTATGTTGTCGAAGACACTAAGCATTTTGAGTAAATTTTTTCTATACATGTTACCGCCACTCGGCTTCACTTTTCGAAATGTTTGAAAAATATTTCAGTTAAATATAGATTAAGATTACACTAACTTCCGGCCTATGGAGCCATCATACATTACATTACAAAACATGTATCCACTTAATAATGACAAAAGCATACATGACGAGGTTACTTGTAAATAAACACACATATAAGACACTTATAAGAGTATTCCTTTATTTTTCTACGATTTTTTCAACCAATATTACAATCCAAAACCAGATATGGGCAAAATTCTTATCGAAATAAAAATTTAAAGTAAGGAATAAAAGATAAAAAATCATTCGTTGTTAGCTCAATAAAAATACAACGTTCAGTTATCGAGTTAAGTATTCTACAATAAAAAAATAGAAATTTAATTATACGATAGAATAAATTACTATATACAATGTTGGTCTTATTGGTTATAATATATGAGAATAAAATTTTGCTCGTTTCTGTCTAATGGGAACTTTAATATAGTAATAAACTTTAATGTATATTCTAATTATGCTTTTATTTATTACCATTTACTAAAACAAAGAATGCGACATTTAATATCTATATGAATTATTTGATGAATTAGTTTCTGAATTAATTAATTAACTGAGTCTGAGTTTAGTTTATATTACAATTATATTCTCAACCCGACTGATCAGTACTTAAGTTTCTTCTAAGTTTCATTTTTTATTGTGATATTTGCGACATTAATTAAGTGTAACAAAAACACATTTATTGCAGGCAACCTCTTTCCAACCTACTTTAACCTAAGCCTAATTCAAACCAAACCAAATCTATTCCAAACATCACAAATTGATATTTTATTCCAAAGATACTTTCATATACAGAATGTTTACCTTGACAACATATCCTTCAGGGTATCGATATTGACAACGAGACCCCTTTTCTGCATAACTACCAGAATTTTGTATGGCATTTAAAAAGTTGAATAGTAACACATGAAATTTATTTAAAGTAGGAAAAACTCCTAACCTCTTTGAGGATAGTGCTATAGTAATAGTAATATATTCATACACTTCTAGTTTAGATGTTATTCAGGTACTGTAACGTAAAATCCGATCACTAAAATTGTGAATTAAATAATTAAATTATCCAATCCTATAACATGACAATGAATTTATAAAATTAATAGTTGTTGTAGAACAATAACAGTTTCAATATTTGTTTGTTTAGAATAAAATATTAATGATCACTCATTACCCAGCTATTTATAATATTATAGTTGTTATGTTTTTACAAGCTTGTTGCAGTTCAAAACATTCAAGAGATATTAAATTTTATTTTTCTAAATACAAGGTGTCTTAAAGGTTACCATCCATTTTCAGATATGTACAGATATAGGAACAGAAAGGTTTTGCAAATTTTGACTTTCATGCAATCAATTGAAATAAAAGACTGCGAATACACTTTGTATTTTGATGGACATGATTAAATTGCAACATCTTGTATCATTAATTATCAGAAATATTAAATTCAATTCATAAATCCCCTAAACGATCTTACTGGAGAGTGAGAAATTTTCTTTTCCGACGAATGCCAAATAGTTCACAACAAAAAATCTCAAATTTTTGTTTTATTAGGTGTACAAATGAATAATCCAATTTTTTCAGGCACATTCAATGTTTATTTTAAAAAAAAGTTAATTGAATTGTTCAATCAAAGTATTCGCTGTTACTTTCTATAACTTCAAGCCATCTTTCAGGCAGCTGATGAATTCGATCTCGGAAAAATTTTATGTTTTTGGACCCGATAAAGCCGTCAAGCCATTTTTGGATCTCACCACTGATTGAAAGTGCATACCAGATAAGGTATGTTGCATCGACCGGAACAGGTGATAATCAGATGGAGCAATGTTTGGTGAATACGCTGGGTGCTGCAAGACGTCCTAGCCAAGACCCATTGTGATGTCTTTTGTATGGGAAGCAATATGTGGCCTGGCGTTGTCATGCAACAATTTTACTGGATGTTTTCCTTTGCCAGTATATGGACGTTTTCGTTCCAATGCTTGACTTAAGCAGATTAATTGACGTTGGTAGCAGTCCGCAGTAACTGTTTCACTCAGTTTCAACAACTCATAATAAACCACGCCCTTGATATCCCACCAAATGCAGAGAAGAACCTTCTTTCCGAAGCGATTGGGTTTTGCAACCAATGTTGATGCTCCGCCCGGATATACGCATGACTTTCTGCGTTTCGGATTGTCATAAAGCATCCACTTCGCATCGCCCGTAACGATTTTCCACAAGGAAGTCTTTCGACGTTGCTTATTGAGAAGAGAAAGACACGCTGCCACTCGTTGATTTTTGTTGGTTGCAGTGAGTTCTTGCGGAACTCATCTTCCTTCTTTCTGGATCTTTCCCATCTCACATAGGCGTTTGAAAATCGTTTGCTGGGTTACTTCTAACTGTTCTGCAAGTTCTTTTTGCGTTTGTGCCGCATTCTCAACGAACAGTTCTAAATCATCGTTGTCGCACTTCCGAGGGCCTCCAGGGCGTTGTTTGTCGATTAAACTCAAATCACCGCTTTTAAACCGTTTAAACCAAAATGCGTACACATCATACGGTACAACACCTTCACCGAGAAAGGAACAAATCGATTCGCATGCTCTTGCAGTATTTTTCCCTTGTTGGAATTCGTAAAGAATGCAGTGTCGGATATGCACCTTATCTGTTGCCATTTTCGAGTCTACTGAATTGAATACTTTTGAAGGTTATGTTGGGCATTTCGCTAAACTATCTTTTGTTTCAACTAGCTATATGTCAACACTATATGACTGCAAAGAGCGGGGAAATCTATTGACTTTAAACTTGATTTTATAACTGCTCCAAATAATTTGGATTATTCATTTGTACACCTAATACTTTAATGAGAAATTTGGTAAAATTAATAATATTTTACAATATTTTACAATAAAGAAATACAAATTTAACTAATTGGCGGAATAAGTATCATGAATAAATTTTAATACGTTGATTTTATTTGTTTGTTATTCGAATAAAATAACATCAACTTCTGGTTTTAGGATACATTTTCAAGTCTATTGGAAATTCGATTAAAAGTATACAATTTACTTCGCATCATATTCTGGAACAAATATTCATCCATGATAAACATACAATATTTCCTGCATATTTAAAAAAAAAACATTCTACTTCTAATATTACATAAAGATACATTTTATAATGAGAAAAAATATATTTTCCATGATATGAAATAAATATTCATTTAATATTCAGAAAAACATATTTTTCTCGTAACATGAAATAGATATTTCCTGCATATTTACAAAACAAATATTTGTTATTTAATATAAAATAAATATTGTATGTATATTCGAATATTAAAAAAAGATTGAATTTCTTTTTAATATTATATGAATGTGTATACAATATTTTGTGCTACTAGGGTCTAGTCGTTTGTTAAGTATAAGAATTTTATGCTGTTTATTAATATTCATTAATATTAGCAAATTCTTTCCACTTTAATGGTAAAAATCACATTTTTCATAAAACATTCTATGTATCTGAAATAATTATATGATAAATGACCAGAACTTTTTATTTACTTCTATCTTATAGTTATTTTTCTAAAAGTCCTAGTAATTCTGAAACTAGATTGAATATCTCAGGATTAGATTAATGAACCTTCAGAGTTCGTCGAACATTCTAACCACTCGCTGAAAGATCTCTCTGCCGACCCGAAACCACCATGCTGCCAGTTTCCAAATTTTCCGTTCTTAAAACTATCGAGATTCTACCGTATTCCCTCTTAGCGCTCGATAGGAGTTTCCTCGTGCTCCTTTCGAACACTAGCGTGACAAGAAACAACGACGACTCGGTATCGAGGGAGCCGATTTTGTAGAGTAACCATAATGTCGATGTCAGATTACCAAGGTTACAATAGGAGTCCCAATCAGCCAGACTTGCGACACTGTTCGGGACATTTAGAGGAATTAGAGGCCTATCGAATCCCCTTGTACATAATCACGTGCTTCAAGTATAATTCGCTGCTACTCGTAGCGGGACGCGAGTGCCGCTGCTCGGGCTACGATAAACGATTCATTCTGTGATTTCCATCTGCAGCAGACCTCCGACGAGGGAGCCAACGGCGACGTCTTCGGGAACGTCACGACTGACGGTGACATCCGACATGTCAGCGTTGGCTACTGCCCTGCAGACGGCGTTGAACGGAAGAATGGCACCGACGAGGTCGCAGAGCCAACCTGTTGATCTGGCGGTCCCATCTAACGCGCAGCATGGTCATTTGCCGCACGCGTGGCACAGCCAACCTGCTGCATTTAGGAGAGGAGAATTTAGAAGCGGGTATGTTAGACATTTATTATGGCTTAAATCTTAACAGACTCGAAGTACTCGCTAAATCGACCAAAAAATAACCAGACATACACTACCGCCCATAAATTTACCTGACAATTTGCTCGTCTATTTTAGAAAATACTAATTAAAATACAGACACAATTTTTGAAGCGATATTATCTTGCTTTCTTACATTTAGCCATTTCAAGTTACTACTTTACTATTATACATGCAAGCACCTAATATAAATTATATGTTAGCATATAATTTAAGTGACGTATAATTAAAGACGCACGCAGCTAAAATAATGTATCAACACGAATATACTATTCGTAATATTATATGTTATACAGGGTGTTCGGCCACCTCTAGCAAAAATTTTAATGAGCGATAGTAGAGGCCAAAATAAGACGAAAATCAAGTATACTAATTTGTTGATGGACGCTTCGTTACAATGTTATTAACATTTAAAGTTCCGCCTGAATCATGGCAACCATCGAGCATATGCGTAAGCGTGGGAGATCAGGAAACGATGTATTACAGGAACCGAGCTTACCGACTTATTGATCGCCTTTCGTGTCTGCGTCAACTCTCAGGACGGCGAACGTGGTATGTACGTTGCATGAAATCCGACAGCCCCTCGTTTTTGCGTCAACTCCCAGGAAGGTAAACGCATATCGTCGAATAGGATTCAACCTGTCTTATGAACATCCAGAGGGGCATATCAATACTCGCCCGACAAGATGTTCACAGAGAGAGGGTGAATGGCTCTTTTAACACACACATTTTTTCTGTATAAAAATCACCCACACGCGAGCATACACGCATCGCGATTGTCCCGTCCGCGAATGTCCACGTGTATGTGCACCGCGATTGTCCCGACCGCGAGTGTCCACAAATAAATACTGTTGCACACGAACCATCATACTTTTTTTCCAAAAAAAAACCACACGCGAGCATACGCGCACCGCGATTGTCCCGTCCGCGAGTGTCCACATACACAGAGAGAACTGCCTCACAAAAGATGTTCCACGTGGCCACCATTCTCTTGTAGGCACAGCTGCATTCTTCTCTGGAAATTTCGTCGCATATTTTCTAAATGAGCCCCTTCTCGTGACTCAATAATACCAGCTGAAAACGTAATCCGGCAATTGAGTTCGTCGAGCGTGTTTACTGGTGTTGAGTAAACTAAATCCTTTATGTGGCCCCAGTAGAAAAAATCAAGGGGGTTCAAATCAGGTGAACGAGCAGGCCACAGCTGAGGTCCTCCTCGTCCAATCCACTTGTTTTTAAAGTACGCGTTTAAATGCCCGCGTACTGCCAGTGTGGAATGGGGCGGTGCACCGTCGTGCATGTACCACATGTTTCTGCGTACATGTAGTGGTACATCCTCCAGAAGGCTTGGCAACTGCGTTTCCAAAAATTCCAGGTACAATTGTCCTGTTAATCGTTGTGGCAAGACCACAGGACCAATAATTTTACTGCCAAGTATGCCTGCCCAAATATTGACAGAAAACTGGCGTTGTGTATTTATTGCGTAAACCGCGTGTGGGTTTTCTTATGCCCAAATATGGGCATTGTGTGTGTTTATGTTGCATTTTTTCTCGTTCCGCGCCGCGCACTACACAACACAAACCGCGTACCACACACTACACTGCACTACACAACACTACACAACACAACTTAATATAAACCGCGGATTTCGATTCCACGCACTATCGCGCAATAAAAAAATAAAACTGGAAAAAAATTTATAATTAGTAAATCTGATTAATGACTGAATATTAATTCAGATTGTAGAGTTCGAGAGCTATTGAATGTCCGTATTCGTTGGCGACTGCCTTCGAAATGAGAAAAGACAAACGATGACGAGTGGCGAGAAAAGCAGACACATTATTAAAGTGCCGAACGCGCGGCCCACGAAGCATACATTGTAACAATTTCCATGTACGTTCTGGGTGTCATACT
Source organism: Colletes gigas (assembly GCF_013123115.1). Taxonomy (NCBI): domain Eukaryota; kingdom Metazoa; phylum Arthropoda; class Insecta; order Hymenoptera; family Colletidae; genus Colletes; species Colletes gigas. The sequence goes on from NW_025106673.1 coordinate 1,549,116, forward strand.
TTAAATATTAAGTAAAAAGAAATATTTATGATCGGGGAGTTTTAAAACGTGTATTTCTGTAAACAAAATTCTGGACATTTTTTTCCATTATCGTATTTATGCCTACATAAGTCGGAAAGTAAAAATGTCGGGGCTTTACAATGTATGCTTCGTAGGCCGCGCGTTCGGCACTTTAATAATGTGTCTGCTTTTCTCGCCACTCGTCATCGTTTGTCTTTTCTCATTTCGAAGGCAGTCGCCAACGAATACGGACATTCAATAGCTCTCGAACTCTACAATCTGAATTAATATTCAGTCATTAATCAGATTTACTAATTATAAATTTTTTTCCAGTTTTATTTTTTTATTGCGCGATAGTGCGTGGAATCGAAATCCGCGGTTTATATTAAGTTGTGTTGTGTAGTGTTGTGTAGTGCAGTGTAGTGTGTGGTACGCGGTTTGTGTTGTGTAGTGCGCGGCGCGGAACGAGAAAAAATGCAACATAAACACACACAATGCCCATATTTGGGCATAAGAAAACCCACACGCGGTTTACGCAATAAATACACAACGCCAGTTTTCTGTCAATATTTGGGCAGGCATACTTGGCAGTAAAATTATTGGTCCTGTGGTCTTGCCACAACGATTAACAGGACAATTGTACCTGGAATTTTTGGAAACGCAGTTGCCAAGCCTTCTGGAGGATGTACCACTACATGTACGCAGAAACATGTGGTACATGCACGACGGTGCACCGCCCCATTCCACACTGGCAGTACGCGGGCATTTAAACGCGTACTTTAAAAACAAGTGGATTGGACGAGGAGGACCTCAGCTGTGGCCTGCTCGTTCACCTGATTTGAACCCCCTTGATTTTTTCTACTGGGGCCACATAAAGGATTTAGTTTACTCAACACCAGTAAACACGCTCGACGAACTCAATTGCCGGATTACGTTTTCAGCTGGTATTATTGAGTCACGAGAAGGGGCTCATTTAGAAAATATGCGACGAAATTTCCAGAGAAGAATGCAGCTGTGCCTACAAGAGAATGGTGGCCACGTGGAACATCTTTTGTGAGGCAGTTCTCTCTGTGTATGTGGACACTCGCGGACGGGACAATCGCGGTGCGCGTATGCTCGCGTGTGGTTTTTTTTTGGAAAAAAAGTATGATGGTTCGTGTGCAACAGTATTTATTTGTGGACACTCGCGGTCGGGACAATCGCGGTGCACATACACGTGGACATTCGCGGACGGGACAATCGCGATGCGTGTATGCTCGCGTGTGGGTGATTTTTATACAGAAAAAATGTGTGTGTTAAAAGAGCCATTCACCCTCTCTCTGTGAACATCTTGTCGGGCGAGTATTGATATGCCCCTCTGGATGTTCATAAGACAGGTTGAATCCTATTCGACGATATGCGTTTACCTTCCTGGGAGTTGACGCAAAAACGAGGGGCTGTCGGATTTCATGCAACGTACATACCACGTTCGCCGTCCTGAGAGTTGACGCAGACACGAAAGGCGATCAATAAGTCGGTAAGCTCGGTTCCTGTAATACATCGTTTCCTGATCTCCCACGCTTACGCATATGCTCGATGGTTGCCATGATTCAGGCGGAACTTTAAATGTTAATAACATTGTAACGAAGCGTCCATCAACAAATTAGTATACTTGATTTTCGTCTTATTTTGGCCTCTACTATCGCTCATTAAAATTTTTGCTAGAGGTGGCCGAACACCCTGTATACGCACAAATCCTGTCTACTTTTCCTGTACAATTTTTAATAACAAACGGTTACAAATGGTTCTTACCGTATTTATTTTAATTTTCTGAAAATAATTCTTATTTTAATTTTAAAACACTCTGGCGAGAAGCGGCACTCGGGTGCGCAGGGTTAATTTCTTAAAAATTCCGAGAGCATCTTCCCACATTTTATTCCTTCTTTCTTGGAACCAGCGAATACAAATAATTAATAAATTCGATTTAGCTGGCTGATTTATCCGATCCGCAGAGGTAACAGTTGCAGTGGTAGTATTTTTAATTATTTGTATTCGTTCCTCAACGAATCTTCAATGTACATCTTGCTACCTACCCGACGCGGTGGCTCTCCTAGTTCGGACGGCCCTGGGCGCGCGGATGGCGCGCACCGTGATTGGTCAGTGTTTTTCGTTAATAATTCAAAAACGAAGCCCTATCTGACATTTTTGCAAAGGAAATTGTTGTTCAGAATCGTCTCAGCTATCTCACATTTCCGGTCCTTACACTATTTACGGGACACCCTGTATATTAATTTCAATTATTTGCTAAATAATCTATGTACCATAAAAATATATAATATATAAAACTTAAGTGCATAATAGTTATACTACTGTAGGGTGTGAACGATTTGTGGTGCGTGCGAACGGTCGGTGTCATCCCGCGACGGGATGGCACCAGTATGTTTGTGGATTTGAGTGCCTGGGTCTTGAAAACTTTCGTGAGGTATGAATTGGTCATTGTTGCGTGCGTGCGGTCGGTGTCGTTTTGCGTCTGGACGGCGCCGGGATGTTTGGGAAATAGGGTGACTGCGTTTAGAAAATGTCGAGTGGCTGAAAGAATGCGAGGAAGAGTGTTTGGAACTGAGCGACTGAACTGATTAGCAAGGCGTGTACGTGACTGCGTGAACCTGGACCATGGATGCGAGGATTTTGGGTGTGAGTGAAAAGGGATGATTGCGTGAGAAAGATAGAGCGACTGAGGGTGAATGCTATAAGTGCGTGAATGTTCGGCGGCGCGGCAGTTGATAGGCGACATTGGTTAAGCGAGAGTGTGTTATAGCGAGAGTAGCGATTTGCGTTTTTGTTATTGTTGTGTTATTCTGTTTTTAATAAATTGTTGTTATTAGTTTGACGAGTCCTCGTCCCAACTTTATTTGTGAACGACCTATCCCAGCCAACACACTAGTTTCCTACACTACTTTAATTAAATTTAATTCGTACCTATTTCTTCTACCTGTCCACTTAATTTTGTCCACAACTGTATGTCGAAAATTAAGTTTGTCGTATTTACTTCATCAAACACAATCTTGGTGGTCATTTAAATGATCCACTAAATTATCTCTTGTAGTTTTCATTTTATTTTATATGCAACATTTTCACCTAATCATAGGAATTTGATTACCCCCGCTGTACCTAATTGGTCAAAAAAAGTCATTACGATCGTTATACAGGGTGTCCCGTAAATAGTGTAAGAAACGGAAATGGGGGGTAGGTGAGACAATTCTAAGCAACAATTTCCTTTGCAAAAATGTCGGATGGGGCTTCGTTTTTGAATTATTAACGAAAAACACTGACCAATCACGGCGCTCGCCTTCCGCGCGCTCAGGGCCGTCCGACCTCGGAGAGCCACCGCGCCGGGTAGGTAGCAAGATGCGCGTTGAAAATACATCGAGGAACGAGTACAAATAATTAAAAATACTACCACTGCAACTGTTACCTAATTCGTGAATTACTACGTAATTAGTACGTAAATTACTAAATGGAATTTACTTTTTATTAATTATTTGTATTCGCTGTTTCCAAGGAAGAAGGAATAAAATCTCGGAATTTTTAGAAAATTAACCCTTCGCACCCGAGTGACGCTTCTCGCCAGAGTGTTTTAAAATTAAAATAAGAATTATTATCAGAAAATTAAAATAAATACGGTAAGAACCATTTGTAACCGTTTGTTATTAAAAACTGCACTGAAAAAGCAGACTGGATTTCTGCGTACCGAAACATTCCTCGAATGCAAAGGGTTAATAGAGAAATAATTGAAATTCGACTTACCCATTCATCTGCAAGTTGACCTACTGCGCTGACAATAGGGCCCGGCCAATGCACCGCTGTCGATCACGGCAAGGTCGAAGACCCGAACGAAAAACAGCTGATGGGCCAGCCCGGCCACTGTACCTGCTTCTCACCCCGAAAACACTTCACAGCACGGTCACTAACAATTTTCACTTTCACTTTTCACTTTCGCATACCGATGCGTTCCGTTGCACCCTTTTTCGATTGTTGCTTCTTCCTGGGTTGATAACGGTGCCTGGATGTTGCTCCCTCCTGAATTGTTACTCCTTCCTGAATTGTTGTTGCTCCCTGAATTGTTGTTCCTTCCTGAATTGTTGTTCCTTCCTGGATTGTTGCTTCTTCGAACCTTGCTCCCTTCAGGATTGTTGTTCCTTTTCGCTGGGATAATGGGCACGATACGTGCGGGCTGCTTTCTTCGCGTTCCCCTTGGACTCCGCGAAATTGAAGAACGTATGATAATACTCTGCGTTTACGCGTTCCATCGCGTGCGTCCGCTTCTGATCAGAAACGCGTAGGTTCTGTGAAAAATTTTGACTGACAAATTGCAATTTCCCTCCCCGAAAAAGTTCCAGGTAAGGCAACCTATTGTCGCGCGATTCGGAATTACCTGCGATCGGCGAACGTGCAGACCATGCTTTTGCCGTGTATCGCACAAAGTCAAACGTCTCTTCGGCTAATTGACCCTGGCGGAGTTATTTTTTTATTACTGCAAAACTGCCGCAAATGTTTGCTGCTAACCGTGCGTTCGACTCTTCTATTCGAATTTTTATGATTCACCGTGAATATTTTTGTACACAAAACATATTTAATTGTACAACAAAAATATTTAACGAAAATATTAAAAAATATTTCTTCTTGGAATTTTTATTTCAGAAATAAAAACTAGAAGAAATATTATTTAATATTTTTGTTAAATATTTTTGTTTTTTGTTGCTCCAATATTTTTTATTATCGCATATTATCTATTATGTAACTGCCTCCTTCTTTGTGGATTATTTTTTATAAACAATACCTTTTTATTTTATACTCTTAAAATTTAAAAGCATGGAATTTTTCATGGTATATTCTTCTTTCTTTTTTACAACAAATTTTCCATGAAAAAATATTCACGGTGAATCATAAAAATTCGAATAGAAGAGTCGAACGCACGGTTAGCAGCAAACATTTGCGGCAGTTTTGCAGTAATAAAAAAATAACTCCGCCAGGGTCAACTAGCCGAAGAGACGTTTGACTTTGTGCGATACACGGCAAAAGCATGGTCTGCACGTTCGCCGATCGCAGGTAATTCCGAATCGCGCGACAATAGGTTGCCTTACCTGGAACTTTTTCGGGGAGGGAAATGCAATTTGTCAGTCAAAATTTTTCACAGAACCTACGCGTTTCTGAACAGAAGCGGACGCACGCGATGGAACGCGTAAACGCAGAGTATTATCATACGTTCTTCGTTTTCGCGGACTCCAAGGGGAACGCGAAGAAAGCCGCCCGCACGTATCGCGCCCATTATCCCAGCGAAAAGGAACAACAATCCTGAAGGGAGCAAGGTTCGAAGAAGCAACAATCCAGGAAGGAACAACAATTCAGGGAGCAACAACAATTCAGGAAGGAGTAACAATTCAGGAGGGAGCAACATCCAGGCACCGTTATCAACCCAGGAAGAAGCAACAATCGAAGAAGGGTGCAACGGAACGCATCGGTATGCGAAAGTGAAAAGTGAAAGTGAAAATTGTTAGTGACCGTGCTGTGAAGTGTTTTCGGGGTGAGAAGCAGGTACAGTGGCCGGGCTGGCCCATCAGCTGTTTTTCGTTCGGGTCTTCGACCTTGCCGTGATCGACAGCGGTGCATTGGCCGGGCCCTATTGTCAGCGCAGTAGGTCAACTTGCAGATGAATGGGTAAGTCGAATTTCAATTATTTCTCTATTAACCCTTTGCATTCGAGGAATGTTTCGGTACGCAGAAATCCAGTCTGCTTTTTCAGTACAGTTTTTAATAACAAACGGTTACAAATGGTTCTTACCGTATTTATTTTAATTTTCTGATAATAATTCTTATTTTAATTTTAAAACACTCTGGCGAGAAGCGTCACTCGGGTGCGAAGGGTTAATTTTCTAAAAATTCCGAGATTTTATTCCTTCTTCCTTGGAAACAGCGAATACAAATAATTAATAAAAAGTAAATTCCATTTAGTAATTTACGTACTAATTACGTAGTAATTCACGAATTAGGTAACAGTTGCAGTGGTAGTATTTTTAATTATTTGTACTCGTTCCTCGATGTATTTTCAACGCGCATCTTGCTACCTACCCGGCGCGGTGGCTCTCCGAGGTCGGACGGCCCTGAGCGCGCGGAAGGCGAGCGCCGTGATTGGTCAGTGTTTTTCGTTAATAATTCAAAAACGAAGCCCCATCCGACATTTTTGCAAAGGAAATTGTTGCTTAGAATTGTCTCACCTACCCCCCATTTCCGTTTCTTACACTATTTACGGGACACCCTGTATAAGAAACATGTTCGTTGTAACTGCAGGTACAGCTCGTTTAACAAACGTTCGGAGCCAGAAGGGGATGATCCCTGGAGTTGCGTGGTGTCCGTGTCGGATCGAAGCGGCGTCCCACGTCCTCGAAGTAGCGAATCTCGGAAGGATCCAATAAATCACCGCGGTTCTAGCGATCTAGCGAGCAGGGATCAGCGTGTGGAGAGCAGGCAACCGACTCAGGATGGCACAGGACAGGCGTCGGGCCCGCGACAAGAGTCCTCGAGACAAACCAGCGAAGACATGTCCTGGGAGTTTACGATAAACGAGGCGCCGATCGCGAGATTAGAGTCCTTGGATGAGCTCGATCAGGATCATGGTAGTTAAGACCAAGGTTTCGCTTCGTTTTGAAGTAATTTCGGCTCGCTTGCGACTGAAACGCGAGAGCGTCGTCGAGCAGACGACTCAACTCGATGACCAATGATCATTCGGATGGCTGTGGACTCCTTCCGTTTCCTTTTCGAAGGATCTAGTCAGTGTGGCGCTAGGATACGTAACGCGCCAGGCGCTCGATTTTTTTCTAGAGATCCTGTAATCGAACTGTCAAAAAGGTATACAAATTTTTTTATTATAAAAACCAATTTTGATACTCGAAACACAAGCAATTTGTTTCTAAGATTTTCTATCGGAAACATCAGCACCTATGGTACTTTAGCGAATTTCGAACTTTATTCGAAACGATGGTTTCAAATGCGTCGCGATATTGTGTTATTGTTCGTGGCAACTTTTGTCCAATTTTGTCATTAATTTATTTTTCTACTTGTATTAAAACCGTGTGTTTAATATTTTAAGTAGACTTACTTGAATTCAAGTGTCACCTTTCTTTCAGCTTCTTTTTAATACACTGTGTTACTAATTGCGGAATAACGTGAAAATTAGTGACTTCAGTACTTTATTATGATAATAATTTATAGAAAATACGGTCGAAGAATTCGTAACTGCTAAATTATCGGTTCTGGATGAGAAATAATTGTACATTGTTTTTTTTTTAATGTTTCGATCAACTGCCGAAGGATCGTTAGAAAAAAATCGATCGGCAGGCGTTCAACGATATCGACGTGGTACATGCGAGACGTAAGCTTAAGGAGCGAAAAGACATGAGAAAAGAGAGTGTGAATAGAGAGCACGAGCAGCGTTGCAGAATAAAACGAAAGTTCAATACACACAAATACACACAGTTCCGTAACATCATCTCTTAATCCGACCGCAGAAGCGAGAAATTGCCTTCGAGGTTTCTACTCTCGTATCGATGTTATTTCCTCCGAGCAATTTTGTAATTGAATTACTGATATACACGTATCTACACACAAACAAAAAACACACGCGTATATATTTATATGTATATATATATATATATATATACATATATTCCCATCGAAGGAGCGTGAAACGTGTGATCTTTTCGTTTCTGGATAATGAAAGCTTTCGTAGGTCGATGTTGCGAACGATTTTCGCGGGAAAAATAATGTAGACGCGACATATAGTGGGGATTTATAATAAAATAATGAAAGTACAAGACGGCGGAAGATCGACTTTCGTGAAATTAAAAATAAAAGTAAAAAAAAATAGAAAAGTTACGGCGAGTGGGGAGAAAGCGGAGCTCGTGGAATTTCTCGAATTTTTCGGAGTCCTTTGCATCACGGTGAAAACGCGTAGTTATTGAAAAATTAAAATATATTGACTGAGAGAGCACCTTTTTTTAATGCTTATAGGCGACGTTTAAAATCGAAATAAAGAAAAAATTTAACGAGGAGGAGACTAAAGAAATGTAAAAGTTTATCGGAGCGTACGATGGCATACATTAAATAACGTTGCGACTTTCGAGAGATCATACGTGTAAGTTCAGCAAGGGCATTGTCTGTGAATGAAAATGTTAAACAACTCCAAAAAAAAGAAAAACAAGAAACATTTAAACACGAGAAACAATTCTGAGTGCCACCTACGAGCAAAACTGGAATGTCCTTTATACAGACAAAGAAACAATTAACGAGAAAATATGAGGCTAGGGAGAAATGGAAGATTATTCAGAAGAGAATTTAGATACTTACTAATATTCTTACTATTATTATTGTTATTATTATTATTATATTATATTATTATTGCCATAAAGTAGGGAAGAAACGCAAGCGCGATGGAGAGGAGGCGGAAAAAATATAATATCGACGGTATAAAATCGTAAAAATGAAAAAAAAGAGTAACAATTGCCTGCGCAATAATGATATATAAATAATTATACATATTATATATACATATATATATATAAATATGTGCGTGTGTACGTATATACATTCGCGCGTGTGTATTCGTATACACGTAAAAATTTTTTACGAAATATCTCGAATGAATTATTGCTCTTAAGCATACATACGTTGATTTCTCTTCCTCTCTTTTCGTTCTCGACCTCCCAAGTTTACTTTTTCACCCCCCTACCCGCGATTTATCACACAGTGATGAGGGTGAAAAGAGCTGATCGATGATCCCTTGAATAATCTCTGGAATGGTTCTGTTAACCGCTTCGATCTTCGATATCACATTTTTTATTCGTTTATAAGTCAGTTTAGGTTGTTTTCACGAAGCTATTTAGGCGATATTTACTCTATTCAATTTTATAGGATCTCTTATGATACGTGTTTACTGGAAATCGATTTCGAGTTATTTGAGATACGTCGTAAATTGCATTCATATTTCAGTAACCAACAATCAAAGTCAAATATCAGTTTGAATCGATAGCAATTTTACCACGGAATATATATATATATTGATAGAAAAATCATTAATGTTCAAAGTCGGGTAAGTCTTTGGAATCAAACGTCTAAGTTACCAATGATCGAAATCTCCAGAGTAGAAATTTAAATAATCAGTAATTAAACGTCAGAATTACGCGTGCGTTACCAACAATGAGAAACGTATGAAAAATTGTCGTGCAAAAAAGAAATACGGAAGTAAACGAAAGAGTAAATCGATAAAAGAAACGTAAGACGAATCAACGTGATTGAAAGAAGCGTGGAAGAGCTTGATCAAGGATCATCGGTCACCGATCTATTCGTTCTTTGCTCAGTATTTTAGGCTGTAAATGATACCGATACATTCGATGTAATGATTAAATGACTCGTAATTACTTTGTAACGAGAAGAGCAGCGGCGCAGCGCTAATGAGAAGCAGCTTTTTAATTACATATAGATGATTATCTTTGATTATTACTTACCAGTAGTACACGCAGCACACGTGGATTTTCGCACCTAGGTATACGGCGAAACGATACGGTTTTATTGTTCTTTAAAACGAATATTCAATATGGTCCAGAGGGGGGGGGGGGCAGCAGTGGTCGAACAATACGTCACATATGACTTTTGCATTCGTTGTTTCTTAAATTCAATTAAATAAAATTGTTTTCTGGCTATAATATTTAGGTGTCGAACAATTTTGTTCAAATACAAATAATTATTTTATTATAAATTTCATTATAAAAATAATGCAAAAACTGGCAGAGTAAAGTTCTAGATTTTTCAAATTCATTTTCTATTTGAATAAAATATTTACGTTTGTAGTATCAATATCACTGCTACCCTCGAATTCCGCTCTACAGACGTATCGACGAAGATGTGACGAGAGCGAAATACATAATACTTTCATTGATGAAGGAGTATCACGATAGTTTTCAATATATCCGCTATTGATAATTATTTACTTTAACGATTCCACACCAATTTCGATGACCTTGAAATATGTTATCAAGGTCGCTGTTATGAAGATTTTTTCTCTATACATATAACTGCCACTCGGCCTTAGTTTCTGCGATTTTTCTTCAAAAAGATCGCTACTACTAAAATGAATTCTGTCTATAGGTACGTGACTGTGGCAGCGTGTGTGCAAGCGTTGATTTGCCGATTGTTTATTGTTTCTATAGATACATCGAGGCGGCCGGCAATGGATGCGTATAACGGATGTGCTTAAAAACTCGATGTGAGTAGACGGCCGCCTGGTGGTGGCCGGCGTGAAAACATTTTACCCAAACCTTACTTAAACCTAACTATTCTACCTAGTAATTAATATAATGGTTTAGGTTAGAGTTTCTTATACCGGTCGCCGCAAGGCGGCCGGCCACGCATTCATTTTCTATTTCAATTTTCTTTATTAATATTATCCGATATTAGCTTGACATAGTATACATTATTTGTCGTTGGTCGTCATGATTTCAATACAAGACTACCTGCATTTTTTGATATAATGGCAGATATTTTTCCAATTTTTGTCAATAATAACGACAATAATAATAATAATATTAAAGAATGAAGTTTAATATTTTATCTCCAACTTAACCCGAGGCTAATTCAGACATAAAATTATTTTTGCAAATATCTCGGCGGTAACATGTATAAAGAAAAAATCTTCATAACAGACCTTGACAACATATTTCAAGGTCATCGGAATTAGTGTGGAATCGCTAAAGTAAATAATTACCCCGGTATTTTGTTCTGCCCACGGGAGATTCAGAATCGAGAGAATGGATAAAAGCAGAAACCCATCTATGAATTTATTTCTTTACCTTTTGACCGATTTCGAGCAGAATTATCTACGAAATGAACGTACCATTTGCCATTTTTTCAAATAAAAGTAAACGAATCTCTTTAAATGAGAATATAATTTCCATTAATTACATTAAATATGTCATAGATTCATGATTTTAACATTTAGGAATGGGTCGCTTCCAATGAACAGTAGAAACATTACACACACATATGAATGAAAATACTATTATGCTTGTTTTAATTATATTTTAATTTAATGTATCGTTAAATACGCATTCAAAAAATTAATTTCTGCTAATTTATGGCGACGAATTTCTAAAGAATATCCTGATGGACGTCCAAAACGACAAAAGTATGTAGTTTAGTATATGCAGACGTCGTTCGCAAAGCATTAATAATTAACGTAGGACAACTTCTGTTTCGTAACAGAAAAATAATCTCCGTGTCATATTAATTATATACGTATGTATTTACTGAAAAAACTACTGTGGAATCATGATCGAAATCGAGCAGAAGGTGACTTTTCTGAGTTCGTAATCGGGTTCTTTAAAAAACTATCGGTCTTTTCTCGATGTTCAATGAAGTCCAATTGTTCCGACATTGGTGCGAAATATTGTTAGATTCGGCATTGATTTTCTAAAAAAATCACTGTCAGCGACTCTATCGTGTTGATAATTGCTCGCGTGCTCTTCGTCCATAGTCGTTTTCAGCGAGCGAGAGCGAACGTTTCTTGGGCCGCAAAGTCCTCGCACGAATGACTTCGGGTATCTCGATTAACATTTCCGAGACGAACGTAAAAAAAACGAAATAACGCCTATACACAACTGTCATTGATGATATGTACATACATACATACATGCATATATATATGTATACATATATATATATACATATGTATCCGTTTTTTGTTTTTAATCGAAGCTGCCTCTCGCTTTTGAATTCTATCGCAGCTGAATCGAGGAAGGAAGGGAGATGGGAATGGGAAAAATGATCGAGACGTTCGAAAGGATGTTGTTCGAGGTAGATTCGTGCCAGGACCGAGATTAAGTCGTCACGACCAGGCTGTGTGACGAAATTTCGTTAGGGGTGCACCTCGATGAACTAGTGAAATTGGTCGAGAATTGTGTCACACTTCGTACAAACATTGATTAGCATACTTATACTATCATGCAATATTACAATCTACTACGACATGGAACTTGACAAATTTTTAATTCACCGGAAGATTAGCTATTGAGAATACCCCAAAAAACTAAGATTCCATTTAATTTTTTCTTGATTAGAAACAGTAGAGCTTATAAATTTATCATTGTACAATTTTTTGATAAATTCAAAGGAATGTACCTTCGACATTTACTTCTTTGTTTAAAATTTATTTAACACATTATGTTTAATATTTACTAGTGAGGGGTATATCAAAAAAATTAGAAACCAATAATGATGGCCATTATTATTCGATCTTGTTCAAAATCTAATCATATCTTGAGTCGAGAATATCAAATATAAATCTAAATTTTATTCGAATGAATTCAAAAAATAGTTTCTTATTTAATTGTCAAAATTTTATTATAGTAGCTTCCTTATACATAGTAGGTATATAGGCATATAGAACCACCCCTTAATGTTTCTGGCACTCTATATATTGCTTATGCATTTATCATTGTACAATTTTTTGATAAATTCAAAGGAATGTACGTTCGACGTATTGAAAAGGCAATGTAATAACAAGATCAGTCGAATAATTAATAATTCAGAAAGTATATGACATAAGATGGAGTTGCAAAGGATCGCACGAGAGATCGAGGATCGCCCTTGCGGAATGCGTCTTTCGTTTGTAAAGAAATGAAGCGAATCAATAATATTAAGAAAAGGACGATGGAGGAAAAGAAATTAAAATCCTATCCGCGGTAGATGAACTTACTCGCGTTTTTTCCCAGATTACGCAATTTAAGATTGTTCTGTATATATACATATATGACATACTCTTGGATCGTATCGATTATAACGGTGAGCGCACTGATTTGTAACACATAACAAGAAAATTTTTCGAGAAAAACAGAGGGAGAGAGAGAGAGAAAGGGGGAGAGAAAGAGAAAGAAAGAGAGAAAGTAAGAGAGAGAGATAGAGAGATTTGTGTGTGGATGTGTGTGTATGGGCGTGAGTGTGTGAAGAGAGTAAAGCGAAAGGAAAAGCGAGAATGTGAAAATGAACGAAAGGGAATGAACGAGGAACGGGAGCGTGACGTGAATGTGTGCGTACGTACGTGTATACGTGTATGTGTATGTGTGAGTGGGAAGGAGAGACAGAATCAAGCACGAGAAGAAAAGATTTTTGTACCACCCCCGTAATCAATTCCTGCTCTTCACCGAGCACCTTACGATTAAAGAAAATCACACGAACGTTTTTATTCTTACCCACGTTTAGAAAGAAATTCTTTAGAAAAAGATTTATCCGAGAAACGGAACGAATTCGCTCTGAAAGATAAAATCGCCACGAATTTTTTACAGCATAGCTCAATAAAAACGTTGGCATTCAACAACCGTGTTTTTTTTATATATCAGTGTATTACAACCGTACCGATCAAATTTAATTCTTTTCTTCTTTGTTTTTAATTCTTTCGTCGCCACGCACTCAATTTTAATGTATAAGTAAATTTTAATAGTTGCTCATTTCTGAACGGCATGAGTGTCATTGGGAATATTATACAATAATAAAAACCGCATTAAAGTAATACAGATTTTTATTTTTTTTGCGTTATAATGAGATAAATATAAATTGAAGTTGGTGATAAATGCATTAAGCATATAATTGTGCTTAGTTTTTCGTTAATAATTGAACAGAATCTTCTTCGAATTGTTGTCAGAAAAACGAAATCACTTTGAATTCTCTCCACATTAAATAATAATAAAAACTGAGAGAATTGATATAGAAATTTTATTTAGTTTTAAAGTTTTTTGAATTAGAGGGATATATTACGAAAATTTTGCGACTTATATTTAAAAACTGCTTAAAACACTTGCAATTGGAAAAAATAGACGACGAATTGACACGCAGTTAATATCAAACTTGTCATAAAAATGTATATAAAAAAAAGAGAAAAATTAGAATTTCTTTTATTGTACACAAATATCCATACACATAAATTCTCCCTCTTTTCAAAATTAACTGATTGAACGCGATAGTGTCTTCAATATCGATGCACCAGGTTCATAAAAACATTCTTCTGAAACGATTAATGATTTCGGTTATCGTGCAATGGTCAATTATTCGATGCAATCATTTTAAGGGAAAAAGAAAGATGAAATTTATGAAATAGAAGGGTGACGCGGTGGTGGGTGCAGGAAATGGTGGGGGTGGCGGTGGTGTCCCGGTAGCGACGAAGCCGTGTTGTGTAAATCTATAAGTTTTCATATATTGCATAAAATATGTTTATTACATATTTTCACTACGCCGATACGTATTTGTGTGCCTCACTACCCTCCTGCCACTTATTTATCCTATGACTTTTACCTTTTACAATCACGCATTAGAACGAGATCTGCCTTCGAGTGTTGAATTCGAACAACAAAATGGCAGAATACAGATCAAAAGGATAATCTAACGAACGGGGAAAAAAATAAAGAAGAAGAGAAAACGCAGCTATAGAATACACGTAAAAGAAACTATGACGGTCACTACTAACAAAGTATTATCAGTTCAGAATTAATCGCGAAAGAAGTGGAATGAACTCTTATAAATAATATACGTATATTATGATTACAATTATTTATTATTATCACCAGTTACATCATCATCATTATTATTGTTATTATTATCATCATCATCATCATCATCATCATCATCATCATCATCATCATCATCATCATCATCATTATTATTATTATTATTATTATTATTATTATTGGTTTCGACCAAGAGAAATTACTGTATTGAAAGCATTTGTATCTTCTTTCCTCACTTATAGTTGCTTACATTTGTATACGGCAAGAATATATTAAAAGATTATGTACGTAGTTTTTAAACGATCCGACGAGAGTATCCTTTCTCACACTGTCTCGTATTTGTGATTTCTTTTTTGTTTTCATTGCCTTTTTCGATGGATAATCTTTCAATCTTTTCTGATCGAGATCATGTAACAAAGAAAAGTAGGCACGCATAAATCCAGGACCTTTCTTCGAATTTGGGAGTAAGAATTTGAGAAAAATACATGTAACTCTCGTTTTGTAATCTGAAAATAATTTACAACGTTAGAAACGAATGTCGGAAACTTTGCCAGAGTGATTTTCAAAATCTCGAAGTATCTTCTGGAGTTATTCAGTTCCACGTTGGTACCAGACCAATGTAACAATTGGAAAGACGACAGGATCGGAAGAAGAGTCATGATTGACTGAAAGGTAAATCATCTTTTTTAAAAGAGCGTTATAGTTGTACAGTTTAAACCTAGCAATCGGTGGAAGGATATCATACATGTTGATGTGCTGTAGAATCAAAGATGGACAAAAATTTGTTATAAATAACAAATTTTGAATAAAGCATGGAAGATGACCAACTTTTGATTCGTTATTTATTCAATCAAATTATGTTTCATGTTGGACGAATAGAAATTTATCCGAATCCAGACGATCGTCCCTTTCTTCGAAGCTACGAAACATTAAAAAATATATATTTACTATTCATTTTTCATTACATTCTATAAATGTTTTTTAACATTTTATTTGTACAAAAAAATAACTAATGTATTTAAATAATTAAAAGATTAGTAAATAAATTGCAAACAAATTTCAAATCGTGCAAAAAAGGTTCCAAAATATACTTTGACATATTTCGTATCCATCCCGAGCAAACCCACTCCCGATTCAACCAAATAAACTTTGCGAATAAACAGCTGCTAGAATTTCTATTTTTCATTTATTATTCCAATATAATTGTAGGTGAAGTTATCGATAATGTCTCTCCATAGATTTTGTCCACTTTTAAATATATTATAAAGAACCATATTTTGAACAATTTTTTTCTTTTCCAATAATAAGCGGTAGACCATAGTTAACAAGATGTTTATAAAAATCCTAGCCCAGACTGAACTCACACCTAATTAGTTAAAATAATTACAAATTAAGTCAGGGCATAGACGAGATATAGAGTAGACGTTGCATACAATGCTTTTTTCTGTCACACGGTTTGCGGGCTCCTGAGTCAATCCTCTTGCCATACCGTGTTACTTCCAACGTTATCGGTATACTAAAATTCGAATTTAATATTCTTACAAAGGAAACACCAGATGGCTCACATCGATTTCAACGACAGAATCAGAGATGCCAAATTGAGCACCGGGTGCACTACTCACATTATGCCAAATCACGCGTACATGAGCTTGTCGACAAAGGCAAACTGACACATGTCCTCTTTCTCGATTCTCCGAAGCTACCCGAAGTAATTTCGAACCGTCTCGTAGGAGTCGAGAGGGAAAGGCTCACATATGCCTTCCCGCTCTTGAGCAACTGCAACCCGATCTCCCATCAACGGCATAGGATTTGAAATATCGAGTCGAGATTCTCGACTACCCAGCATTTTTACTTTCCGACCTATGTAGGCATACATAAGCAAAGTACCATAATGAAAAAAAAATTCTATGAAATTTGTCTTACGGAATTACACGTTTTAAACCCCCCTGATCATATTTTAACTATTCAAAAAAAAGAAATTTTTTTTATTATTCCTATGCATGAACGTACATATGTATATTATTTTAGATACAGTGAGTGTAAAAAGTATTCGTACACTAGTCAATTTGAACAAAAACTTTGCAGAACTTTGTTTATTACAAAAGTATGTTAACAAAAACATGCATACATATTCTTAGAAATCTCTGGAACAAATATTATTAACAATAAATTATTTATTTATATTTATTATGAAAATATTAACTTTCCAGAAATTTACCTAAAATATACGCGTAATAAGTATTCGTACAGTCTTTAATTCGTAACATTCCACATAGAACGATTACAAGATAATCCATGATATTGTTGCGCCGGGACGAGGTGTTTCGCGCACAACTCATATTAACACGGAACAGATTAACGTAGAACTGAGAACGTGAACCAACTAACAAGAACAAGCTTTATTCGAACAGTGCACAATTCTAATACGTCCGCTCTCTATGAGATCTCACGTAGTTCTGATCTTTCGAATCGTTGCCGGTTCCTCTGGCAACCGGAAGGAACGGGCTCTCGCTTCCGCTCGTTCGGAGGAGCAGGTTTCACATCGTTGCGGAACAGTCTTCACGTTGCCGCAACGATGCATCTTCAGTCCGTCGCAACACTGCTCCCCCTCTTCAAAACGCGGACGTCCCGACCGCGGCAGATTCAGCTCGGACAGGCAACTTCAGTGTGTGCCTCCAACCTCCAAATCTGCCTCGAGTTTAAAACACCTCTGTCTGTAAAGTAAATAAACGAATAGATCGAACGTTTACCTGAGTGGCCTTTACCAGACAGTTAGCGCCTTGACATTCGTCCTCCGTCTCAAGGAAAACCACTCAAAAACCTTGAGCAAGACGCCGGTGCAACTTCCAAAATTCCTCTGCGAGAATGAAGAGACCCCGACTGCTCCTCGCCCTTCCCCTTGAATACTTGCGACTTGCGCGCTTCTTTCTTGACGTCTTCTCGGATGTGAGTTCCCCCAACTAAACGGAACAGCCCCCCTAGAGATGTTCCCCAATCATCAAGGAGAATTTCCTCGATGAAATGGTTGTCCGGAACATACTACGACTTTGCAGTCCGGCCACCAGAACCCCATCCGGATGGAGCCCCGGCTGTGGGGTAACCCTCCCGGTGAGGATTACGCTTCCACGACCGTTTGCGACACGCAAAGAAGAGAGGCTGTCCGCCGCCAGCAAGTAACCCCCACCCTAGCCTTCTGCGACGAAACGTCCTCTTCTTGGGCGAAGATGTCGGCCATCCTCCTCGATCCTCATCTCCCTGTATCCTTACAGGAAACCTCCCGTGAATCGTACCGAGCGAGTCGATTCACATGTACGACCCTCGGTTTGGACTTCGGTGAACGAGCTATTCGATAAATCAACTCATTAAGCCGATTTTTCACCTCGTAGGGTCCCTCCCAGTCGTACTGGAGCTTCGGGCATCTTCCCTTCGTTCTTCGAGGATTGTACAACCACACCTTCTCTCCAGGAACAAAGGAAATTGATCTCGAGAACGAATCATACCACGACTTCGTTCTCTCCGAACAAATTCGCATCCGCTGTCGAACGAATTTATGAACTTCTTCTATTCTTTTTCTGGTTTTCTCGATGTAACCATCTTCTTCTTTCCCCTTAGAAGAAACAGCTCCCCTTAGAAGATCCAGAGGAAGGCGCAGCTCCCGTCCCGTGAGGACCATCGACGGCGTATTCTGTGTCACTTCATGTTGCGAAGAACGATAAGCCAGCAAGAACGTTGGAATCCATTCGTCCCAGTCCTTTTGGTGTTCTGCAACAAACTGAGACAGATATCGCAACAAGGTTCTTATCATCCGCTCTACGAGCCCGTCCGACTGAGGGTGTAATGGAGTTGTCCTCGTCTTCTTGATTCCAAGTATCTTCATTAGCTCCTTGAAGATGCTTGACTCAAAACTCCGACCCTGATCGGAGTGCAGCTCGAGCGGAACTCCGTGTCGGCTTATCACTTCCTTCAGCAACGCTGTGGAAATTGTTGTCGCTCGCTGGTTAGGAAGTGGAATCACCTCTGGCCACTTCGAAAAATAATCCATCACAACCAGCGCAAATCTGTTCCCAGCGGAAGACCTCGGCAGGGGACCAACAACGTCGAGCGCTATCCTCTCAAAAGGTGCTCCTACGTTATAAACCTTCATGGTTCCTCTTCCCTTCTCCGCAGGTCCTTTCCTCGCGGAACAGCTATGGCACCGGCGACACCAATCCTCCACATCCCTTCGGTGGTTCGGCCAAAAGAAGCGTTGTCGAATTTTCGCCAAAGTTTTCCTCACCCCGAAGTGACCTCCAGAAGGCGTATCATGGCATTCCTGGAGGGCTTCGGTAATCTTACTCTTCGGTACCACCAATAGCCGACTGGCCTCCTCTCCGCCAGCAGATTCCCACCTCCGGAACAATAAACCATGATGTACCTCCAATGAATCCCAGGTCTTCCAGAAGTACTTCGCTTCAGGGGAAAGTGCTGAAATCTCTTGCCAAGTGGGTTTATTCTCTTCAATCTTCGACTGCCGAATAAATTGCAGATCCTCATCCTCTTCCTGCGCCTTAATCCAATCTTCCGTCTTCGCAGATATACAGATGGTTCTGAAGACAAGATGCTCCTCCTCGCGACCTTGCTCCAGACGAAAACAGCGCTTGCAATCCAAAACTTCACATGGTCTTCTAGAAAGGCTGTCTGCATTCCCGTGGTTCTTTCCCTCACGGTGTTTAATCTCGAAGTCGTACTGTTGAAGACGCTCTATCCATCTTGCAGTCTGTCCCTCAGGATTCTTAAAAGAGAGGAGCCACCTCAAAGAAGCATGATCCGTCCTCACCAAGAACTTCCGGCCATAGAGGTAGTGGTGGAAATGCTCTATGGATTTCACGATAGCTAACAGCTCCCTCCTTGTCACGCAATAATTTCTTTCCGCCTTTCCCAGCACCTTCGAGAAATACGCAATCACCTTCTCCTGGCCATCCTGAAACTGAGAAAGGACTGCTCCAATTGCATTGTTTGAAGCGTCAGTGTCCAGGATGAAATCCGCGTTAGGTAAGGGGTAAGCCAAAACAGGGGACTTCGCAAGATGCGTCTTCAAGTCTTCGAAAACCCCCTGGCATTCTTCTGTCCATTGAAAAGGAACTTTACTCTCCGTCAAGCGATACAAGGGCTTTGCAATTGCTGAAAAGTTTCGAACGAATTTCCTGTAGTAAGTGCAAAGTCCCAGGAAACTTCGCAGCTCCGTCTGATTCTTGGGAACCGGCCAGTCTCGTACCGCCGCTATCTTTTCGGGGTCCGTCCTGACGCCCCGCTCAGAGACCAAGTGACCGAGGTATTTAACCTCTCGGCAAAAGAAATTACATTTCTTCGGGCTCATGACCAATCTCGCCTTGCGCAGGCGGGTGAAAACTCTTCTCAAATTTCCAATCTCCTCTTCAAAACTCCTTCCAAAAATTATCACATCGTCCAGGTATACCAGACAGATTTTCCAATTCAAATCCGCCAAAACTGTATCCATAAGACGTTCGAAGGTAGCAGGAGCATTGCATAGTCCAAACGGCATTACCTTGAATTGCCAAAGTCCGGTACCAACACAAAATGCAGTCTTCTCCTTATCCTCTTCATGTACTGCAATTTGCCAGTAACCGCTTTGCAAATCTATTGTCGAAAACCATGTTGCACCAGCCAGGGCATCCAACGTGTCCTCAATCCTGGGAAGCGGATAGGAGTCTTTCCTTGATACGTCGTTAAGACGACGATAGTCCACACAGAATCGGGTACTTCCATCCTTCTTCTTCACAAGTACAATCGGCGAAGACCACGGACTTCTCGATTTCTCAATGACTCCCTGCCTTTCCATTTTTGCCAGTAGTTCTTCGACTTCTCCACGGCGATGCAGGGGCAGACGACGTGGTGGTTGTTTGATCGGGCGATTATCCCCGGTGTCAATTCTGTGCTGGACGACATCACAACTTCCCACTTGATCGGGATCCCTGGCGAAAACGTCTTGAAACTCACTCAACAATCCCCGGAATGCAGTCTTCTGCCGTTCGGAAAGATCAAGCGAGCAACGTCCGTACAGATCTTGAAGAAATCCCGGAGTAGAAGCTTCACTCTTCGCTTCCGCAAGCGGCAGAACTCGGTCTTCAAGATGATTCCTCTTCAAATCCATATCTTGATGTCCTCTGATCCGTAGTTTTTGCAAAATGAAATCCAATTGGCAGGAATGTTTACGGAGGAAGTTCGTTCCCAATATGCACTCCTCAACCATGTCGATTAAAAGGAAATCCTCCTCAGTTTCAAGGCTCCCAATAGATATAGGAAAACGTCGCTTTCCGAGAATTGGTAACTTCTCACCGGAAACTGAGCAAATGTTAACGTTTTCCTGTACCCCCGCCGCGCAAGTTTTGTCATTCTTATGAAACTTCATCAAGTTCACGCATGAGCCCGTGTCGATGACGAAATGGCACCTCCTTCCCTCGACGATTCCCTCGACGCTAACAGAATCTTCAGACAAATTTGCCTTCCTCACTACGGGGGTAAAAGAAAACGAAGCCGGAGTCTCCCCCTCTACGCCGACTTCTTCAGGTTTCCCTTCTTCACGCTCCTCTTGGGGCAGTCTCGCTGCATATGTCCTGACTCCTTGCAGCACCAACACTCCACAGACCTCCTGCTACCTCCCTCCTTCTCCACTGGTCTTCCTTCTCCGAATCTTCTTTTACGGGACTCCCCCTCCGAAAAAGGAAAAGGCTTGAGATACCGTTCGGGTCTAATGAACGGCGTCGACACCGCCTCGACGGCTTCGATCTCTAGAGCTCTCACAACTGCGGCTCGTAATGAGACGAAACCGCCGAGTCGCAACGTCCGCTTCATCTCCTCATTGGCTAGCGCGGCAATGAACTGAGAGGCCGCGAGCTTGTCCCTAACTTCGACTGGGCAATCCCCAAACGCGGCCTGCGCTAACCTCTCAATTTCCGCCGCCAAATCGGAGATGGACTCCCCTCTCCGTTGTTTATAATTTTGAAACATGACATAGTTTAAATTAGCCAAATTTCTCATTCCAAAACGGAATTCCAAGGCCGAAATCAACGCGTCATAACTAAACCGTTTCTCAACGGGGAGAGTCGTTAAAATGCTTCGAGCCGGCCCCTCCAACGATGAGACCAAGGCCAAAGCCTTCCTTGGTCCATCCCAACGATTTGCCTCAGCGACCGTTTCAAATTGAATTTTATACTCCTCCCAACAAGATTTCCCATCATACATGGAGGGCTTCAGAGTGTAGCCCAAATCGGAAACACTCTGATTCCCCCTCTCCACACTCTGAGGGGCTGGCTGCGAAACCGAAAGGCCCGCGAGCCCGATAGAAGATACAGGCTCGCGCTCCCTTTCGCGGACCGGAGCTCCCGAAAGCCGATCGAGAATACGCGCGACATTCGAGGACAGGACCTGATACTGGCCCTCCACGGCTCCAATCCTCTCCTCGACCGCGGCATCCCTGACCGAAGCAGCAGCCCTCTCCGTCATACGCCGCTCCTCAGCTCGCTCGCGTTCCTCCACGAACATCCGCTGCTGCTCCTGGAACTGGGTGGCGATATTCCGCTGCAACCCCTCCAGAAGCGACTCCAGCGACGACTGAGCCTCCGCCCCGGCAGCAGAACGAGTCTCCATCCCACTTCTGACACCACTGTTGCGCCGGGACGAGGTGTTTCGCGCACAACTCATATTAACACGGAACAGATTAACGTAGAACTGAGAACGTAAACCAACTAACAAGAACAAGCTTTATTCGAACAGTGCACAATTCTAATACGTCCGCTCTCTATGAGATCTCACGTAGTTCTGATCTTTCGAATCGTTGCCGGTTCCTCTGGCAACCGGAAGGAACGGGCTCTCGCTTCCGCTCGTTCGGAGGAGCAGGTTTCACATCGTTGCGGAACAGTCTTCACGTTGCCGCAACGATGCATCTTCAGTCCGTCGCAACAATATATAGAATAATTAGCATCAGTATGTCTGGAGACGCTGTCGGTATAGGTAATATCCTGAATTCAAACATTATCAACGAAATTATCAGTAAAATGGGACGAAAACGCAAGGAAACCTCTGAAGAAGAAAGGAAAATTGTTATAAATTTACATAATAAGTGTAAAACACTGAGTGAAATTTCTAAAGTTTTAAATAGACCGAGGTCCACGATTCAAGGAATCATTGACAGATATGGCGATCGAAAAACTGTAAAAAATAATCCAAGAAACGGACGTAAACGAATAATAAATGAGTATACCGGCCGATAGATAATTCGAAAAATAAAGCAAAATCCAAAGATAAGTGCGGTGAAAATCACAGCTGAACTTAAAAATGATCTGGTCATTAATGTATGCAGTAGCACAGTGCGTAATTTTTTACGGGATAGAGGATATCACGGCAGAGTAGCTCGTAAGAAATATTTCGTAAATGAAATTAATAGAAAGAAACGATTGCAATTCGCGAAAGAGTACGTTAATGTTCCTATGGAGCACTGGAACCGTATTATATTTACTGATGAGAGTCAATTTAACATATTTCACAGTTTGGGGCTCTATGAGTGCAAGCGGGGTTGGATCCCTCCATTTTATCGATGGTATCATGGATCACAAAATGTATCGTTGCATTGTCTGACTCGCTCTAATCTACACGCTCCTTACTCCGTTTATGGTAAACAGGAGCGGGATACTTACACAGCGATAAGCAGCTGTATTAGTGGACTGTATGATTGAACGTTTCTCGTATGTTCGATTGCAGTATAGGAAGGCGAGATTCTAATCTCGATTTTTCCTGGACTGCAGGGTTTGATTATTGCAGGAGTGGACAACAGGCGGAGGTTGTAAGGCTCCGAATGTTGTCTGCTCCGCGGCTCTTCGCCGTCCCCTGGCCCATACGGGACCGGTGTGATGTAGTTCCTTAACTGCGCTAGAAGCGTCTGTTTGAGCGTCGTTCTACGCCTAGTGTCCGTACACACTAGCAATCCACAAACCACGCTCGAGCAGGTCGAAGTCTGCTAGAAGTCCACCCAGGGAATACGCCAGAAGGCCCGTATGTGGGTGTGATCCCAAGAACTGACTCGACCTTGGAGGACGATGATTCCACCCAGGGAATGCGCCAAGAAGGCCCCTATAGATGGGTTTTAGCACCGTGCAATAATCAATGGAGGATCGAGAAACTCTCTCGGTACCTCCTACACGACCGCTGACTAACACGGTACGTGTTTATTTTGCACTTGCGTTTCGAAAACCACGTTCGTGCAGGTCGAAACCAGCTGGGAGCTCACCCAGCGTATATGCCAATAAGGCCCCCTTTTCTTTTTGTACGTGGGGAAATTCTCATGGACACCCGAGGGCCCACCCGATGGGAGGGCCGGCGGGTAGTGCCGGACTCTTACCGGCTAAAACCCCACGGTGACCATCCTCAGGCGCCTGGCGAGGGACCGGGAACTCTAGTGAGATATCACAGAGTCCCCCGCCGCGCCGTGCCTTTTCAGGCCCTTCCCATTGAGAGGCACTCCTCCCACCGCATTTCCACTCAACCGCAGGCGCCTGGTCACCAGCGGCCGCGGCCCCGTGACATGGGACTAAGCCGCCGGCTGCGGGGCCATGTTGGCCACAGGACACACCCGCAGCCAACTGGCCAACCTGCGGCCTTAGGTCAAACCCGCGGCAAATATCCCATGTCCCAGTCCACTCAAACACACATTCACACGCGCAACACATTCATACCGGTGTTTGGTCCGCGGGAGCTTTCCCTCCGACCTCCGGGATGCCATGCGAGGATGCAGTCACCAGCCTTCTCAGGTTGATGACCTCATCCCCGCATCCCATCCCAGCGGCTGCCCCTATCCGCCACCTGGGGACGCGCCACGTAGTGGTTCACCACCCCTGCCGCCTGGACAACCAAACGGGTGCGTGGGCCAATAAAGCCCCTATCGCGGTGTTATCCCAAGCTCAGAGTCGACCCTGGAACGGCGATCCCACCCAGGGTATTTCGCTACAAAGGCGCCCTATAGGTGGGTTTTTATCACCGTGTAGCTGTGGTTTCTAGTACACGACCGCTGATTACAGCGATACGTGCTTCCTCCGCACCGGTGGCGATAATCAAACACTATTCGAGTGTTAATTTGATTATATTCAGCCACCGATTGGTTGTGCACAACGGTGGCAATAATGAAACACTATTCAAGTGTTAAGTTGATTATATTCAGCCACCGATTGCTTTTTGTAAAATTACTCAAGTTTAGAGACAATTTTCCGTGTCCAGATGGTTCGTTCACCGCAGAAATCGAGTTATTCACGTGAAACCGTGGGGTACGAAATTCGACTTGGCTAGATTCTTTCGAATCCGCAGCAGTCTAGATATCGTACCGTGTCGGTTTTGTATTTCAACGATATAGTTAGACGAATCTAACTGATCGTATGTATCGATCTGCGATGTTGGACAAGGTCGGCTTTGGAGGTCCGAACTCGTCGAGAATCAGAAAGCGAGTGATCGAAGAGACAGACATTCTTAATCGCGGCTACGAGAGGGCAAATCGTCATTCTTGCGGCACTGTCTGGTTTTCGTTGTCTATCTCTAATTATCGTTGTATCCTCTCTTTATTTCGGCGTAGTAACACTTGTTCTCTGGGAACCGTTACTGGACCGATCGCGTGACTGTTATCGAAAGCAAATTTGGAGTTTTTCTACGCGGTATTGCTCCCGAGACGTATTGCGCCGGAGAGAAGGCTCTGTAATGTCGCGTAAACTAGGAACAACACCGTACAAGAAATGGATCATTTTTTTCTTTCGATCACGCGATGGTTTAACCGACGTTTTCCGATTGTCGAATTAACGCGATATTTAAACACGGACAGTTTGGAAATCCGGATGGCCTTAGCCCAATTTCGAAAGTGGGTCAAGGTCACCGGCATTTCAGAAAATGTTCAGGGCACTTTGGGAATCCCGATTTGGCCTTGAGTCAGTTTCAAAAGTGGGTCAAGGTCACCAGCATTTTAGAAATGTTCTGCGCACTTTGGGATTCCAGTTTTAACTGGAAAAACGGTTTCTCATAACTAAAGGAATGATTTGGAGAGGAAAAGAAAGGTAAAAATGATGAAAACATAGAATTCTTTGAAATTATATCATTTATTGCCATAAAGGGTATAGCCGAATAAGGGAGTCAAATGTGCCCCCAAATCGAATTGAACGAACTGTGTCATTCGCTAGCTTATCCATAAAAAACCCTGTGTGCCAATTTTTAACTTGAAATTTCAACCGTGGGACTAGTAATGGGGTGGAAACGAAAATCATGTTTTTATACAATTTCTGTTGACCTATTGAGTAAAAAAATGTAAAACAATTCAGAGACATTTCGGGTATCGGGGCACATATTTGGGGAGATTTTCAGATTTTTTGATTGAAAAACCAGGTAGTAAAAAATAAAAAACCGCAAAAAATGCCGAAAAATGTCGATTACGTATTGAAGAAGGTCCGGAACTACTTTTATACTTTTACAGTAAACAGGTATTGCTATTACTATTATTCTCAATTTTGGTATTTATTTAGAAAAGGTGGGGTCTCACCAATTTCGATGATTTTTTAATATGTTGTAGAAATCAAGATTTTGAACAACTTTTTCCGTGTTTTGTTATAAATGACAAGGAGTGAGACTTGGTATGACTGCGTGCGTGAAGTGTGCGCAGAAAGAACGATTCAGACTGGAGACCAGAGCAGTGTGGCCAGATCTAAATCTTTACCCGCCCACATGTAATCTATGTAACGAAGTTTTAACGGTAGAACACATCATGCAAAAATGCGACAAAATTTCTGAAATAAGGAAAGCGTTTAATATAGAAGCGACATTAGAAGAAACAGTAGGTAACCCAGAGAAGATAGAACAAACATTAAGATTTTTGAAAGAAATCGGAGTATACGAGGATATGTTATAACTGTCATAGTATATTATAAGTCTTAACAACTGAAATCGGACCTCCCGTCAACGGCATACGATTTGGATTCTCGAGCTGAGATTCTCGATTGCCCAGGCATTTTTACTTTCCGACCTATGTAGGCGCACATAAGCAAAGTACCCATAATGAAAAAAAATTTTGTAAAATTTATTTTACGGAAATACACGTTTTAAGACCCCCTGATCATATTTTAATTATTGAAAAAAAAGAAATTTTTTTTATTAGTCCCATGTATGAGCCCACATATGTATATTATTAATACGATTGAGTATAAATGGCTGAATGAATTTAAATGAAACTTTACATTTAAGTTTTATGTTCTCATTTCAATGTCCGGTTAGACTTTGACTATAATCAGCCCATGGATAATAATGATTATAGCACTTGTTTCATAGTTGTTCCGATATATAGGCATAATTTATAAAAAATCTCTTAAATGTTTCATATAAATCTTAGGAAGAATTAAATTTTATGTAAAAAAAATTATATAAACTTTTTCTCTATCTTCTCTAGAAAAGAAAAAATTAAATGAAATCTTATACATTACATGCTTACTTAAGTCGCATTAAAAACGAATACCACAAATGTTTTAGAATAATGTGCAAAATGGTCTCACTCGCAAAGGGTTAATTGAGAAATAAATATTTGGTAATTGAAAACAGGTCAGCAGCTTAACCAGCTGCGATTTTCGCTAAGACAAATTGAAAACTTGGTTCTAACAAGGAAAAGTTGGAAAGGTACCCGGGTTTAGGTTAGGTTTTACTTTAAGATATTATTAAAGTTATTACAGGTACTTATTTTCAGAAATAGAACTACATTCACCGCCAATCAGCGTAGCGTGAGTGATGAGGTGTTTACCTGCAAGTTCAAGCTTCTTTTGCTCTGCAGGTTCGAACTCGGTAGAACAAATGTTTTTTTTTATTTTTTCAATCATATTTTAATCGTACACTAAATGTGACATTATATTTTTGTCTGCCCATCGAATATTTTTTTTTTTAAAGCTGAATTTAATCAATTACATTTAACATATGTTATTTTCAATGTACGAAGTACAAAAAACATACAAATTTCAAGCACCACGTACATCTAATGAAAGTTCTGTTTTCACAGAAATTATAAAATTTTGTATTTAAGTCTGATGGAAAGGCCGCTTCATTTACATTGATAAAATGTGAACGATTTTCGGATAGTCGTACCTTGTACTTTGTACTTTTTACCTTATACTTCAGGTAAAAAGGGATATAACTGGGTAAAACAGTTTTATGACATTACCTGCTAACTCATGTTACTATTCTAAAATGAAACGTTATATTTTGTACCTTTAAAAATATTCGACTATGTCCTTTTAAAATTTAAAATCCAACCCATATTTTGTATTAAACTGGCAAACGAGATCATTTTTCCTTTGTTTCTAAACGGTGGGGATCTCGTGACTCCAGTTATACATATACAGGGTGTTCGGCCACCTCTAGCAAAAATTTTAATGAGCGATAGTAGAGGCCAAAATAAGACGAAAATCAAGAATACTAATTTGTTGATGGAGGCTTCGTTGCAAAGTTATTAACATTTAAAGTTCCGCCTGTAGAATGACAATCCGCTAAACAGCTGCGTTCGCGCGGACGGTTGCGGCAGGCGAGTGCTAGTGGTTCTCACGCAGCATGAAAAATTCTGCTTACCGACATTATCGACAGCCTTAGATTTTTGTCCACTTATGAGAATGCGAACACCTTACGTTGAATAAGATTCAACCTGTCTTATGAAAATCCAGAAGGGCATATCAAAACTCGTCCGACGAGATTTTCACAGAGAAAGGGTGACTGCCAGTTCCAATACACAATGTTGTGAACAAAAATCACCCACATGCGATTATACACGCCCCACGATTGTCCACAGTGTCCACAAGTATCCACAAATAATCCTTTCAGGCACTAACCACTATGCAATTAAATAAACACGTACCGCGATTATGTTATTCGTGAATGTCTACGTGTACGTGTATCACGATTCTTCCGAGTTACTTACGAATAAAACTGTTATTAATTTTTCAAATACACTTCAATTTAAAAATGTAAACAGGAATTTAATAAGTATTCGCTGATTGTTTATATCACTGTATTTCTTACATGCTACTTAATACATAACTGAAATGTGTCGCGTGAACTAGCTTGACTGATACTGTTTTACGACTGACTAGCTGGCCGAACACGTGCCGATGCTGCCCTTTGTCTCCGCTGTGTGTGAGAGAGATAAGCGAGGCGAGTGACGTAGAATCGGGGCCTGTTCGGCATATGTTTCTCTGAACCTCGTCGATCGATGGCACAGTCAGCTGCTAGTATTGTTATATTCTTCGCCGTGAACGTAAATCGATGCGAAAATTTCATTTATCCTGCGATTCCTTTTTACATTTTTAAATTGAAGTGTATTTGAAAAATTAATAACAGTTTTATTCGTAAGTAACTCGGAAGAATCGTGATACACGTACACGTAGACATTCACGAATAACATAATCGCGTTACGTGTTTATTTAATTGCATAGTGGTTAGTGCCTGAAAGGATTATTTGTGGATACTTGTGGACACTGTGGACAATCGTGGGGCGTGTATAATCGCATGTGGGTGATTTTTGTTCACAACATTGTGTATTGGAACTGGCAGTCACCCTTTCTCTGTGAAAATCTCGTCGGGCGAGTTTTGATATGCCCTTCTGGATTTTCATAAGACAGGTTGAATCTTACTCAACGTAAGGTGTTCGCATTTCCATAAGTGGACAAAAATCTAAGGCTGTCGATAATGTCGGTAAGCAGAATTTTTTATGCTGCGTGAGAACCACTAGCACTGGCCTGCCGCAACCGTCCGCGCGAACGCAGCTGTTTAGCGGGTTGTCATTCTACAGGCGGAACTTTAAATGTTAATAACTTTGCAACGAAGCCTCCATCAACAAATTAGTATTCTTGATTTTCGTCTTATTTTGGCCTCTACTATCGCTCATTAAAATTTTTGCCATAGGTAGCCGAACACCTTGTATAACAGGCACGTAAGTGTAGATAGAATTCATTGTAGTAACAGCGATATTTGTGAAGAAAAATCTCGGAAACTAAGGCCGAGCGGTGGTTATATGTATAGGAAAAAGTTGCTCAAGATGTTGATTTCTACAACATATTCAAAAATCATCGAAATCTTTGAGACCCGACCTTTCCTAAATAATTACCGAAAATGAATTGATTATATACATATGTTTATATCGGACACATCCCTCGTCATTCGATAGCTTATCCAAAACAAACTCTGTATGCAAATTTTTAACTTGAAATCTCGACCGTGGGGGTAATAATGTCGTGAAAACGAAAATCATGTTTTTGTACAATTTCTGTTGACCTATTTAGTAAAAAAATGTAAAACAATACAGAGACATTTCTTGTACCGGGGCACATATTTTGGGAGATTTTCAGATTTTTTGATTGAAGAACTAGGTAGTAAAAAATTAAAAACTTTTAAAAAGGAAATGAAATGAGAACACAAAACTTAATGTAAAATTACATTGAAATTCATTTGATTGTTTCGACTCAATCGTATTAATAGTATAAATATATGAACGCACGTCCATAAGCGTAGTAAAAAAATGTCTTTTTTAATAGTTAACCCTTTGCACTCGGCACCTTTTCGGACGTTAGCTATCAGCAACTCGACGCTACTTTCTCGCGAAAACGAAAACCCTTGAGTCGTGATATTATATGGTACAACTTTGGAACCAAGTAAGGCATTGTGTTGAAATTTGGTTTATATGTATTTATGGACATTGAAGAACACATATTTACAATACAAAATAAAAAATTATTTCTCATAATTTTCTATGGTATGGTAAATTCTGAAACAATTCCCAATATACATAGCAGGTTGATTTATACATGTTTCACAATAAAATGTTGTTTGACGTCTTTCTCCTGGTGTTTTCCTGTCGGAACAAATAATGCAGTCCCGGTTTCTTTGGCCTACATTTGGAATATGTAGCTTATTATTCATTCTATTGTTCGACAAAGAACTGTAAGGTATGCCGTTTATTGACGAACTGCCCGCTCGACACGCTGTCCTGTATTTATATCTGGGTCTCGTCGAATGTTCTCGAATTGTCTCGACGCGACGGTTACTCAAATACAAAGCCTTCCAACGGTGTCGATATAATACAAATTTCTTACAGCTCGGCCGTTCTGACCTTCCGCTTCGTCCCGAAGTGGGGCGTTACAATTAATGTCTTATAACTACAATTACATTACTATGTTAGTTCGCTACTGGTACATTCTTAATCCATGGTTTCATTTTATCGCAGGATACAATGGTATTCAGTGGACGTTGCGTAAGGTTGAAGCCAGGGACATCTTGAATAACGTAACGGTTATCTCTTAAAATCTTTGCTACTTGATAAGGCCCTTTATATTTACCTTTTAGTTTCGCGTTTTCTCCCGGTTTCGCTCTTACGTCTCGTATTAATACTAGATCGCCGACCTGGTAATTAGATGGTTTACGCAAACGCGCGTCGCGATAGTTTTTATTGTATAATCTTAATAAATCTGACGCAAGCTCAGCTGTTTTTTGAGCAGACTCGCGTGCCCGGTTAAAATCGAAATCAATACCTGCTAGCTCTTTTGTAAATAACGCCAGACTACAGTCGGTGTGGTTGCGCTGTTCATAACCCAATAACAATTTTGACGGAGTAGCCTTTATAGCGGAATGTACAGTATTATTCAATACATACTGAATAGAGCCCAAATGCTCTTTCCAATCGCTCGGGGAGTCTAACAGTTTTATGAGAGAACTTTTAAGAAATCGGTTCACGCGTTCAACAATGCCATTTGCCCACGGGGCCGCTACCGCCACCATTCGGTGTTTACAACCGATTTTTGTAATGAAATCCGCGAATTCTTTAGACGCGAATGCCGTACCGCGATCGGATACTATCTCTAGCGGTCGACCAAATATCTTAAATAGTTCGGACAAACGTTTCATAGCTTCACTCGATGTGGTTGATTTGCAGGGGTACAACCACGTAAATCTCGTATACGCATCTACTGCCACTAAAATATATTTGAATTTGTCCGGTGTCTCTGCTAACGGACCGAAATGATCGATGTGTATAATTTCGAATGCCGATTTCGGGGAAGGGTAAATAGCCGTTTCCCCTTCGAATCGGTTTGGGGCATCGTTCGCCATCAAACAAGTTAAACAATTTTCTATATAATCATAGACCTTTTTACGCATCGATGGGAACCAAAAGTTAGTCTTAATGCCCGCCAGTGTTTTGTTCAATCCACAGTGCGCCGCCTCGTCGTGATGTGCGCGTAAAACGCTCGGTATCAAGGCTTCCGGAACTACAAATTTTAAATCCTCTCCTGACTTGTGATATATTAAACCGTCTATTAATGCAAAATTCGGGACTTCCTCGTTTTCTAATTTTATTTGCAGCTCTCTTAAGTTTGAATCAGCTAACTGTCGGAATTCAAGTTCCCTTTCTAGCGATAAAGCGTTTACGTACCCTATACAGCGGCTTAACGCATCTACGTGTTCCATATGCTTCCCGTGCCGATGCGCGACCTTGAACGTATAATTTTGTAGTGCTAATGTCCAGCGCGCTATTCGCGGATTCAAGTTTGCTTTATTAATCGCATACACTAAAGCATTGCAATCCGTTACTATTACGAAGGAAAGACCGTATAAGTATATATGAAAACGCTCTACCGCACGCACTATCGTCAGCATTTCGAGTTCGAAGCTGTGATACTTTTTTTCGGCTTCGTTAGTAGCCTGACTGTAATAGTCGATTGGGGCCCATACCCCTTTCGCCTGGTTTTGTAACAATATCGCTCCGAGTCCAACGCTACTCGCATCTGTATGCAACTCGGTTTCGGCTGCCGGATTGTACAACGCTAAAACCGGAGCGTTAGTTAATTCTCTTTTCAGTAATTCAAACGCGTTCTCACATCGCTCATCAAACTTGAAATCCGTGTTTTTTCGCAACAACGCATGCAACGGAGCTGCTTTTCGAGCAAAATCTTTGATAAACTTCCTAAAGTAGCTGGCTAAACCTAAGAATCTTTGTACCTCGATCACACTATTAGGCCGTTGGAATTTCCGAATCGCCTCGGTGTGGATAGGGCTTAAGGTTATACTACCCTCGCTTAAGATATATCCTAAAAATTCGACTTTTTTCCTTAAAAATTTACACTTAGCATAATTCAACTCAAAACGGTAAGATTTTAAAATTAGTAATACTTCTCTTAACACTAATAAATTATTCTCCACGGTATCCGACGGGATCAATACGTCGTCCATATAGACTATGACTAAGTCTTTTCGAATTAATGAACTCAGGATTTGTATTAATCTTTTCTGAAATTCCGCCGGTGCCTCGGAAAAACCAAACGGTAAACATTTGTACTCGAACTGCCCGTCAGGAGTTGCGAAAGAAAAGTACTTGGTATCGTCCCGATGGACGCGAATCTGATGGAAACTATCGCGGAGATCTAGAAGCGTAAAAACTGATCTATTACCCAGGCGTGAAAGGCATTCTTCGATAATTGGGAACGGATATTTTTGTTTATGTATTCTCGCGTTGAGCGGTCTCAAATCTACACAAAGTCTGGTTCGACCGTTTTTTTTTCTGACCGGTATCACGCGAGCACAGTAAGGTGAAACGCTTGGCTGGATAATATCCCTTTTCAGGAGATCATCTGTAATTTCTCTAACGGCTATACGCTCCGAATACGCAAATCGCCGGGGTGTATACAGGGTGTCCCGTAAATAGTGTAAGAAACGGAAATGGGGGGTTGGTGAGACAATTCTAAGCAACAATTTCCTTTGCAAAAATGTCGGATGGGGCTTCGTTTTTGAATTATTAACGAAAAACACTGACCAATCACGGCGCTCGCCTTCCGCGCGCTCAGGGCCGTCCGACCTCGGAGAGCCACCGCGCCGGGTAGGTAGCAAGATGCGCGTTGAAAATACATCGAGGAACGAGTACAAATAATTAAAAATACTACCACTGCAACTGTTACCTAATTCGTGAATTACTACGTAATTAGTACGTAAATTACTAAATGGAATTTACTTTTTATTAATTATTTGTATTCGCTGTTTCCAAGGAAGAAGGAATAAAATCTCGGAATTTTTAGAAAATTAACCCTTCGCACCCGAGTGACGCTTCTCGCCAGAGTGTTTTAAAATTAAAATAAGAATTATTATCAGAAAATTAAAATAAATACGGTAAGAACCATTTGTAACCGTTTGTTATTAAAAACTGTACTGAAAAAGCAGACTGGATTTCTGCGTACCGAAACATTCCTCGAATGCAAAGGGTTAATAGAGAAATAATTGAAATTCGACTTACCCATTCATCTGCAAGTTGACCTACTGCGCTGACAATAGGGCCCGGCCAATGCACCGCTGTCGATCACAGCAAGGTCGAAGACCCGAACGAAAATCAGCTGATGGGCCAGCCCGGTCACTCTACCTGCTTCTCACCCCGAAAACACTTCACAGCACGGTCACTAACAATTTTCACTTTCGCATACCGATGCGTTCCGTTGCACCCTTCTTCGATTGTTGCTTCTTCCTGGGTTGATAACGGTGCCTGGATGTTGCTCCCTCCTGAATTGTTACTCCTTCCTGAATTGTTGTTGCTCCCTGAATTGTTGTTCCTTCCTGGATTGTTGCTTCTTCGAACCTTGCTCCTTTCAGGATTGTTGTTCCTTTTCGCTGGGGTAATGGGTGCGATACGTGCGGGCGGCTTTCTTCGCGTTCCCCTTGGAGTCCGCGAAAACGAAGAACGAACGATAATACTCTGCGTTTACGCGTTCCATCGCGTGCGTCCGCTTCTGTTCAGAAACGCGTAGGTTCTGTGAAAAATTTTGACTGACAAATTGCATTTCCCTCCTCGAAAAAGTTCCAGATAAGGCAACCTATTGTCGCGCAATTCGGAATTACCTGCGATCGGCGAACGTGCAGACCATGCTTTTGCCGTGTATCGCACAAAGCCAAACGTCTCTTCGGCTAGTTGACCCTGGCGGAGTTATTTTTTTATTACTGCAAAACTGCCGCAAATGTTTGCTGCTAACCGTGCGTTCGACTCTTCTATTCGAATTTTTATGATTCACCGTGAATATTTTTGTACACAAAACATATTTAATTGTACAACAAAAATATTTAACGAAAATATTAAAAAATATTTCTTCTTGGAATTTTTATTTCAGAAATAAAAACTAGAAGAAATATTATTTAATATTTTTGTTAAATATTTTTTTCTGTTTTTTGTTGCTCCAATATTTTTTATTATCGCATATTATCTATTATGTAACTGCCTCCTTCTTTGTGGATTATTTTTTATAAACAATACCTTTTTATTTTATACTCTTAAAATTTAAAAGCATGGAATTTTTCATGGTATATTCTTCTTTCTTTTTTACAACAAATTTTCCATGAAAAAATATTCACGGTGAATCATAAAAATTCGAATAGAAGAGTCGAACGCACGGTTAGCAGCAAACATTTGCGGCAGTTTTGCAGTAATAAAAAAATAACTCCGCCAGGGTCAACTAGCCGAAGAGACGTTTGGCTTTGTGCGATACACGGCAAAAGCATGGTCTGCACGTTCGCCGATCGCAGGTAATTCCGAATCGCGCGACAATAGGTTGCCTTACCTGGAACTTTTTCGGGGAGGGAAATGCAATTTGTCAGTCAAAATTTTTCACAGAACCTACGCGTTTCTGAACAGAAGCGGACGCACGCGATGGAACGCGTAAACGCAGAGTATTATCATACGTTCTTCGTTTTCGCGGAGTCCAAGGGGAACGCGAAGAAAGCCGCCCGCACGTATCGTGCCCATTATCCCAGCGAAAAGGAACAACAATCCTGAAGGGAGCAAGGTTCGAAGAAGCAACAATCCAGGAAGGAACAACAATTCAGGGAGCAACAACAATTCAGGAAGGAGTAACAATTCAGGAGGGAGCAACATCCAGGCACCGTTATCAACCCAGGAAGAAGCAACAATCGAAGAAGGGTGCAACGGAACGCATCGGTATGCGAAAGTGAAAATTGTTAGTGACCGTGCTGTGAAGTGTTTTCGGGGTGAGAAGCAGGTACAGTGACCGGGCTGGCCCATCAACTGATTTTCGTTCGGGTCTTCGACCTTGCCGTGATCGACAGCGGTGCATTGGCCGGGCCCTATTGTCAGCGCAGTAGGTCAACTTGCAAATGAATGGGTAAGTCGAATTTCAATTATTTCTCTATTAACCCTTTGCATTCGAGGAATGTTTCGGTACGCAGAAATCCAGTCTGCTTTTTCAGTACAGTTTTTAATAACAAACGGTTACAAATGGTTCTTACCGTATTTATTTTAATTTTCTGATAATAATTCTTATTTTAATTTTAAAACACTCTGGCGAGAAGCGTCACTCGGGTGCGAAGGGTTAATTTTCTAAAAATTCCGAGATTTTATTCCTTCTTCCTTGGAAACAGCGAATACAAATAATTAATAAAAAGTAAATTCCATTTAGTAATTTACGTACTAATTACGTAGTAATTCCCGAATTAGGTAACAGTTGCAGTGGTAGTATTTTTAATTATTTGTACTCGTTCCTCCATGTATTTTCAACGCGCATCTTGCTACCTACCCGGCGCGGTGGCTCTCCGAGGTCGGACGGCCCTGAGCGCGCGGAAGGCGAGCGCCGTGATTGGTCAGTGTTTTTCGTTAATAATTCAAAAACGAAGCCCCATCCGACATTTTTGCAAAGGAAATTGTTGCTTAGAATTGTCTCACCTACCCCCCATTTCCGTTTCTTACACTATTTACGGGACACCCTGTATGCGTATACCGACGGGTCTCTTAGTCGCACGCGTACGGTATGGCCGTCGTCAATCTCGGGGACGTCTTTCTCTTTCACTTCCCTGATTATTTCTACTAGACGTTCCTTTACTATTTCGTTAAAATCTATCTCGCATTCTGCTATGACCCGATCAAAAGCATTAAATTCCATTCCGTCTATCACGCCGACCGGTAACACGGCTGCCAACTCGTCGTCGCTAACATTTTCTTCGCGCTTTTCACGCATTCTAAACGTAATCGTGAGTTTCTCTTTCTCCAAACAGTCTCTTCCTAGGATCAAATCGTGTTTGAACGCGTTGCTTTTTATAATATGCAAATCTACGCTAATTTTCCGATTTTTTAGCAGGCACAAGGATATATTTAACGATACCACCCCAAAAACTTCAATCGTTTCGTTGGATAAGTTATGTAATTTTTTATCCGACGGACGCACAGTAAGCTCAAACGGTTCAATTAAACTTTTATATACACTGTATTTAATAAAAGAGACTGGGCTACCGGTGTCCACGAGAGCAGTCAACTCACAATCTTTAGTCGCAATTTCGGAAATTGTGACCCACGGCTTCTCCAAAACCAGGTTCGACGTGTCGTCTTCCACAGCGCCTACCAGGTCCGATGTCTCTGATTCTGCCGATACGCACGCAGCTGGGTGCACCGCCGGCCCTGGCCTGGAATCCTTGCGTTTGTTTGGACAGTCGAACTGTCTGTGTCCTCTTCGTTTGCACGCAAAACAAGTCAACTCCTTTTTGCAGGTTTTGTGCGTGTGGCCCTTTGACCCACAGTTTTTGCACTCACTTTCGCTAAATTTTTCGGTACCACTGGCTAACGTTTTTATATCGTAGTCCGACACTCCCGCTGTGATAAACCGCATTTTTTGTAAGAATCCCTCGAGAGTATCGTCTGCGATAGACAACGCTGCGATTCTTAGCGAGCTCTGCGAAATACCACTCACTAACATTTGAATAGAGTCTTTAACCGGCAAGTTTAATCTATTTATTAAAGCTAGCTTCGCGATCGCGTACTGATCGAATGACTCTTTGGCTGGCACCCACTTTCGCGACTCCACTTTCTGTATAATTTTATAAAATGGTTCTTTTCTGTCGAATATTTTCATGATTTCGGTCTTGAGTCCGTACCATGATTCGATCACCGCACCATTTTGCACATCGTACCATTTTTTCGCGGATTTTGATAATTTACTAGACGCCGCTAGGAGTGTGGCCCCGTCCGATGCCCCGTGGACTTGTGATACTTTCTCCACGCGCCTAACCCACACTTCAACATTTTCCTCGTCCGATCCACCAAACTCTGGTATTTGCGATGCAAGCCACATGACCATGTTACCTGCGGGAAAAACGTCTTGCCGTGTCCCAAACTGCACCTCCGCCGTTGGAGATACGCCCCTGGTGGACCCTGCTGACTGCTCCGCGGGAACCTCTTCTGTTCTCGCGTGTTCCGTGCATGCCAACGCGCTCGTCCCTGCCCTGGCGCCTCCATCACGAACGGTTAAGTCTTTTATTATAGCTTGAAACTGCCTTTGTTGCTCCCGTAACATGTCTTGTTGTTGTCTAAGTAAGACTTCCGTTATTGAATCGATCGCCCTCTGAAAACCAGCAACCGTCATAAACTCTTCTCCATTTGGAGCTGACGGTGGAGACGGCTCCTTCGTGGATCTTCCTATGTTCCTGATCGAAGTGCCCTGCTGACTATCGGTCACGCTTACACGCTCCAAATGATTAAGAATAGTCTCCAATAACTGTTGGCGATCGTCCGTTACCGATAAACCGATTCTTTTCGCCTCCTTCTGTAGTTGATCCAGGGTTGCTTGTTCAAGTGTGCTCCTATCCATTGCCCTCGTTTTTGGAGCCATCTTCTCCTCCACGAAAGCTTCTTGAAAGCACCTAAATGCAACCGTCTCGCCGTACAAAACGGTTTTCAATCCTCACTACTGGCGAACGAACGAATTTAAGGAAATCGGTTAATTCGTCTTCCCAACAGCACGTGGCACGAATCGCTAATCCCACTTCTGAAGTCAACACTGTAAGGTATGCCGTTTATTGACTAACTCCCGCTCGACACGCTGGCCTGTATTTATATCTGCGTCTCGTCGAATGTTCTCGAATTGTCTCGACGCGACGGTTACTCAAATACAAAGCCTTCCAACGGTGTCGATATAATACAAATTTCTTACAGAACGTTAATTTATTTAGATTATAACGAAGATAGCAATAGGAATGGTTCGACTTTGAATGAAGTGTCGATTTTACGTTTATAGTTTTTTACGTTTACGTTTTATGTTCTTTATGTTAAATAATTTTAGTAAACATTAAATAATATAGTTTATATAGTTACGTTTATTGTCCACGTGTTTGAATCCGACCATACGCCTCTGACCATCCTCGACAATCCTTCCACTTCCAACGTAAAAACGGCTGATATATTTCTCATTTTAATAGAATATTTCCCATTTTAATAGGAAAGTACAGGAAAACATGTGTTTCTTAAAAAATTGCGGTGAAATCAGTTCATTCTCCTTAATCACTAATAAACTTTCATGTCCCCTCAGAGGGGACAACCGAGTGCAAAGGGTTAAAATATGTTCATAAAATATTATCGTTTTAAAACGTGTATTTCCGTAAAAACAAATATTTGTAATTTTTTCTTCATTATGGTATATTGCTTATACATTGTATGTTATATGCCTACACAGGTCGGAAAGTCAAAAATGCCTAGGCAGTCGAGAATCTCGGCTCGAGAATATGCGAGATCGAATTTCAGCTGTGTTGAGAGCAAGAAGGATAGACTGACATTCGCCGCCTTTCTCGAATCTACGAAGCTATACGAAACGCCAGAACTCATATACAAGGTGGTTGGCATTAGTGTGTGTGAGTGGTGGGGCAGTTCCCTTTCGGCACGGGTCTGCCGTCTGATAATACTCCACTGTCTTTTCCAATCCTTCCCATAATCAACTCACATGTATTTACGTACCCACTCAGCTGGCTGCCCATCAATACTAATTCAGTGCCTAGTTTCTCAGCTAACCGCCATCCATGAGAAGAGGCCGCTAAAATCAGCTACGAATTTTCAGGTCGGTATGACAGTCAGATTCGGCCGCGAAAGTCCATAAGGTGAAACGTCTATTCATATATCTCGTCTGTGACGTGACCTCGCCGATTCGGCAGGTCGGTATTACAGCAGCACAGACGAGATATATGAATAGACCTTTCACCTTATGGACTTTCGCGGCCGAATCTGACTGCCATACCGACCTGAAAATTCGGAGCTGATTTTAGCGGCCTCTTCTCATGGATGGCGGTTAGTTGAGAAACTAGGCACTGAATTAGTATTGATAGGCAGCCAGCTGAGTGTGTACGTAAATACATGTGAGTTGATTATGGGAGGGATTGGAAAAGACAGTGGAGTATTATCAGACGGCAGACCCGTGCCCAAAGGGAACTGCCCCACCACTCACACACACTAATGCCAACCACCTTGTATATGAGTTCTGGCGTTTCGTATAGCTTCGTAGATTCGAGAAAGGCGGCGAATGTCAGTCTATCCTTCTTGCTCTCAACACAGCTGAAATTCGATCTCGCATATTCTCGAGCCGAGATTCTCGACTGCCTAGGCATTTTTGACTTTCCGACCTGTGTAGGCATATACAATGTATAAGCAATATACCATAATGAAGAAAAAATTACAAAAATTTGTTTTTACGGAAATACACGTTTTAAAACGATAATATTTTATGAACATATTTTAACCCTTTGCACTCGGTTGTCCCCTCTGAGGGGACATGAAAGTTTATTAGTGATTAAGAAGAATGAACTGATTTCACCGCAATTTTTTAAGAAACACATGTTTTCCTGTACTTTCCTATTAAAATGGGAAATATTCTATTAAAATGAGAAATATATCAGCCGTTTTTACGTTGGAAGTGGAAGGATTGTCGAGGATGGTCAGAGGCGTATGGTCGGATTCAAACACGTGGACAATAAACGTAACTATATAAACTATATTATTTAATGTTTACTAAAATTATTTAACATAAAGAACATAAAACGTAAACGTAAAAAACTATAAACGTAAAATCGACACTTCATTCAAAGTCGAACCATTCCTATTGCTATCTTCGTTATAATCTAAATAAATTAACGTTCTGTAAGAAATTTGTATTATATCGACACCGTTGGAAGGCTTTGTATTTGAGTAACCGTCGCGTCGAGACAATTCGAGAACATTCGACGAGACCCAGATATAAATACAGGCCAGCGTGTCGAGCCGGGAGTTCGTCAATAAACGGCATACCTTACAGTGTTTACTTCAGAAGTGGGATTAGCGATTCGTGCCACGTGCTGTTGGGAAGACGAATTAACCGATTTCCTTAAATTCGTTCGTTCGGTAGTAGTGAGGATTGAAAACCGTTTTATACGGCGAGACGGTTGCATTTAGGTGCTTTCAAGAAGCTTTCGTGGAGGAGAAGATGGCTCCAAAAACGAGGGCAATGGATAGGAGCACACTTGAACAAGCAACCCTGGATCAACTACAGAAGGAGGCGAAAAGAATCGGTTTATCGGTAACGGACGATCGCCAACAGTTATTGGAGACTATTCTTAATCATTTGGAGCGTGTAAGCGTGACCGATAGTCAGCAGGGCACTTCGAGCAGGGACATAGGAAGATCCACGAAGGAGCCGTCTCCACCGTCAGCTCCAAATGGAGAAGAGTTTATGACGGTTGCTGGTTTTCAGAGGGCGATCGATTCAATAACGGAAGTCTTACTTAGACAACAACAAGACATGTTACGGGAGCAACAAAGGCAGTTTCAAGCTATAATAAAAGACTTAACCGTTCGTGATGGAGGCGCCAGGGCAGGGACGAGCGCGTTGGCATGCACGGAACACGCGAGAACAGAAGAGGTTCCCGCGGAGCAGTCAGCAGGGTCCACCAGGGGCGTATCTCCAACGGCGGAGGTGCAGTTTGGGACACGGCAAGACGTTTTTCCCGCAGGTAACATGGTCATGTGGCTTGCATCGCAAATACCAGAGTTTGGTGGATCGGACGAGGAAAATGTTGAAGTGTGGGTTAGGCGCGTGGAGAAAGTATCACAAGTCCACGGGGCATCGGACGGGGCCACACTCCTAGCGGCGTCTAGTAAATTATCAAAATCCGCGAAAAAATGGTACGATGTGCAAAATGGTGCGGTGATCGAATCATGGTACGGACTCAAGACCGAA
This sequence comes from Colletes gigas, assembly GCF_013123115.1. Classification (NCBI taxonomy): domain Eukaryota; kingdom Metazoa; phylum Arthropoda; class Insecta; order Hymenoptera; family Colletidae; genus Colletes; species Colletes gigas. The sequence goes on from NW_025106673.1 coordinate 1,590,760, forward strand.
ATCATGAAAATATTCGACAGAAAAGAACCATTTTATAAAATTATACAGAAAGTGGAGTCGCGAAAGTGGGTGCCAGCCAAAGAGTCATTCGATCAGTACGCGATCGCGAAGCTAGCTTTAATAAATAGATTAAAACTGCCG